>NC_132841.1:80497250-80808250 GCF_048164855.1 Canis lupus baileyi | reverse complement strand
AGTTTAAACACTTTTTGAAATATAAAAGTAAAAAAGAGAAAAGGAATGGAAGAGGAGCCAATGATGTGACAAATGCTGCATTAGATATTTATATTCTTTAATTTCTCTAATTCTAAACATCCATCCTACCAAAAAGAAAAAAATGAAGCATCTCAGAGTGGTTAAGAGACAAGATTATGTTCACAGTTGACTCACTTAGGTTTGATATCACCCACAGGTCACACTTTTCCTGATTTCCCCATACTACAAATCTCCATAAGAGGATGACACAAAATAAAATATTATTTATCCATTGTTTCACGTTAGGAGCCTCAGTATTAGTAATACCTAAGCTCAAGATGAGAAAAACCTGTAAATCTATAAGTTCATCATTACACTAATTTAATAGAAATCACCTCTTAAAGGTGTTATCCAAGCTCAGTATATTTACTTCCAAGAAAAGGGATTTCATTACTCACAGAAGGAACACACTTGTTAGATATTTCATTTACTCTTAATATTTTGTATATAGATGTGAATTTTACCCCCCAACAAGTGTCATCCATTTTATTTTCTAGCAACAGAAATATTCCCCAGCAATAGTCTTTATGGTATATAAAAGGTATTTAGAGTAAATGGAAAGTAACTGTCAATCTAGAGTTGTATCCTCATCTTTTTGAATTAAGCCAAGTCAAATCATTTGCCCCCCCCCCAAAAAAAAGCATAAAGATGTTTTATTGTAGGCAGACTTCACTAAGGAAATTCTCAAGGTAGTATATTAGAAAAAAGAAATATTATGCCATTAAAAAGTTCTGTGATGTAAAAGTTGATAAAAATGATAAATATGTACATAAATCTAAGCAAAGTTTGACTACATAAAGGTAATCATGATAAATTTTATGTGAAGAATTTATAAAATACTGGCTGGTGTTAACATAGATGACAAAAGAGGATTGATCAAGGTTAAATAATTTTCTGGGTTTTTTCTTTCAGTAAAATTGATGCATTATACATAAATTTTTCTAAAACTCTTAATATTAATACTAAAAGAATAAAAGTTTACTTCAAAACAGTAGAGGGAAAATAATACAATAAAATACATAAAGGAGGAAAGACTATCCATTGGAAGAAAGACAGTCTCTTCAATAAATGGTGCTGGGAAAATTGGACATCCACATGCAGAAGAATGAAACTAGACCACTCTCTTTCACCATACACAAAGATAAACTCAAAATGGATGAAAGATCTAAATGTGAGACAAGATTCCTTAAAAATCCTAGAGGAGAACACAGGCAACACCCTTTTTGAACTCGGCCACAGTAACTTCTTGCAAGATACATCCACGAAGGCAAAAGAAACAAAAGCAAAAATGAACTATTGGGACTTCATCAAGATAAGAAGCTTTTGCACAGCAAAGGATACAGTCAACAAAACTAAAAGACAACCTACAGAATGGGAGAAGATATTTGCAAATGACGTATCAGATAAAGGGCTAGTTTCCAAGATCTATAAACAACGTATTAAACTCAACAGCAAAGAAACAAACAATCCAATCATGAAATGGGCAAAAGACATGAACAGAAATCTCACAGAGGAAGACATAGACATGGCCAACACGCACATGAGAAAATGCTCTGCATCACTTGCCATCAGGGAAATACAAATCAAAACCACAATGAGATCCCACCTCACACCAGTGAGAATGGGGAAAATTAACAAGGCAGGAAACCACAAATGTTGGAGAGGATGCGGAGAAAGGGGAACCCTCTTACACTGTTGGTGGGAATGTGATCTGGTGCAGCCACTCTGGAAAACTGTGTGGAGGTTCCTCAAAGAGTTAAAAATAGACCTGCCCTACGACCTAGCAATCGCACTGCTGGGGATTTACCCCAAAGATACAGATGCAATGAAACGCCGGGACACCTGCCCCCCGATGTTTCTAGCAGCAATGGCCACAATAGCCAAGCTGTGGAAGGAGCCTCAGTATCCATCGAAAGATGAATGGATAAAGATGTGGTTTATGTATACAATGGAATATTCCTCAGCCATTTGGAATGACAAATACCCACCATTTGCTTCAACGTGGATAGAACTGGAGGGTATTATGCTGAGTGAAATAATCGGAGGACAAACATTATATGTTCTCATTCATTTGGGGAATATAAATAATAGTGAAAGAGAATAGAAGGGAAGGGAGAAGAAATGGGTAGGAAATATCAGAAAGGGAGACAGAAAATGAAGACTGCTAACTCTGGGAAACGAACTAGGGGTGGTGGAAGGGGAGGAGGGCGGGGGGTGGGAGTGAATGGGTAACGGGCACTGAGGGGGGCTCTTGACGGGATGAGCACTGGGTGTTATTCTGTATGTTGGCAAATTGAACACCAATAAAAAATAAATTTATTATTTAAAAATACATTTTAACAAAGAAAAAATGACGTAAATTTAAAAGTAGAAATAGACAGGGGTGCCTGGGTGGCTCAGTGGATGAGAGGTCAACTCATGATTGCAGCTCAGGTCATGATCTTGGGGTCCAGGAATCAAGCCCCTGTTGGGTTCCTTGCTTAGAGAGGAGTCTGCTTGAGGATTCTTTTCTCCTTCTCCCACTGCCCTTCTCCCCTCTCATGCTCTCTTTCTCCTTCTAGAATAAACTTTTTTTTAAGTTGACATAGATCATAGATTAGATGAAACAATTATATATAATATAAAAAAATTCTAAAAACACAAGAATACAGAAATTTTGGCTGCCTAGTGTCTCAGCCATTTAAGCATCTGCCTTTGGCTCAGGTCATGATCCCAGGGTCCTGGGGTCAAGTCCTGCATCAGGCTTCTTGCAGGGAGCCTACTTCTTCTGCCTCTGTCTCTGCCTCTCTCTGTGTGTCTCTCATGAATAAATAAAATCTTTAAAAATATCTGGTATATTCTTATTAATAATTTGTCTACTAAAATTAAAAACCTATGCATTTACATCAGTTATTTATACTGTAGTAATGCTGCATAACAAACCATCCCAAACTCCATAACTTAAACACAATTATTTTAGAACAAACTAAACTACAAATTAACGATTCAGGTAGGTTAGTTATTCTGGTCGTGTCTGGCCAACATTGCATTTCTGGGAATAGACATGTGTTGGCTGGCTGTTAGTTGGGGTTACTTGGCTCTCTTTCAGATGTCTCCTACATCACTGCAACACATTCCTGGGGGCATGTTTTCATGGTGAAGGCAGAGGTCCAAAGGCAAGAAAGCCCAGTTGTGAAAGTCTTTCAAGCCTCTGTTTACATCCTGCTTTCCAACACTGCCCTGGTCTACACCCAGTCCACTGGCTGAACTGAGAATCAATATGTGAGGAAATAAGCTACATCTCTTTATTGAGATTAATTTGAAAGTCATACCTCAACGGGTATGGATATAAAAGAAAGTAAAGTGTTGGAGACCTTAGTACTACCATAGTCCTTGGTGCAGTTATTCATATATAGGAGTTTTTCCTACAAATATGTCACATGTGTGACGCGACCTAGGTATAATAATATTTAGTAAAATATTCTTCAAAGCAGGGCACCATGATAAATCCAGTGTGAAGAATATTAAGGGATGCATCAAATAACTGGAAAATTCTGAATGGATATTTTGTAGCTACTGAAAATTATTTATGGGAAAAATACTTTTAAGCGAAAAAGAAAAATGCAAATAGGTACTATATGCTACCATTTTTAAAATAATAATATATGCTTTGATGCCTTAAAAAAGCAGTAATTAAGTGTTAAAAATGTTGACATTTGAGTGGAAAATAGGACTAAATAGCAACTAAAAGATTGTGAACTAAAGTGTTCATAATCTTATTACGTACAATATACCTTTCAATCTTTTTGAAATCCTGTCCCATAGGCACATATTACTTCTTTTATTTATTACCTATTTGTTCACATAGCAATTTGTGAATATTTTCATGTGTCACATCAATTGAGAGGGCAAATATATAATAATTCCAAGGAAGCAAAGTATTCCCAATATATTTTCCAGTCTTCAAATTATTTAGTCTGAATTAAGATAAATTGTACGATGTTGAATAGAAAAATTACTCAAAATATGTAAATTCCATGTAATTTATATGAATTGCCAACAGTTGTGTGTGTCTAACACTTGAATTAATGAATATGGCTCGTGTACCTTCTCAATTACTAATTTAGGTGATTTTTACTGTATTTAGTTTCGCTTATAAGATGGCAATTCTTCTTAAAGGAAGAGCCAATGATTTTTTCTCTCTCCTCTAAGTTGTTGTGGGAGCAAGAAGCAATTAAATAGTAGAAGTGCAATGAGATTCAGAGAGAACTGCCACAAATGTACAGGGCTTAATGCCATTTCATTGTAAGCAAAATTTGTATTGGGGAGGTTATCTATCACCATCCCTGGTGAAAAAAAAATAAGTGGGATAAACAGTATCTACAAGCAGTAGTAGTTTAAATATTGCTAGTTCTTATTTGTATTTGACACTATAAGTTGTGAATCATTCTGACTTCTCAGTGTTTGACATTAGTAAATACATACAGAATTTCTTAAATTCTTCTTCATAAATATGGTTTTTAAAATCTGCTTAAAACAAAGATAATAAAGGGATAGGTGATAAATTTTTTATTCCTTTATGGTTTGGTCAATGTATGTGTAATATTTTATATTTTAGTATACAAACAATAAAATTTAGTCAGAATGAACTACATTAGAGATATTTTAGGCTGGTCTCCTGCTGTTTGTAAGACAGATGGCAACATCTCTAAAGTTATATATTTAAATTATATTGTATGTGCCACTGGGTATTCATATGCATAATTTCAGATATTTGACTACTTATTTTTCATAAATATGTAAATATTTTGTTTCATCTTTTGGGACAAAATCAGTGTATTACATCCAAATAATAATCCAAAGGGAACAAATATCTATTGAACTCGGTTCCAGAATTTATAATGAATATAGTTTGCCAACGTAAATGACTTTCAGGATCTGACTTTTCAAAGTGAATATCACACTGCAAAGAGAAACGATGATAACTGGCATTAGAAGTTAAAGATATTGCATATTGGCTTGAAAATGGAAAAATCAAAATAAGAAAAATTTAGGGAAAAGAAGTAAGGCAATGAAATAAAAGAAAACCTTAAAATTAAAGATAGGATGAGAAAAACTGTACTGCCTTCCAAATTAAGTATTTTTTATCATTTTTTTCTTAAGAATTTAATTTTAAAAAGTCATATATTAGTTAAAGCTGCAACTGCAATTGACCTTTTTTAACATCACTTAATTTTTATGGAAGAGGAGTTTACAGGTAGCTAAAAATCAAAGATTCTGTGAGAAGCTAATGATGGACTACTTGCTGTGCATCTATATATGTTCCTATAAATCAATGATATTGTAGAATTTCTGAGTTCAACAAAACTTGACCTTTAGTGAACTTTATCTAGCGTTATGTACACAATGTCCTCACATTCCTACCCGGATGACAATAAGTATTATCAGATCTTAATGAAAATCAAATTTCTCTATATTCAGTAATTAGCTAGTAAAACTAATTAGTTGAGGACCTACAAAACTAGTGTTAAAGGTGATTAAGCCAAGTTAATGATTACAAAAATAATTATACTTCCACAGTGAACCTCAGAATTATAATTGGACTGTCTATCCCAGTTAATTAGATAATTAGCACACCAAGATTGTTGAAAAACTTTGAGCAGTTGGAAAAGTGCATTCTTTAGAAATCTCACATTTCGATGTGCTCTTTAGGATGAGTTGATACCACAAATCTTCCAAAGTTAAGAGCAGAAAATGTAATTTTCATTTTCACAATAATTAGTAGTTATCCAATTAATGTTATTGCTATTAGTTTCTTTCCCTTCCAAATGAAATTTGATCAAAAGAGCAATAAACTTCAACCAAAAGTATGAACTAGCATTAGGTAAATTTATTGGTTGACTGCCTCTAACAATGGAATAAAATGTGATTATATTTTATGCAATTCTTTAAGTGTTCCAGATATAAAATGGAACATTTATACAAAACAGTTCAATTATCATATCTACTGAAAGGTATTTTATTCTAATCAATTTTTGACTGATTGTTTTGACAACTCTTTTTATTTCAAGTCCCTACATGGAATCATTGTCATATATAGGATCATTTTCATGTTGCTACATTACAAGGCTGAAACATATAAACCTTATCAAATCACTATTATCTGGATTGATTTAGGTTCAGAGTGTGAAATAACACACTAGGGATAGCTTGATTCATTTTTGGGGGGTGAATCACACACACATACAAATAATTAAGAATAAAACCTTTGCTCGCAAAAGAATTATCTTTTTGAATTATAATTACTTGTTCACAAGTTAGAGTCAAAAGCATAAGATGCTTGTTTACAAGTTATCTTACATGATAGATGGATGATATTAAACAATAGAATCAAAATCAAGGATATATTTCTTTTATTCACAGTATTCTGTTATAATATTAGCACATAAAATTAAATCAGTATATATTTGTTAAATAAAAGCTCTCAGCTTAGAGGAAAATCAGCATTTTGTCCCAATTAGAATCCTGTAAGTTTGATTTTTAAATATTATTCACAGTTAATAACCTAAGAAGGGACTAATATATTTCATAAATACCTGTTTACATATTTTCATATCCAGCGGGGTGGTAATTTATAACAGGGACATATTTAAAATTTAGCACTGTGAAACACCTACCTGCCTCCGATGGTTAAGCATCCAACTTGATTTCGACTCAGGTCATGATCTCAGGGTCATGAGATCAAAGTCTGCATTGGGCTTTGCACTGAGAGTGGTGTCTGCTTACAATTCTCTCTCTCTTCTCCCTCTGCTCCTTTCCTCATTCCCTCTTTCTCTCTTTAATTTTTTTTTAAATCAAAGTAAAAAAAATCAAAATATTTCTGAAGAGGTAACATATTAATATAAATTAAAATAAAAATATACTGATAACTGAAAATCAAGAAATAACACATACAAAATCGGTACGCTTCATACGTATTCCCATATTATAATTAATCTCTTAATTGTCATTGTCTCCAATACTAAGTCACTGATACTTTTATGAATAAAGTCTTTTTTTCTCAGTATTCTTTTAATTTGGTGGAATCTAATTCAGAGTTGAATTTTATGATTAAAACATTAAAATATTGAACTTCCAACTGAATCTTGTATTTGGGCCATTATTCAATTCAATGTTTCGGAAAAAATGTTCCAAACCACTTCTAATTGACCTTAGGACAGCTCTCTCTTCCCTCTCTCCATGTTTTTCTCTGCCTCTTCAAATACACCAATGCTGATTTTCCTTTATTGAAATGTTTATTCTAACTGTCCCATAACTACATGAGTTTTAAGTGGGTATTCTCTTATAAACACAAGACCAAAAGCTAAACCCCACCTAGACCTCAGGGTTTCTGCCACTCTTTACTACTTCTGTTTGGGTTTGAGGAAGAGTAACTAGACTTCATTATGAAACAATTGAGAGAAGGGAGACGACTCTGTTCTTTATTCACATTTAATGAAAGCTGATGAAGAGGTCTGGGAAAGCATTGCTTTAGGTCAGGTATAAATTTGTTGGTCTAGAACTCGACGTTGGACACCATGCTTACTTCCCTTATTTAGTTTTCAGTGTGTCTGTTCATTCTCCCTAGAGGGTTTTCTTTTGGGATTTATACTTTTCCCCCTGGATTGAAATAGATCTTAACCACATACTTGGATTCTAATTTATTTCCATTTATTTCTTGTTCTGTTTCCCTTCAAAGGACTTAGTCTTTTTCTTGAACTAAAAACTGTACTCATTTGAAATTAATATAATGATCCAAATGGTCTCCAGTAAACTTTCAGCATTCTGTAATCCCCAGGGTCAGACCGCTTAGATATCAAGTACTGCTGAGCATTATGGATTTGAATTTACTTCAGCATCCTGGACTTGAAAACTTAGTATTGAGTACCTTCAGGGAAGACTTATCCCATCTTTCAGTAGGGAATCCTGTATTCAGTCCATCCATTTAACCTAGGCTTTTTTCCATAATCCCAGCCATTTTATTTTGATAATATCGTATTGACATATAAACCTGCCCCTAAGAGATAATGCTCTGTTTTGTACCCTCTAACATCTCCACTATCACACATTTTTATGGAAAGTTCCATTAATACCAAAGTCATGTGAAAGAAGAAGTCTAAAGTCTAAAAAAAGAACTCTTATGGGAAAACTGACATCACACATTTAAAATAACAGCTACCTTTTCTAATTTGTAATTATTGAATTTCTTGAATAGTTTGGTGATTAAAATAGGAAATTAGTAAGCATCTACTTATCTTGACTAATTTTTTTAAAAGATTTATTTATTTGAGAGTGTGTGTGCACACATGCAGGAGTCAGGGGAGGGGCAGAGGGCAACAGTCTTCAAGAAGACTCCCTGCTAAGCATGGAACCTGACACAGGGCTCAATTTTATGACCCATGAGATCATGACCTGAACTGAAAACAAGAGTCAGATGCCTGACTGACTGAGCCACCCAGGCTCCCCCTGATGATTAATTAATTAATCATCATTAATTTCTGACTTACCTATATTTTTATGACTAGATATTCTGGGGCTTATATGTTGTGCAGGGCTATCTATTATTAACTAAACATTCGATCCTTTTCCTTCCATCATGGGAAACTTTATTTCCCCAAATCCATTTCTGCTATGGCCGAGTTAGAACATCCATCCAAGACCAAGTTTTCCAATTATTAAGAACTGCAACAGTCCAGTGCTAAGGGAATATAACATATAGAATTCATGATTATCTGCCCCCATGATTCTATAGGCTTTCAATTTTGTTTTTTTTTCTCTTTCCTTTTTCAACCAATTTCTCATTTTATCAACTCATTTTAAAAATCTACTTTAATTTTCAATTTTGCAGTTTCATTATACCCTTTTGTTGTATTTTTTAAATTATTTATTTATTTATTCATGAGAGATCCAGAGAGAAAGATGCAGGGACACAGGCAGAGGGAGAAGCAGGTTCCATGCAGGGAGCCCGACGTGGGACTCGATCCCGGGACTCCAGGATCATGCCCCGGGCCAAAGGCAAGCGCTACACAGCTGAGCCACCCAGGCTGACCCCTTTTGTGTATTTAATTTTACTTTTGTACATATATATTTTTATTTCTTTACAATTTTAGGATGCAGTTTCTCCTAACAGACCAAAATACACCCAGAATCTAGTAGTGGCTCTGCTTTCTTTATCTATCTGATCATGTTCATTTTTTTCCTTTTTCTTCTTTTTTTTCAGTTTTGTTAGTCTTTTTTATTTTCATCTTTATAGTTACATTCTACCTTTTCAATGTATTTATTTTTGTATATGTATGTTTTTCTTTCTTTACAATTTGGGATGTAGTTTCTTCTAACAAACAGACCAAAATACATCAGAATATAGTGCATCGCTCTGTTCTGTTCATCTGTCTGTTTACATTCCTTCTCTTCTTTTTTGTCTTTTAATTTTCATTTTTAGAGTTATATTCTATCCTTTCATTATATTTAGGTCTTTTTACATATATATTTTTTTTCTTTTGTTACAATTTTGAGATCCAGTTTTCTAACAAATGGACCAAAACACATACAAGATCCACTGTACTGCTCTTTAAATCTTTTTTCACTTTCAGGTATTTTCTGATTTGTTTAGTGTATATTTCTCTGGGGTCATTTTTGTCATTTTGGTATTTTGTTCTATCATTCATCTATTCCTCCTGGACAGAATGACAAGATGGAAAAACTCACCTCAAAAAATAGAACAAGAGGCAGTACTGACTGACATGGACCTAATCAGTATGTACATAAATTCAGAGTAACTATAAAGATACTAGCTAGGCTTGAAAAAAGCATAGAAGACACTAGAGAATCCCTTTCTGGAGAAATAAAGAACTAAAATCTAATCAAGTCAAAATTAAAAAGGCTATTAAGGAGTTACAATAAAAAATGGAGCCTCTAACTGTGAGGGTAAATGAGGCAGAAGAGAGAATTAGTGATATAAAAGACAAAATGATAGAGAATAAAGAGGCTGAGAAAAAGAGAGATAAACAACTATTGGATCACAAGGAGAGAAGTCAAGAGATAAGTGATACAATAAAGTGAATCAACATTAGAATAACTGGGATCCCAAGAGAAGAGGAAAGAAAGACAAAGGGGAGTAGAATATATATTGGAACAAGTTATAGTTGAGAACTTCCCTGCTCTGAGGAACGAAACAGGGATTCAGGTCCAAGAGGCACAAAGAACCACCCTGAAAATCAATGAAAATAGGTAGACATCTCAATATATAATCATGAAACTTGAAAATCTCAGAGAAAAAACAAAAATCCTGAAAGCAGCTTGCGACAATAGATCTGTAATCTACAATGATAGAAATATTAGACTGGCAGCAGACCTATCCATAGAGACCTGGGAGGCCAGAAAGGACTGGCTTGATATATTGAGGGTGCTAAATAAGAAAAATATACAGCCATTAATACTTTACTAAAGTAGTATGTCATTCAAAAATAGAAGGAGAGATTAAAAAATAACTTCCAGGACAGACAGAAACTAACAGAACTTGTGATCACCAAACCACCCCTATAAGAAATATAAAAAGGGAACCTTTAAGGAAAGGAGCCCACAAGTAACATAGGCCAGAAAGGAATAAAAACAATATACAGAAACAGTGACTTTACAGGTAATACAATGGCACTAAAATAATATCTTCCAATAGTTACTCTGAATGTAAATGGGCTAAATGCCCCAATCAAAAGACACAAAGTATCATATTGGATTAAAAAAGCAAGGCCCATCGATATGCCATCTGCAAGAGACTCATTTTAGACCCAAAGACACCTCCAGATCGAAGTGAGGTCATGGCAAACCATTTATCATGCCAATGGACATCAAAAGAAAGCTGGGGTAGCAATCATTATCAAACAAATTAGATTTTAAACCAAAGAGTGTAATAAGAGGTGAGGAAGGACACTATATCATTATTAAAGTGTCTATCCAACAAGAAGATCTAACAATTGTAAATATTTATGTCCCTAACATGGGAGCAGCCGATTAACAACAAAATAAAGAAACACATCAATAATAATACAATAATAGTAGGAGACTTTAAAACATCACTCACTACAATGAACAGATCATCTAAGCAGAAGATTGACAAGGAAACAAGGGCTTTGAATGACACACCGGACCAGATGGACTTCACAGATATATACAGAACATTTCACCCTAAGGCAACAGAATACACATTCTCAAGTGCACATGGAACATTCTCCAGAACAGATCACATACTGATCACAAATCAGATCTCAACTGATATCAAAGGTTTGGGATCATTCCCTGCATATTTTTGCACCACAATGCTTTGAAACTGGAAAACAATCACAAAAGAAAATTTGGAAAGAACTCAAATACATGGAGGCTAAAGAGTATCCTACGAAAGAATTAAGGGGTCAACTAGAAAATTGAAGAAAGATTAAAAATTCATGGAAACAAATGAAAATTAAAACATGACTGTTCAAAATCTTTGGGATGCGGCGAAGGTGCTCCCAAGAGGAAAGTATGTAGTAATATAAGCCGTTCTAATAAACAAGGAAGGTCTCAAATATGCAGCCTAATCTTACACCTAAAGGAGCTGGAGAAAGAACACCAAATAAAACCTAAACCCAGCAGGAGAAGAGAAATAATAAAGATTAGAGCCAAAATCAAGGAAATAGAGACCAAAAGAACAGTAGACTAGATCGACAAAACTAAGAGCTGGTTCTTTGAAAGAATTAATGATGGATAAACCTCTGCCCAGATTCATCAAAAAGAAAAGATAAAGGACCCAGATAAATAAAATCATGAATGAAAGAGGAGAGATCACAACGAACACCAAAGAAATAAAAACAATTATAAGAACATATTGTGAGCAATTATATGCCAACAAATTTGGCAATCTGGAAGAAATGGAGGCATTCTTAAAGATGTATAAACTACCAAAACTGAAACAAAAATAAATAGAAAATCTGAACAGGCCCATAAACAGCAAGGAAATTGAAGATATCATCAAAAATCTCCCAACAAACAAGAGCCCAGTGTTGGATGGGTTCCCAGGGGAAGTCTACCAAATATTTAAAGGAGAAGTAATACCTCTTCTTCCGAACCTGTTTTAAAATATAAAAATGAAAGTTCCCTACTCTTTCTATGAGGCAGCATTACCTTGGTCCCAAAACCAGACAAAGACACCACCAAAAATGAGAATGACAGACCAAAACCCTAATTAACATGGATCCAAAAATTTTCATCAAGATACTAGCCAACAGAATCCAACAGTACATTAAAAGTATTATTCATCACAACCAAGTGGGAATTATTTCTGGGCTTCAAGGGTTGTTCAACACCCACAAATCAATGTGATATACTACATTAATAAAAGAAAGGACAAGAACAATATGATCCTCTCAATAGATGCAGAAAAAAAAAATTGACAAAGTACAGCACCCTTTCTTGATTATAACTTTTCACAGTGTATGGAGCAGCCCAGGTGGCTCAGTGGTTTAGCGCCGCCTTCAGCCCAGGGCGTGATCCTGGAGACCCAGGATCGAGTCCCAGGTCAGGCTCCCTGCTTGGAGCCTGCTTCTCCCTCTGCCTGTCTCTCTCTCTCTCTCTCTCTCTCTCTCTCTCTCATGAATAAATAAAATCTAAAAAAATAAAACAAAACTTTTCACAGTGTAAGGATAGAGGGACATGCCTCAAACTTATAAAAGGCATATACAAAAAGCTCACTGCGAGTACCATTCTCAGGGAAAAACAGAGCTTCTGCCCTAAAGTCAGGAACATGGCAGGCATGTCCACTATCACCACTACTATTCAACACAGTACTAATAGTCTGTAACCTCAGCAATCAGACAACGAATATAAATAAAAGGCATCTGAATTGGCCAAGAAGTCAAACGCTCACTCTTTGCAAATGACATGATACTCTATATGGAAAACTCAGGACTCTACCCTAAAATTTCTAGAACTCATACAGAAATTCAGTACAGTGGCAGGTATGAAATCAATGCACAGAAATCAGTTGTATTTCTATACCCTAACAATGAGACAGAAGAAGGAGAAATTAAGGAGTCAATCCCATTTTTATTGCACCCAAACCATAGGATACCTAGAAATAAGCCTAACCAAAGAGGCAAAGGATCTATACTCAGAAAACTATAGAATGTTCATAAAAGACACAAAGAAATGGAAAAACATTTCATGCTCATGGATTGGAAGAACAAATATTGTTAAAATGTCTATGATACCTGGAGAAATCTACATTTAATGTAATCCCTATCAAAACACCATCAACTTATTTCACAGAGTTGCAACAAATAATCCTAAAATTTTTATGAAATCAGAAAAGACTCTGGATAGCCAAAGGAATGTTGAAAAAGAAACGCAAAACTTATGACATCACACTTCCAGACCTCAAGCTCTATTACAAGATATAATCATCAAGACAGTGTGGTACTGGTACAAAAACGACAGACAGATCAATAGGACACAATAGAGAACCCAAAAAATAGATCCTTAACTCTATGGTCAACTAATTTTCAACAAAGCAAGGAAGAATATCCAATGGAAAAAAGACAGTCTCTTTAACAAATGGTGTTGGGAAAATCGGACAGCCACATGTAGGAATGAAACTAGACCATTTCCTCTTACCATACACAAAAATAAACTGAAAATAGATGAAAGGCCCAAAGGTGAGACAGGAATCCATCAAAATCCTAGAGAATACAGGCATCAACCTTTGTGATCTCAGCCACAACTTCTTACCAAACATGTCTCCAATGTAAGGGAAACAAAGGCAAAAATAAACTATTGGGACTTAATCAAGATGAAAAGCTTTTGCACAGGGACACCTGAGTGGCTCAGTGGTTGAGTGTCTGCCTTAGCTTTAGGGTGTGATCCCAGGGTCCTGGGATTAAGTTCTGCGTTGGGCTCCCCACCAGGAGCCTGCTTCTCCCTCTGCCTATATCTCTGCCTCTCTCTGTCTCTCTCATGAATAAATAAATAAAATCTTTTTTTAAAAAAGAAAGCTTTAGCATAACAAAGAAACCAGTCAACAAAACAAAAAGACAACCGTCAGAAAAGGAAAATATATTTGCAAATGTCTTATCAGATAAAGGGCTAGTATCCAAAATCTATAAATACTTATCAAACTCAACACCCAAGGAATAAATAATCCAATCAAGATATGGACAGAGTGGGGATCCCTGGGTGGCGCAGCGGTTTGGCGCCTGCCTTTGGCCCAGGGCGCGATCCTGGAGACCCAGGATCGAATCCCACGTCAGGCTCCCACTGCATGGAGCCTGCTTCTCCCTCTGCCTGTGTCTCTGCCTCTCTCTCTCTCTCTCTGTGTGACTATCATAAATAAATAAAATTAAAAAAAAAAAAAAGATATGGACAGAGGACACAAACAGACATTTCTCCAAAGGAGACATACAAATGGGCAATAGACACATGAGAAATGCTCATCATCACTCAGCATCAGGGAAATACAATCAAAACCACTTCACACCAGACAAAACAGCTAAAATGAACAAGCCAGGAAACAAGAGATGTTGGCGAGGATGTGGAGAAAGGGGAACCCTCTTACATTGTTGGTGGAAATGTGAGCTGGTGCAGCCATTCTGAAAAACTGTATGGAGGTTCTTTTAAAAAGTTGAAATTAGAGCTATCCTATGACCCAGAAATTGCACTACTTGGTATTTTCCCCAAAGATACAGATGTAGTGATCTGAAGGGGCACCTCCACCCCAATGTTTATAGTAGTAATGTCCACAATAGCCAAACTATGAAAAGTGCCCAGACATCCATCAACAGATGAATGGATTATATATATATATATATATATATATATATATATATATGTATATAATGTTATTAATCACATATTTTATATATGTATAATGTATGTATATAATATATATATGTGTACACAATGGAATGCTATTCAACCATCAGAAAATGAAATCTTGACATTTGCAAAGACGTGGATGGCACTAGAGGGTATTGTGCTAAGCAAAATAAGTTAATCAGAGAAAGACAATTATCATATGAACTCACTCATATTTGGAGTTTAAGAAGGAAAAAGAGGATCATAGGGGAAGGGAGGGAAAAATAAAACAAGACAAAATCAGAGAGGGAGACAAACCATGAGAGACTTTTAATCATAGGAAAAAACAGGGTTGCTGGAGGGGAGGGGGAATGGTATGGTTAACTGGGTGATGGACTTTCAGGAGGGCACGTGATGTAATGAGCACTGGGTGTTACATAAGCCCTATGAATCACTGACCTCTACGTCTGAAACTAATAATATGTTATATGTTATAATTGAATTTAAATAAAATTTAAAAAGAAATAAAAGAGGCAAAAATATCAAGCCTGAGAAGTTTACATTTAATAGGAATGCCTATTTAATTTCGTTTTAGCACGGATCATAGAAATTTAAGAGGAACAGGGGGCACCTAGCTGGCACCAGCTGGCATGGTCTGACTCTTGGTTTCAGTTCAGGAGGTGATCTCAGGGCTCCTTGCTCAGCATGGAGTCTATTGAGATTCTCTCTCCCTCTCTCTCTGCTCCTCCCACTCATGCTCTCACTATCTCTCAAATAAATACATCTATAAAAACAAATTAAGAGAAACGGGAAATCCTAACATTCTGTGGTACCTCCTTATTGCTTGACTCCCCTCCTCTCCCCCGAAAATAACTGTGTTCATCCCATAGGCTTCTGCTGCAATAACAGGAATGGTATTGATCATTAATTTTCTCCCAGGAACTGTTTAACTTTGATGTTTTAAAGTGTGTTTTATTATGCACATCCCAACATAAAAAATAATAGTAACAGGCACTTTAGCTTAAAACAAATCTTAACATTTTTCAAAATTTGCTTCAAATTCTTTTTAAAAATAAAATGTTAAGTTATACCTCTTTCTTGACCCTATTCTTATGCCCCTTGACAGATCAAACACTCTGCAGTAGCTGGTAATAGCTCTCTCATGAATTATTTTATATATTTACTATATCAAGACTCCCTGACAAAATCATTTAGTAAAGCCACACAAACATATGCACACACATGCATACCCCCACATATATATAAGTAAAATTTATCCATATTGATACATGCAATGATTATTCATTTATTTAATTTTTTGTTTGAATACACCAAAATATATATCTACTATCTTATTTTATAAGAATTTTGGTTATTTCCTGATTGTCTCTATTACAATTAATGCTGGGATACATATTCTTAAATTGAACATCCTGGGCAACTGTGTCAAATATTTCCATAAGGTATTTTCCAGAAGCAGGATTGATCTGTTTTATAACATGCAGACACTTCATTTTAGTATAATTTATCAATGTTTTCCACCGAAACTTTTTCTTTTTTCAAACAATCTGTATTCAATTAGCAGTACAGGTGTATTTACTTTTCCCATACTTTTAGCAATAAATTTTCAAAAAATCTGTCAGCTCAATGTAAAAAAAAAATCATTGCCTAGATTACCACTGAGATTGAGATCTTTTCATAATTTTATTGGACATTTGGTTCTCTTTAGTATTGAATTGTCTGTTATATTTGTCACCTAATGTTCTATTATGTTGTTTTTCTTTTTTGTAATTGTTCTATTTGTAGTTCTTTATATGTTGCAGAAAAAAATAATTCACAGCTTTCACATAACCATAGAATTATCATTAAGGACATCTTATCAGATGCATGGATGGAGGTGAATTTCTTATGATTTCTGAGAATTTTTGGTTTGGGTTCAATTTCTTCATCAGTTGGCTTAGTAGTTTTTAATCCTGCTGTATATGAGAATCATCTGTGGGGCTTTGAAAAATGACAATATACTCTTGAGAGTTTTGACTTAAATGATCTGCAGTAAAGCATGGGCATCGACACTGCTTAGGTGTTTTTGTGGGTGGTTTCAAGTGAAGTCTTAGCTGCTAGTCACTGCTTTCAATGTAGTCAAATCATTTACTTAACAGAGAGTACAGGAGCGCCTGGGTGGCTCGGTCGGTTGTATCCAACTCTTGGTTTCAGCTCAGGTTGTGATCTCAGGGCTATGGAATTGAGCCCCACATTGGGCTCCATGCTCAGGGCTGAGTCTGCTTGAAGATTCTCTCCCTCTGCCCCTCCCCCCACTCATGTGCACTTGTGTGCGCTCTCTCTCTCTCTCTCTAAAAAATAAATCTTAAAAAAAAGTGCATAAAAATCAACATCGTACAATCATTTCAGCCCCCAGCTAATATATTTTTCAATAAAACATTCTTATTCACAATTGTCACCAGTTTTTCTGTGTGCTGTTGTCCATGCTATGACATCTCCTTAGCTTTTTAGGGCTTTGGCTTCCCAGTCATAGCTTGTCCCTGGTATGTTTTAGTGCTCCTTTGAGAAACTTTTTTTTATTTTTTTAAGATTTATTTATTTACTTATTTGAGAGGGAGAGAGAGAGAGAGAAAGAGAGAGCGAGCAAGAGTGTGTGCAAGAGGGGAGAGGGACAGAGGGAGAGAATCTTCAAGCCTACTCCCCGTTGGGCATGGAGCCCTATATAAGGGGCTCATCCTACAACCCAAAAGATCATGACATAAGCTGAAACCAAAAGTCAGATACTCAACTGACTGAGCCACCCAGGCACCCTGAGACACTTTTCTTTAATGTCATAACTGTGTTCAGCTTCTCCCTTTGATCCTTTCCAACATGCATGCAATTAAATTCCATGTACACTGCATAGTTTTAAACCCCACAACTTCTTTGAATCAAGTGTGCTTTGACACCAGGTTACTCTCTGTGCTAGACCCATCCCTAAAAAGACTACCCACCCCCATCTTTTACTCAACTGAGGATGATCAGAATCAGCCTCATCAAAATCCCATATTTCCATGTTCATCACTGTAACTGATGGAATTTAATTCTACATCTAACACAACACAGTGATGCTGCAACTTAAAAAATACTACTGCTAATAAGCCCCTCGCGCAGTTGAGTGAGTACACCAAGTGAATATGGATTGTTTTATAGGACATGTGAGTCTTCAATTCAAACTCAGTCCTTTCTGATATTTTCAATTTCTTATGGTTGTAGATATTATAATTACACAGAAAATATCAGGTTAAAAATGTAATAATAATTATCATTAAAAAATCATGGTCAGTGTAAACACATATGACCCTCTTTCTTTATTATTAACCCAAACAGGATACGTTTTTCATCTTTTCAGGAACTATACTGATATTTTCTCTAAGTGCCATTATGTTTGTGATTCCAAATTTATTCTTTTGGCTACCTTTCTCCTTCCAGGCCCACCATGCTTCTTGTCCACAATACTCCCTGTACTACATATACATGTCTTTGGTTTTGCTTATTGTTATGGACTGAATGCTTATGCACCCCCCATTCATATGTTGAACTTCTAACCCCAATGTGATGGCATTTGCTGGCAGGGGGGCGGGGGGAGATTTGGGAGATAATTAGATAATGAGGGTGGAGACCACCTAAATGGGATTAGTGCCCCTGTAAAATAGACCCCACAGAGTCCTCTTGCTCTCTTTCCACCATGTAGGATGCAAGAAGTCAGCAATCTGAAACGGAGAAGAGGGCCCTCACCAGAACTGGATGGTGCTGGCATCCTGATTTAGGACTTCTAAACTATAAACTGTGGGAAATCAATTTCTGTGGTTTATAAACCACTCAATCAATATTTTGTTACAGCTGCCCAAACTGACTAAGATATTCATGTCATTTTCCCTCTCAGTACCCACTTTTTCCACATGCACCTTATTTAATTTTCAAGGTCTAGATCAAATGCACAAATTTCCTTCTGAAGCCTCTTCATATGTAGTGAATCAAATAATTTTAATTCTCTCCACTTCTGTATCACTTTGCTCTGCTGTTACATTGCTTACACAGAATATTATGTACCATAGCACTTAGAAGTCCGTTGTCTCCATACTATTCTAATGTGAATAACACCTTCAGCTTTAATTCATCATTGTGTCCCCAGAGCATGGTATATAATGCAGTTCGTGATAAAAGTTGCGCAGTAAATATTTGCTCCATTACGTGGAATTGAATAAAATCCCACAAAACAAATAGAACAAAAGAAGAAATATTGGATCGGGCAATATACTAATTTAACGCTTATTTGTGAGTAATTTACTGCATATTTTGTTTGGCTTAATAGTAAATTATTCAGTATTATCCGTAATTGTGTTCACTAGAAATTCTATATAGAAAAATGTTAAATTAATTTATATAAGAAAAATAATTGCTACATGCAGATTGAGCCTCATCGTAATACTACACGTATACAGATATTTTGAATTATGAGATTATGTATTATACCACTTCCACGTACAATTTATCTTGAGGACTATTTTTGTCTTGAATAATAATGAAGTATATTTGGAAAATTTCATTAAATTAAATTGGATATAATTAAAATTGTGATAAGTGGCTATAACAAATATAAAAATGAAACCAAATCACTAAAAGTGGCATAATATTAAAGTAATGAATAAGTTACAATTGTTTAAAAATGTGGTGATTGCTTTATTATTTAGCTTATTATTTAATGCAATCCACCCATGAACAAATACATTTTCCCCTTAGATAAAAGGCACACACTAATGAATTAATCAAAGAAGTATTTATTTGGAACTTCCCCTGAATTAAAGTAGACTTTCTTGAAAATTAATAAAATGTTTTTAAATTCCACATGATATTTCACCTTAAACAGCTCTCAGATCATTTGGAAATATAGGAGTGATAACATATATCCAAGTATCCATTCTGGCATTTGATATTAGTCTTCTACTAAGCTTAGTGCTCACCTTCCTCAAAGAAAATCCATATAATGTTTGTCCTTCTCCGATTGACTTATTTCACTCAGCATAATACCCTCCAGTTCCAACCACGTTGAAGCAAATGGTGGGTATTTGTCATTCCTAATGGCTGAGTAATATTCCATTGTATGCATAAACCACATCTTCTTTATCCATTATATGGTCTCATTCATTTGGGGAATATAAATAATAGTGAAAGAGAATAGAAGGGAAGGGAGAAGAAATGGGTAGGAAATATCAGAAAGGGAGACAGAACATAAAGACTCCTAACTCTGGGAAATGAACTAGGGGTAGTAGAAGGGGAGGAGGGCGGGGGGGCGGTGAATGGGTGACAGGCACTGAGGGGGGCACTTGATGGGATGAGCACTGGGTGTTATTCTGTATGTTGGCAAATTGAACACCAATAAAAAAATAAATTTATTGTTAAAAAAAAAGAATAAGAAAATCCAACTATCTTTCTCATTCTTGGTTTTGTCCTACCGTATGAGCCGATGATCCATTTGGCCCAGAGCATTGCTACCAAAATCGGCCTCCATGAACCAGCAGCATTGGCATCATGTGGAAGATTTATAAGAAATGCAAATTCTTGAGGCTGCTCCAGACCTCTAGAACCAGGTCTGCACTGTAGCCAGCATCCCAGGTGATTTGTATGTGGCTTAAAGTTTGAAAATCACTTGTTCTACAGCAGTATGTTCCATACATTGTACTTAATTTCTAACCCAGACATCTTATACGCAACAGCTCTCCCACTCACAAAGCCTTCCACTGACTAAAAGTAGTGTTTTTCTACATCAAAATTATTTCTATTTGTGATAACTTAAAACATTTCTCCATCTCCTTATTCCTCTGGCTTACTATTGGTTGTCCTTTCAGGACAATAGTTATTTTGCACTTTTCCAGTTGGCTGTGATTATTCCTTCACACCAACCATATGGACCTTAGGTTTAGTAATAGGGAGCACAATTTAGTGCCTTTCTTCTACATCGTTGCTATCTCCAAAATATTGCTATTCTGCTCTCTCATCAACATGTTTTTGCTTCTTGGCAGCACATAACAAAACAAAGTCAGACCCATGGATATTTTATCCTACGTTAGAGGATTAGCTCATGAATTCAATTGCCTATAAAGCCAATTGGCTACTACAGTGGAGAGATCAAAATAGCTTAAGCACATCTGTCAAATTTTATTCTACTTAAAACTAGTTTTAAAACTTAAACGTTTCCCATTTCTAATGCCCAGTGGTGATGCCATCAATTCCAAACTCCCATTTGGTAGCTAATGCTAAAGCAATAGTAATAGTTCTACTGACTCTCCTTTCAAGAAGACAAATGCTTGCCTGACGAAATATTTGAGTCAACCTAGAAGCGCTTGACTCACAACTGCTTACTAATCATTAGTTGATATGTCAGGATCCTTATAAAATGCTTTTTCTTTGTCATATTTTGAGTAACATGTTGAAACATTCTCAAGTATCATAAAGGCCAGGAATCCTGAGCACAGGGCAAAATCATCCAAGAGAGACATTTCAACATACTTCTTTCCTGTAGGTTGGGTTGCATCTTACTGAAAGTTTGGCCTTTTGTTAACTATTATATTGTTTTATAATAGGATTTTATTGAAAACAGAATGATGTAGGATTAAGAATACTGGAGGGACACCTGGGTGGCTCAGCAGTTAAGCATCTGCCTTCAGCTCAAGGTGTGATCCTGGAGTCTCAGGATCGAGTTCCACATTAGGCTCCCTGCATGGAGCCTGCTTCTCCCTCTACTTATGTCTCTGCCTCTCTCTCTGTGTCTCTCATGAATAAATAAATAAAACCTTAAAAAAAGAATACTGGATAAGATTGGGTGGAAGTGAGTTGAGGGGTATGCATTAAAAATGACTTTATTCTTCTTAATAATATAGATACTATTATAGAATTTATTGTTAACATAAACTCCACCGGTCCTTTCTTGTTTTGAGGATTGTTTTGAGGATGATAATATTCAACATAGAGTGAAAACTATTATAATTTTTGCACTTTTAGAAAATGTTTGACACCAACAGGATAATGCTCACTCTTTTCAACAAACACTAGAGTAATACTAGACCATCAACAGTCATTCATACTCTCACTTCAAAAAGTGCTGGAAGAGACTAGGCTAATTCTCTTTTTATTGTATACAATCAACTGACAAAGGACATTAACAAAGTAGCATGACATAAAGGTCTGTGTGATATATGTATTTCCCACTTTATGATTGTATGCTACTCACCCTGTCCTATTTGGTTAGTTTTGGTCTTCTCTATCACTCATTTCATAAGGTACTGTGCTAGTCACTGCTAGTTTGTGGAGTCTTATGTTTATATATCTGTTACAAGTACATTTTAATTAATGTGACCATTCTTTCCATACCTGATTTTAGTAAGTGCCATTTTTAACTCCCTTAAGGTCTCCCTTAAGGTCTGCAACAGATTTGAGATACTGGCATGCCCATCTACTATGGACACTATGAGAAATATACGCCAAACTCCCAGTTGCACTTAGACTGAAATTCTTCCTTTGTACTCTACTTTATAGTAGAGCTTTGTGCTCTACTATATTAATTGGGATTATTTATGAACCAATATAATCATATAAGTAGGATTCTCTGGATGCATGATCTGTCTACTGTATCCAAAGAGGCATTTGGGGCTAGGTGTAATGTCAAATCTTTAAACATAGTTCTCATACATTGGACCCTAATGAGTTTGTCACTGGTTGGATGCTTTGGATTTATTTGTGTTTATAGTTCATACTTGTTCCAATATACACAGCAAAAAGAAATCTAGAGTATTCATTTCAATATTTCCAGTTAGCCTGATTAATAGTATATTATTGATTTAATTCATCAGGTTGACAACTAGTAGAATTTAATCAATGGCCCACTTTGGATTCCTTCCAAATAAATTATAGCATAGGAATAGAGTGTTAACGTTGTTTGATCTAAGGAAAAAAGGGAGGTTGCTGTCACTACCATACCAATAAAATTGGAGCTTGAGCTCCAGGTACAGTAAGGATGAAAATGATGCATTAGTTAAATTCAAGATTTTGTAGAACTTGTCCAAGGCTGGCGTTAGGATCTTTCCAAATATAATAATGCCTAATACTCTTTTTGTAATGTTGAGAATACCTGACCTACATGCCAATAGTTCACAGTGACTTGATATATTCCATATGGTTGTTTTGTTGATCCTCACAGGATGTTAAAGGTTGTGATTATGACACAAACAACCATTTTTACTTGAAATTCTTTAATAATGTAACTGAATTTGATTGATTATGTGATAATAAGAGATCACAGGATCATATGTCACTTGAGGATACATTATAGAACTATTTTTACAAGGTATTTGAATTAAAATTTGCATCTGATCAGTCTGAATTAAATTATTATTATAATTGACACACTGAGAGAGGTCCAAATTAGATTCCTTTTTTGTCATATAAACTTGATTGATATTGTCTGAAAGCTTTCATGAAACATTTAAAAAGTACTTCTGCTCTCAAACATACTGAGATACTCACTCAACTGCAACTTATGCTGGTAAATGTATCAGATCTCAAATCTGTGATTGGATCTATGTTCATATTTTCTGAATGGTTTTATTACCATCGTAACACAGAAATGTCTCAATTCCCAAGCAATCTCTTTGCGTAGTGAAATTTATAGGTAAATATAAATTATATAGTATAGAAACCCTAAATATATCTTTCTTTCCCATACCTGACTCTATCACTCAATGCCAAATTTGTGGTGATTGGCATAAATATCTGAGTCATAATTTTGTTAAAGCACTTTTGTTGTAATGTCCATAATTACATCCCTTGGATCTAAGAACCATAGCATAATGCTTTTCAGAATCTCAGAAAATTCCTGTCACTAGCATTTTGGATCTGGTCTAAAATATGCATTATAGTCAGCCTCTTAGATAGGAAGTAGATTTGGATCCTTATCAAATAAACTTACCAGGGCTCTAAGTTTCATTCAGGATATCATATCACAGGCACAATTGCTTCCTGAATACTGGTAATTAGATTAATAAAATGTATTCCTCACCTCTAGGGTTAATGTTAGTAGACAATTTTCTGGATATGGACATTAACTCTCATTTAATCATTTTAACAGTTCCCTGAGCTTTCATACTTAGTCAATGAGGTAAACATTAGTTCACTGGACTTATAATTCTTGGAAATCTCCTGAAAATATGACTGAGTTGCAGTTAAAACTAGGATTGCCCTATGAGATAATGTGCCTTTCTTATGACTTCTTTGATCCATTATATCAATTGTTCAGATTTATTTCAATGATGCTTCGATATTATCCAGCCATTTTGGCTAAGACTTAGGAAGGAAATATAGGGTTAGGTCATACTCTTCCTTCTAGGGTATCCCACCTTTTTTTATGTCTTGCTTTCTTCACTATCAAGATACTATCTCTCTCAGGCATTCGCATGTGCTTCTTTTAAAAGTAATTTAACTTTGTTTTCTTGGTAATTTGTTAGCTGGAAATATGTGTTTTCTATATGTAATTGTATATTGTTTTGCTTTACCTTTATACAGACATAATGCTGTATAAATTTCATCTACAGCAGACTCTAAACTCTCAGAACTAAATGCTGTTTTTTGTTTTGTTTTGTTTTTGTTTTTTTATTGAAATGTTAAAAAAATGACAGTGCTTCTGATGTTGATCTCTGTAGATCAATCAGGATGTTTTCCTGTTCCTGTGAAATTATAAAGACTTATATGGACATCGAGTGGACAACAGACTCCTGGGGATAAGTACCTTCAAAGTAATGACTTGGAGACACCTCTTCCCCATTTCTTTTTTTTCCCAGAATTTCTCAAACTTCACATCTTTGATGGAAAGCCAAAGTTTTTACTATGTACTGAGCTCCAGAGATAACATTAACAAGAAAATATTCTTCTTTATAATGGAGTTTCCTTTTTTTAAATCTCAAATTTGAACAAGTTTTAACTTTCAGGTGGCCATGAAAACTTATTTAGACACAAGTTTTGTTACTTGTTCTTAGGGGATGGTGCAGCATTTTATTTCTGAGTCATAGGTTTCCACATTCATAATATAGATCGTGAGATGTATTCAAAACCTTGCATCATCCTTGGTCAGCAGATTATAGGAAGTTATTTTACAGGAATGTTGATAAGATCCACAGAATTTATAATGCTGCTACAGTTTTTGTTGTCATTACTATATATTATCCTGCTATTTACTGTTGGAAAGATGTGATGAAAGGTAGGGGCATTTTGGAAGAATGCCCCTATATGTGAGTCTTAGAACTCTAATCATCCGATGTTCTGCCTCAGATACTACAAGGATGTGATCAGATCGGGTAAGATGAAATAATACTCATTGGACTTGTGGAACTGATAAGAAGTGAGCCTGCCTACTAATTCTCAGAAATTGTATCAGTGCCCAATGGGTAGATCATACAATGAAAAATCTAATGGTTTTCTTTTATATTTATTTTTCTTTTCTATGAAATTTTAATGGAAAACAATACAAACTATTAAGAAAACTGCTCTTTGAAATCATTAAACCTGTCATCATCAGAAAGGAATAGTTTTTAGTTCACTATGTTTTGTAGCAGACACTACTGGCAAAGGACATTGGTAGGACTGTGATCAATTGGATGTCACTTGTTTACCTTCTTTGCAGGTAATTTTTTTTTAATCTCTGCAGAAATGACTAGAGAATTCACTTAGTAGTAAAATCTTTTAGAAATTGGAAATTTCTAAAATTTCTAAAATCAAGAAGGATGATTTTCTTCTCTTGGCATCCCAGATGCCCAGATCCATCTGGGTCCACTATTTTTTAACCCCAAAATAAAAGTTAACTGAAATATGCCTGAATTGTGTTGCTGATGTATAACTACCTCCTACTTATCCTCACAATTCAGCACTGGAATCCAGCTAATTAGTTATCTTATGAAAAGAAACTCAGCTGGATCATTAGTACTTAATCTAACAAGTGACTTTAACATATATTTTGATGGAAAAAATAATTAATACAAAATATTACATACATCAAGTGTGGAGTCATTGATTAATACTTCAAACATAATCCCTATGGCTACAAAGGTTCTCTAGATACTTTAACAAAATAAAGGTAAAGCACTTAATGGTATTTGGCTTTGTAAATGAAGACAGAGAGTACAATGTCTTGTTTGCTTTTGCGTTGTTAATCTGAACTCTTGTCTCTTACACTAATATTCCAGGAAAATGGACAGACGATATTACTAAAGTAGAGAGTTTTGCCCAATAATCGATTTCATTTAATGCTCTGTTAAAAATTCTAAAGCAGGTAAATATATCTGTTCACAAATTATCTGTTTAATAAGTGTGATTTTATCTATTTACCTATCTACCTATCTAGTGACATGATAGAAACTCCGTTATTTTCATTTCTCTCTTAATTTTCACATGATTAAGTCTCAGTTCTAGGAATCTCATGTAAAACAAAGGTGTTGGGAAGCTCTATTTAATTTCTGGTTCAATTTTGGCATACAGACCCCATGTGTTTCTCTGAAGAATACTCAGGTTTAATCGAGAGACACCACTTACATCTATGCTTATTTCAGCATGCAAACACCAACAATTTCATATATAACATGTGATATGTGAATGTGTGATTCACATTGCCATGTTCTGACCTAAAAAGAAGTCTAAATAACCGCCTGGAGGTAAAATAAAGTAGTTAATTGTTTAATTACATTTTTCTCCACTGCTATTAGAAATAAGCGACTAAATTAGAATACTAGAATAGCAACAAACAAAAGATTTAATAAATATAAAATTATAATAAGAATTTTGGGAAAAAGACGCCTGGAAAAATAATTCAGGTCAACCAGAAAATACTCACATTGTGGGAGTTCATGCCCCATGCAACTAGTTCATAATAAATGTAAAGTATATTATATGCTCCAGATTGTGTTCATGCTATGCTAAAGAGCAGCTCTAATCTATCCCCAGGGGAAAGGATCTCCATATCATTGTAGTGTTTCTTTAGCATAAAAAACCTACTTAGTTGTATTCAGTAACTATGCAATTCTTAGCTCCTAAATCTTTGAATAAAGACTACTATTGAAATAATTTAAATCAGATTATTTATAATTATCTGTTACTATTTTCTCATTAATTAGTATATTTGTCATGTATATAAGTATAATAGTCAAATTAAAATTAGTATTAGGTAAGCATGTATTTTAACTACTGTGTTATGGTTATGTTCATGAATATCTTAAAAAAGAACAAGGGCTTCTTTTTTAGAGATTATTAGTAGAAAAATTTTAAACTTAAAATTTGATGATTATGGCAAATGTTAACTCAAAAATACCACCGTATTTCATAATAGAACAGAAAAAACTGGTTTCCACCCACTATTCATAAGTAGAGTGTTCTTAAGCAAACTTTTTATTTTTTAATAGATTCTATTCATTTATTTATTTTTATTTTTTTTTTCTATTCATTTATTTTAAGGAGAGAGAGAGCACAAGCAGGGATGGAGGAGCAGAGGGAGAGGGAGAAGCAGACTCTCCATAGAGCAGGACATCCGCCGTGGAGCTCAGTCTCAAGACCCTGGGATCATGTCCCAAACAGTAGCCACTTCACTGACTAAGCCACTTAGGTACGCCTCTAAGCAAACTTTTGTAAGCAAAATGGTGTAAAGAAGCAATTACAATTAATTTATATGAGAAAAAAATTGGTATTTCCAAACCCAAAAAATAACCTCTCTTTGGCTTTTCTTAGGACATATCTTGCAACAGATGCACAAATTTAATTGAGATATCAAGCACAGATGCTCACAGTCACTTTGAAGCTACAGTGGCTTGACGCTGAGATGCTGAGTGTAGTTCCCTGGTAGGAGCTAGGTACCATTTCTTGCTGCTCAGGGTGCTCACTGCAAAATAAATGCTGAACACTATTTTCATTTTTTGCCTTGTTTCATAAAAGTGAAAATCCTTTTCAGATTTCTTTCAGATAGCAAAAAATGATACTAATGTAGGGCTTTCAAAAAAGCCAACTATCGTTAATACAAACTTTGAAAAGGGGTGAGGGGGAAGCTGTATTACCTTCACATTGGCAACAGAATGACAAGTTGCAAAACATTGTTGTATCAACCAGAAAACTAAACTGAAAATTGTGAAAAAAAAGACATGAAAATAAATGAAAGAAAAAATATTGAACAGAAAAAATTAAGAACTTAAGGTATTATTAAATTCTCCTGGAGAGTCATACAGCCTCAGAAGAAGAAAAAAATCCTTTGGAATTTATTGAGAATAAAAAACTGAAAGTAAATTATTAGCATCACAAATGATAGTGTGCAGTGAAGGTAATTAAGAGGTGCAAACTTCCAGTTATAAAACAGTCACATAGTGAAAAGCACAGCATAGGGAATATAGTTAATAATTTTGTAATAGCATCATATGGTGACAGATGGTGACTACACTTGTATTAAGGAATGTATAGAATTGTTGGTTTACTGTGCTGTACACCTGAGACTAATGGGAAAAAAAGATGGTATATGGAGTGCGATAAGCAGAGAAAAGTCCAGAAGACCTAACTAAGGGGCAGTCCTTTCTCCCTGCTTGGGAATGAAATATAAAAATTAAGAAGACATAGAAGAAGAGAAGTAAAACAAGGAGGAAGAAGAAAGGAGAGGAGGAGGAGTAGGAGGAAAATGTAAGAAACGAAATTTCTTAATATATAGTATGACAATACAGATAGAAGTAAGGCTAAATGGATGATGGGAGAGCACTTGTGATGAGCATTGGATGTTATATGTAAGTGATGAATCACTAAATTCTACTCCTGAAACTAATATCACACTATATATTACTAGCTGGAATTTAAATGAAAACTTGAAACAAAAAAAGAAAATAAAACACTATCAGGAAAAAATCTATATAATACATAGCTGTTTTCAATGTACATTAGGCAAATTTGGACAAATAAATATTGGTAGCCAGTTTTTTAATATGAAAATGCTAGATATTTCTTACACCTTTCCATTATTATTAAAACTACCAATATTCAGGTGTGCCTGAGTGGCTGTGTCAATGAAGAATCCAACTCTTAATCTGAGCTCAGATATTGATCTCAGAGTGATGAGTTCAAGCCCCATGTTGGGCTCCATGCTGGGCAATTCTAAAAACAACAAAAAGAATATACTCTGAGAACCAGCTCCTGACAATTATTCTTGGTAAAGTAAAATCCTTTGAAAAAAATGGCTCAAATTTCAAAAAAAATAAAATTAAATATATTAATATTATATATATACTCTGCATGTCTATATTATATATTGTTATAATATTTATATTTCTGATTAAAATTTACTAAATAAGGTATGTTTTAAATATTGCAGCTATTCTGTTAATTTTATTCTTTAAAATGTATTTTTACAGATATATGTGAATCTGCAAATAGGTTGTCTTTTAGGTAGCACCAGATTTCTAGTTGTGTAGCACACATTAGTGTATACAAACTGAATTAACTCTAATACAGCTTTCATTAAAGAGAGAAGACAATTTAATGCAGCTATTTTCTCTAAGAATTGTTTTCCTTCAGTTTCTACCGGCACAATGGTGAATCCAAAATTTGCAACAAAATCCCATACTCTCTATAACTACATGCCTGGATTTATTGAACATTTCATTTAGATGGCCTGCAAGCATTTTAAGTTTTACATCATCCCACTTCAAACCCATTGCTCCTCTATAGTTTGTCTTGGTGGATGACTCTCAGAATCCATCTGGTTAGAGAAGTCAGGAAACAAGAAGACAACTTGAATTCTTTCTTCAATGTTTTCTTTTTCTAATTCACTGTAACCAAGTAAGCTGAAAATTCTATCTCATAAATATCTTTTTTATTTGCCCATTATTATTTATATCCGTACCAGTTCTGTAATTCAGTTCTGTAATTTACCTAGAATTATCTCCTCCCAATTTATTTTACTGTCTTATGAAAATAATTTTTATTAACATAAGTAATTTTTTGCATCATTTCTTCACCCAAAATACTAAAATGGATCATTTTAACGTTGAAATACATTGAATATGACAGCACATTCCTTCACATATCAAGCCAAGTTCTTTAATTTTCCGTCTATACTCCGTTGCTCACAAGAAAGCCTTTGGGCTTTCTTTCATCTTGATAGTTCTCTGCCATCATACATGCTGCTTCCTTTGTCTTAACCACCCATGCTGGACTTAGTCAGTGGATCTCAACACAACCATATTTCACTAGTAAAGAATTTATTTCCTAAGGCCTCTATGGAGGCTATGGGAAAAAAATTCACTTTTATATACATTTTCTTTTATACACTTCCTTTATAATAATAACCAAAATGTACTAGACTTTTCTCTTTATGGGGCATACCTCCATACAAAAACATAGGTGACTCAACGTATTTGAAGCCTGATGGCTATCTCTCTGTTAATGCATTCCGAATTCAAGGCCAAAGTTCTACACAATTATATTGGTAAAATTCCCTCTCTTAATGAAAAATAGAAAAGAAATCCTTAAGAGATTCCCATGTTTTTAAAGATGCTAATGCCTGAGCACACAAATTATACATCATTGCTAATATTTCTACTAATCCAAATTGACTGACCCTACTCTAAAAAAAATTACATATTTACTAAGCTATTAGCATAGGGCGCCTACCACCTTGTTAGGATGTTTAAAACCATTTTCCAGATGTACATTGCATATGTTAATGCCTTTCTTCACTCTTCATAAGTCTAATCCTTAATCTAAACATAGGACTTGGGCATGTACCGTGATTTTATTCCCACAAATAATTAACCCTTGCCATATAGTATCAAGTAGGCATGGACAATGACAGCATCACCATAATTGAGACACACCAAGAAAATTTTGTTTTTAAATGTCACAAATGGAATAATGTCTTTTCAGTGGTTGAATATTGGCTGCCTTTACATTAGCATTAAAGTATCTAATGTCTTAAGTTAAAGAAAACCTGACATATCAAAATTGCCTAATGACTAACAATTCAGCCTTCTTATATACAAATATACCTTATCACCCCCCAAAATAATCTCTTCACTCAGGAGAAGTATATAACATGAAACATATCTATTACGATAATGGTCTCCAAAAATACAACTTCTAATTCACTGTTTTTATTTAGACATATCTCTCCAAAACTCATACTTACTCTAAAAATAGTAATAATAAGTCCAGTATCACAATATGAAATATCACATATATCTGGTTGCATATCTGTTATTCAAGAAAACTTTAAAGAAATTTTAGCTGATGAATCATAGTTTGCAGGATTACAGAAATAAAAATATGCTGGCATAGGCTGTAGCCTGAAAAAAATTAGCTAAATGAGATATCATACAACTAAGGTAGAAATAATAAGCTATATGTGAGAGGGGAAAAAAACTAGATGAATGAAAAAGCAAAATTGGAAAGATAAATAAGTAGATAAAAAGGAAAGACTGCCAAATTCACTGCTGGCCCACTGCAACAATGCTTTCCTGAGCTGGCTGCAGACAATTTGCATAAATCACTGAGCTTTTCCAATTTTACCTCAAACTCATCGCCAACAGTCTTTCGGATCATTACCAGCAGGTCAGCTTTTGCACATTAAAAAAAGACTATTTCTGTCTTTTGTCCAATGTAATCTTAATGGAAAACTCTCAGCAAATTTGTCAAATCAATAATGGTGTTTTTGATGTTCCTTTAACCTCTTTTTGTGTTCATGTCTCACCGTCCATTAATCTTATTTCTGTGACATCCTAGAATATTTCCTATTATGGGACCTAGCCAATCTTCATAGATTTCATTTGCAAAAAATAAATTTTATTCTATTGCCAACATAATTCATCAAAGTTCTAATTTAGACTTTTTTTTAAATAGCTAACAACTAGGAAAAAAAGGAAACAGGTAGTCTGTACCAAGGTGGAATTGAATTTAAGATATACTGTAAGCCTGTTTACTTGCCTTTCATCACAAAAAGTATTTTACTGAATTTATATCAAACAATGACACAAAAGAACATCAAAAAGATTTGAAGAAATATATGTGAAGAGAATGCATTTCAGCTTCCTTTGAGTCATGTGGATAATTACCTATTCTGCCTATGTCTAGCATCACCCCTGTTTATTCTAATTTAAAAACAAATGTGATTTTAAAGTTGAAAACAAGTGTGATTCTTATCCATATTGAAATGAGAAAACTTTGTAAGAGCCCTAGGAGAAGTTTTATGCCTGTCATGGAGAAGTCATGTTTGGTATTCCTTAAATGTGTATTTTACTTTTTATAGCTCTTCAGAAAGTATAACTTTTATCTATTTTTTTCTCTTTCAAAAACTCAAGATCACCTTGACAATGATTGCTCCATTTGAACCATTTGAGAAAGAACAGCAGAGCAATTTTACCAAGGACTAAACAGTTTCAAATGGGCTGGGACACTGATTCCAGACAGCCAAATGACCATTAAAACAGAGATGGGCGGTTGTGGAATATGAAACTAATTTGAGAAATGTGTATTTTGACATTTTTTATTACACAAGCAGTCATATAAGCTCTAATATTTCCTTCTAGATATGGGGAAAAGTTATTCTTGCCATAGAAATGAAAGGACAGTTAAAGAAGGAAGCTCATTTATATAGATTTTCAAGTAACTAAGATAAAAACCAACAATACTGAAATGATGTAAGTGGGGGGAATGATAAGTGCAGGAAACCACTCAGCATTTGACCCTTGCCACTCTGATCCTTTCAGAGACAATAGGAGTTGACATAAAACCAGATAAACCCACACAGCAGGGAAGAATTAGAAAGTATTTAAAACCAAGTAATAATATACTAATATCTTGGTCCCTAAAATATTCTTTCTAAAGTATTTTTTAAAGTATTTTAAATAATTTTGTGTAATTTGAACTTCTTACAATAATATGATTGTTTAGCTGTAGGTTTTGATCTGCAGAAGTTTAGCTGATCATAGTTCCTGAACATAACTCATAGAAATAATATAATACATGTATATCCATAACTAATAAAATTAAATACTTAATTTAAATTGGCATACATTTGGTAAAGAGACTATATTATTATCACTATATTATAGCTAAATATTCTATTGCAGGAAGAAATTAAATCATGTACCATAACTTATATTTTCTGATATTGATCAAGTCATTATCAGAAAAGGGGGTCTTATGAAATCTTCACTAAGTGAATGCTAAATGTTGCTTATAAATTCAATCTGCAAAGTATCAGCAATTTTTTGGATTATCTGTCCTTGCATTATAGGAACACTATAGCGCAATACAAAAATGGAAAACAGAACACACAAAACCAAGCAAATAAAACTATACATATTCATGCTCTTGAATTTTTTATTAGTTACTTCATTAAAAATTCTATTTTAGTGATATAATCACAATAGTTTATATATTCTATACATGGGTGAGAAAACTCATTTTGTAAAGTAAGCTTTGTGACATAAAAATAGTTTTTGATGCTATTTGTTGGTACCTTCACCTTTTTACAAGAAAGAAAGAAAAAAGAAAGGGCACAGAAGGGAGACAGAGGAAGGCAGGAAGAAAGAAATGAAGGAAGGATGGAAGAAGGGGGAGGAAGAAAGAAATTTATCTATAAAATTCTTGCCAATTATACTATTGTTGGCATGCAGTTTCAAGAATGTCACCTTATTATTTTCTGGTTATCATTTGCAAAGCCTGCAATGCCTTTGCCTTAGAGGCTATGCAAATTTCTTGTTAGATATAAACCATCTCATTTCTGATTTTAGGAAGTCAACATAACCCATCTGCTGCTTTCACTTCCCAGCTGTATGCAGCTATGCCAAATTTCTCTAAGTTGAGCTTTATGCTGTCTTCATAGGCAATCTTTTACCCACCATGCTTACGTTTTCCTTGTGTAATTTACCATAGACACAGGTGCAGATGGTGTTTAAGAAGAACAATGCATATGGGAACATGCAATGTTAGGCTTGCGAGCCTTTTGACAGAACTTTGAATTATAGCCTAAAAAGTGATTATTTAGTGTAAGGGTAGGTACTAACGTGTCAAAATGAATACAGCTCTCAAAATGATGTCTAACTTCAGATCCTAAGTCCATGTTCCCTTAAAGAAGTCATTTGCTTCTATTGCTTCATTTCCAGCATTCCCAAAGGAAAATCTTAAAACTTTTTACTAACTTCACAAAGATGCCACATAAAAAAAAAAAATCTGGGTAGATAGATATGATCTTCATATATTGATCTGAATTTATTAGCAGTGTGCTATAGAATTATAAAATAATCTTCTAAATAACATTTGGGATACTAGATAGGCTTATATTCTAATTATGAATGATATTTAAAATAAGAATTGAGCAGTCAAGTAATCTTTATCAACAAGAACATTATGGTGTGCTTTGACTCCTCTGAAATGATCAAAAGTCAAAATGTATGTTGGGAAGTTATAACCTAATGATTGCCTTTTGAAAAACTATACCTGGCCTCCATCAGTCTCCTGACCCATATATTTATATAGATGCCATTGAAACTGCTTTGATCACTTAAAATAAAATGTGTACACCTTGGCATGTTTGACTCCTTATATGATATCTGGGACTGTCAGGTGGATAACTATTCTTTTCATATTAAAATATTCCACCATCTTTCTAAGAAAAGCAAGTTTAGGGAGACTTTAATGATCAAGTTCATGCCCATTTTAATATGGTGGGTCTCTACATGACTATTGACAATCAAAATTGTGGAATAAATACCTCAATAGAGTTTTTAAGTATTTTCTACATTTGGGTGTTACTGGAACTGTAGGACTCAGCCATTTGTGACAAAAACAATGCCCCCCCCCAAAAAAAAAGCAATGCCCACAATGAAAAAAAATAGAAGTGTTCTATTATGAGTGTCAGTATATTTTATGATCTGATTGAACTCTGGATTTGTTTTGAAAAGACCCGCTTTACTAAGTTGTAGCTTTTATTCTTGAATGACACAATATATCAGGAGAGATATCATCATACCTACTTGGTGCCAGAGTCTTTGAGATGAAAACAAACAACCCATGAGTTTATCTGTAAGGATGTCATGTTTCTTAGATATTTGACTTGCTTGTCACTTTACAACTTTTCCAAATGTCACAGATATGCATTTAAAATATATGCTAAGGGAAAAGGATAGTGTATAACTTGTGTAAGGTTAATAGAAATGACAAACTGCCCCCTCTCCTTCCTAAACCCCCACAGCCCAAATAAATAAATAAATAAAATAATTCCTAATAGGCTGTTCCATCTATAAATATACTTCTGGATCAATTCAGGGAATGGTGATGGATAAAAATTGTACAGGACTAAAAAAAAATTGTACAGGACAATTAAGGCATAATATTCAAAACTGATTTTTTTTATTTCACTTTTTAAAAATCTCACATTTTCAAAGATCCATTTTCTTTCCAAGAATCAAGAATAAAATTGAAATTAACTAGCTAAGAACTTTTAAATTTGCATAATATTATATTTTTTATTTTTTATATTTTACTTTTTTTATTATGATAAGTGTATTCTTTAATCCCCATGCCTGATTTCCCTCGCCCCCATTGCCTGCACCACAACCCCCCTCCCCACAGGAACTATCAGTTTGTTCTCTACAGTTAAAAGTCTGTTTCTTGGTTTGTCTCTCTTTTTCTCCCTTTTCTTTACCTTTGCTTGTTTATTTTGTTACTCATTTCCACATATGAGTGAGAGCATATGTTGTCTTTCTCTGAATGACCTACTTCACTTAGCATTATACTCTTTAGATCTACCCATGTTTTTGTAAATGGCAAGCTTTCATTCCTTTTTATGGATGATTAATAGTGATATATATGTGTGTGTTATATATATATATATCCCACATGAACATCTGTTCATATTTTCTGCCAATTTTTAATCAGATTGTTTTTAGGTATTGAATTGTATCATTTCTTTACATAATTTGGATACTAACCCTTTATTGTACATGTCATTTGCAAATACCTTCTCTCATTCAGGAGATTGCCTTTTAGTTTAGTTTTTTACTTCACTGTGCAGAAACTTTTTTTGATGTAGTCCCATTAGTTTATTTTTGCTTTTATTTCCTGCCTCAGGAGAAATATCTAGCAAAATGTTTCTATAGCTGATGTCAGAAAGATTACTACCTATGCTCTCTTCAATGATTTTTATAGTTTTAAGTCTCACATTTAGGTCTTTAGTCCTCTTTGAGTTTATTTTTGTGTATGATGTAAGAAAATCCTGTTTCTTTCTTTCTTCCTTTTTTTCTTTTTTTGCATGTGGGCATCCAGTTTTCCCAAGACCATTTTTTGAAGATACTTTTTTCCCATTGGATATTCATTTCTCCTTTGTCAAATATTAATCAACCATATAACTGTGGGTTTATTTCTGTGTTTTCTATTCTATTCCACTGATTTATGTGTCTGTTTTTATGCCAGTACCATACTATTTCAATTAATACCACTTTGTAATATAACTTGAAAACTGGAATTGTGGTACATCTGGTATTGTTTTTCTTTTGCAGGGTTGCTTTAGCTATTTGAGGTCTTTTGTTGTTCCATACCAACTTTAGGATTGTTTGTTCCAGTTCTGTGAAAAATGCTGTTGGTGTTTGATGGGTGTTGCATCAAATATGTAGACTGCTTTGGGAACTATAGACATTTTAACAATATTTATTCTTCCAATCAATGAGCATAGAATGCTTTTCCATTTTTTGTGTTGTCTTGAATTTCTCTTATCAGTGTTTTATAGTTTTCAGAGTACAGTCTGATGCCAATGACGCCAATTCCATTCCTTCTTCATTGCCAAAAATGCTCCCAATATGAAGCTTTACCTTGTTGTTTTATTTTATTTTATTTTATTTTATTTTTTATTTATTTATGATAGTCACACACAGAGAGAGAGAGAGAGGCAGAGACACAGGCAGAGGGAGAAGCAGGCTCCATGCACCGGGAGCCCGATGTGGGATTCGATCCCGGGTCTCCAGGATCGCGCCCTGGGCCAAAGGCAGGCGCCAAACCGCTGCGCCACCCAGGGATCCCCTGTTGTTTTATTTTAAACCATATTCACATACTTAACCCTTATTCATTCTTAAATCTCACCTCAAATATTGCCTTTAAGGAAAGTGCTTGTGGCAATAATTATAATTTTAACTGTTTTGGTATGTTTTTGATTGATGCCTTACTCAAATACTAGAATATAAGCTTCAGAGGACACTTTATTTTTTTACTCACATTTATTTGTTCAGCATATTTCCCATTGGCTAGCACTCTATTGCTAATAGAACTCTGAATAATATTTATAAAGGCTATACCACAGTTCATATAATCTCAGAGTACATTGGAAAATGAATAATAAAGCAGGATTTGGGGCTTTTTTTTCATTAGTTAATAGTTTTGTATTCCTGGTTATTGTCTCTGCTATAACAACTTTCAACCTGAAAAGTCTTTATATACTGGTTTACAAAATCACATTCATATGCATTATTTTATTTTATCTGCACAACTGTTCTAACAAGTAAATACCTGCTGAATATAAATCTAGATAGGAAGATTCATAGTCTCCCTTGACCATACATGCACAGACCTCAAAGTATGGTGCATAACCCTTCCATATATCCAGAGTAACAGGAATATCACTCTCACCATCTTTTAGAATCCAGATTACGTTACATATTCTACTATTGTGTATGTTTCAGGGGTGGACAGTCATTTCTCCCCTTTATTGCTACACTCTCATTATTTTAAGTACAATATGAAAAGTCACTCAATTAATAAAGTTAAATTTTCTTTTTGATTTTTTTTTAAGTGTTTATTTATTTATTCATGAGACACACACACACGCACACACACAGAGAGGCAGAGACATAAGGCAGAGCGAGAATCAGGTTCCATGAAGGGAGCCCCAATCCCAGGACTTCAGGATCTCTTCCAGGGCCGAAGGCAGGCACTAAACCACTAAACCACAAAGGCGTCCCAGATTTTAGGTTTTTGAAACAGAAATTAAAATAAATACTTCTTGGGGTTCCTAGGTTGGCACAGTTGGTTAAGCAGCCAAATCTTGGTTTCAGCTCAGGTCATGATCTCAGGGTCATGAGAGCAAGCCCCAATGTGGGGCTTGCACTGAGTGTGGCATCTGCTTGACATTCTTTCTCCTTCTCCTCTTGTCCCTCCCACTTGTGCCTTCCCCTTCTCTCTCTCTCTCTCTCTCTCTCTCTCGTTCTCGCTCTCTCTCTCAATAAATAAATCCTTAAAAGTAGAAATAAAATAAGTACTTCTTCCCTTAGTGACTTCACTAATGTGAAAAATGGAAACCTAACTAGTTCTTTATTTTAGCATCATGTAAAAAGTAGAGGAAGTTGGGTTCTTAGTTTAGTCTTGCACATTTAAGCCATTATTTGGTATACACTAGAACCTAAAATAGTAGTATCAGTATTAAATTGAAAGCTCTGTTTTCATATAATTTTACCAAGCCTTTGAGAGTACTAGTTATAATAATCTAATGTTTACATATTTTCTTTTCTTACTTCAGGAGTTCATTATAATGCCATTTTTATGGAAATTAAGAAAAAATGATTTGTTTTCACAAATTGGTTGCCAAAAATCTGTTGCTTTATTAATTAATTTAATGGTAATGCTTAAGTAGCTGCAAGACAAGGGAAATAACTTATATTTGTATCTCCTGGATATATTATTCATTTTCCATTTTTAGGTTTGCTTAGAATCTATTAGTTAAGGTTTTGTGCCTTTCATTTTATCAGTCTATAAAATTGATTAAATATGGTTTATTATGCTTTAGGATTTTCTAAATCTCTTTCTAGAAATATCAGAATTAGTTGATACTTCTAGCATATTCCTGATATTATAGGATAATATATCTAGCCTTTTTATTTTCACCTAATTATTCTTTCAGTAGAGATCTTCACTTATGACTTTTGCTGGTCAAATTTGCTTTTCTTCATTCCTTTTCCCAAGTCTGCCAGTTATAATATTTTGAAACAAAATTGCTCCAGGAGAAAACTAGTTTATTATCAAACTTCAAAAGGAGCAAAAAAGGTAAATTGTGCCTTTATAACATTTGTGAAAATGCCTGGAGCAAACATTATACCACAGTTTGGTAAATCTCTGGAAAGCTGAACAGCTCAATAATAAGTCATTGTCTTAAATAATGTAGAAAAAGACCGATGTTTTGGATCAATCATTAGAATAATTTATTACTCATCAACTATTTGCTTATAATTCTGCCACCAAAACACCAAAGGAGAGAATATTATACAAAAACATCTAGGTAACTGAGTTCCTGATTTATGTTGAGTGCTACACAAATAACACAGAGTTATAAACTTGGCAGTTATAAGTATTTATAAATATTTTAGCTCACGATAGGAGGGTTACCAAAATGTTAATTCCTCAGTTAGCTAAAATAAAAAGAGAGGAATAAAAAATACAGAAACTTTACTTGAAAAAAATGATAGGATAAGAAAATGTAAACAATGACTTAGCAATTTTCTATTTTCAGGGAATGTATTAGAAACTGGAGTACTTATGTTTATGGGCAATTTAGCATTCTGAGTGATGTGGACAAAACTCACAGTACGGAAAATCAAAAATTCTACAAAAAATACTATGAAAACTTTTTCTCCAAAAGAATTCACAACAGGCAGGAAAGTAAAGGAAATGTATGAGACTAAAATAATGATAAAGCATGAGTTTAAAGAAGAAAGTAAGCTTTGAAGTTTGTAGCTACCTTTGGGCATTTGATAATCACTTGATCTTATATCTTGGGTTTTAATCATTTGTGTATATAGAAGATACAAAACAAATCCTTGGGTCACACATGGTAAATTTCAAATTATAGACTTCCAAGTAAAGGCTGAATCTTTGAAAGGGGACACCATACATAAAATTGAACAAATCTGGAAATCCACCACATGGAGCTAGACTGTACCTAACACTTGCTTTTATAGACTTTCATTTTCCTTGGAGAGATCAGAAAAGTTCCCATAAAATGCACAAACAGAAGTTGGAATCTGAAGTCACTATATGCTTCTCCCCCCACCACCCCCCGTCAAAAATATAATCCTAGCAGAGAATTTAAATTGGTCCTGAGTTAGTACTGACACAAGGCCAATGACAGACCCACATTTCTGAAGTAAAGCATCTTTAAACTTAGGCTTTCAAAAATCAACACAAAAGGAATATCAATACCAGCTCACAATGAAAAAGGCAATAAGTATGTAAAGAACAAACTACTCTGGACAGGAATCAATGAAACAGAGAAAGACTAGTATGTTTTATTTGTTTAAAACACTGGATTTGAAATTATAACAGAGGAATAAGAGATCATCAAAACTGGCTAGATTTAGAAAAAATAAAAATTTTAGGTAAAGTATAATATACTATTTGAGATTACAAACTTGGTATGTGAATTAAATAACAGATTTGAAATATCTGAAAAGGGATTAGAAGCCCAAAAACATATCTGAAAAACAGTAACAACAGCAAGGAAATGGAGAGCAACAACGAAAAAGACATATGACTTTTAAAAATTCCAGTAATAGTTAATAGAGAAAATGTGGAAGAGGTAGACTACAAAGGGTTACTGATTGAGAGTTTTCCAAAAATGTTTAAAGTCACAAACTCTTAAATGAAGACTTAATGGATTCCAGAAACAATTCCCATTTTGTCATAGTATCATGAAGCAGGGAAGCATCAAAGGCAATGAAATATGTTAAAAGTAGCTGGGGAAGGAGGAGGACATTTTGCACAGAAGAATGACAAATTGTCAGCTGACTTTCAATAATAACAATAGAAACAAGAATGAATACAAACTAATTTAAATACAAACTAAAATGTAAGATTGTACAATTTAGAGCTTATCATTAAAGGTATTATTTAAACATATACCTCAGAGAGAAGGAAAGTGAACCTAATAAGAAATTCTGAGGTCGGGCAGCCCAGGTGGCTCAGTGGTTTAGTGCCCAGGGCGTGATCCTGGAGACGTGGGATTGAGTCCCAGTCCCTGTGTGGAGCCTGCTTCTCCCTCTGCCTGTCTCTCTCCCCCTCTCTCTCTCTCTCTGTCTCTCATGCATAAATGAATAAAATCTTAAAAAAGAAGAAAAAGAAATTCCGAGATCTATATAAGATGTTAAATAAATGGGGGATCCCTGGGTGGCGCAGTGGTTTAGCGCCTGCCTTTGGCCCAGGGCACGATCCTGGAGACCCGGGATCGAATCCCACGTCGGGCTCCCGGTGCATGGAGCCTGCTTCTCTCTCTGCCTGTGTCTCTGCCCCCCCCCTCTCTCTCTGTGTGGCTATCATAAATAAATAAACTTATAAAAAAAAAAAAGATGTTAAATAAATGTTAAACCTGTAAATGAACTTTAATAATTTGACATATTAAAAGGGAAATAACTTCCAACAAGTGGCATAAAAAGGAAAGCTAAACTATTTTACAAAGTTAACACATAATTTGGAAAGAGTATCAGTCAGAAAGATGATTGTAGTTGTGTCTTTTTTTTTTTTAATTTTTATTTATTTATGATAGGCACACAGTGAGAGAGAGAGCGGCAGAGACACAGGCAGAGGGAGAAGCAGGCTCCATGCACCGGGAGCCCGACGTGGGATTCGATCCCGGGTCTCCAGGATCGCGCCCTGGGCCAAAGGCAGGCACCAAACCGCTGCAACACCCAGGGATCCCTTGTAGTTGTATCTTTTAGAAATGTAGAATTATCATTAACTTCAAAGTTCATTAAGTTAGTACGTTGGTAGAAACAAATAAAAAAATTCAAGAGTATATACTTTAAAACTAATAGAAAAAAATTAATGGGATTAGAAAACAAAATAAATCAAAACCCAAAGAGGGGAAACACACACAGACACACACTTTGGTATATAGAGTGAAGTAAATAGAAAGAATAAAATAAATGACTTAAAGATAAATATAATTAAATCAGTAATCAAATTATATATAAAAGAAATAAATTATTCATTTAAAAGATAAATATTTTAGGCTATTTAAAACAACTGCATCTGTGTGTTGTTTACAAGAATAATAAGTAAAACACACAAACAGGTATACTGAAAAAAATATAGATATAATGAAATCTAATAATAAAAATAAAAAGTTGATATATCAACTTTTAAATTTAAGGGAAAGATTTTAGGTCACATTGAAAGTATTATAGAAATTTTAATTTTATATGCACATGCACCTAACATAATATCTCAAAACTATACTTAATATAATTAAGAGAAGTATAAGTAAAAATGCACACCTATCATTGAGGTGTTCATTTTTTTAACCTAATTCACTCAACACTATCTAATAATTTTAATTAAAGAAAGCAGAGAAAATATAACTTAAGAAAGTAGAGTTACAAATTAAGTGTAGACACATAATAATAAAATAAACAAATCAATATTGAAAAATTATTATAACAACAAAGTAGAAAACCTAGTGTTACAGATGAGTTATATTACATATCCTGTATAATATATTCCAGTAAAAATTTCCATATTATACTATTCAGAGAATGCAAAATGTAAAAAAAACTCATTATGTAGTTACGAGTCTAGTCTTCTGATAGTATCAAAGTAAAACAGAGATGATAATAGAAATGAACATTATTGTCAAATGTATAACAAAATACATGCAAAAATCCAAAAAGAAATATGAAAAAATGTATTTAAAAGATGCATATATACACATCTGATTCACTGCTCTGACAATAAAGGGGAAAAAACCCAATCATGTATCAAGATACAGAAGGAAACATCTGGCAATGTCTTCCATATGAAACAAAAATAAAAACAAAAAACTTTTTGTGAAATAGAAATAGAAAGGATAGGAAAAGCATGGTACTATGTGAAGACAACATAAAAGCATTTCTTTAAAAGGTAAAAATTACCAGGGATACCACTGTTAATCAATCAGGCTATGGTATTCTAAAACTTTGGCCAGTGAAAAAGGAAAAGCAAGATCCCCAAAGCATTTCTCAGATTCTTTAGTCACTTCTGCGATGAAACCAGTTGTTTTCCTCGGTTTTCTTAGAGTTACACCCAAAAATCTAACAATGAACTACAAGGAGTTGCATGATCTGACTCTCTTCTCCTCTTACACATCCTTTCTCTACTCCAGCTATCCTGTCTTTGCAACTTAAGGCACATGTTCATTTTCAGATACTTTCAGCAGCACTTCCTTTGTGCAGATGAGGTTTTCTACGTGACTAGTGCAGCCGTCCTCTTCGCTGAAATTCTGTCTGCAGTGAGGCCTAGTTGACAGCCCTAGTGACAGGCAACTCCCTCTCCACCATCTCCCACACTCAATACCATCCACCCCTTCACTATAATACCACTTCACTATTTCGTCTTCTAGAGCATTTATCATCTAACACTTTATGTAATTTACCTAGTTGTTATTTATTTTAGTAAGTAGACCAGTTAACTGTGGAGGCCAAGAAAAATTAAGGCCATTCGACCTCAAGATTAGCTTTAGCACAAGTACAGCCATCTTAGGCCTCTGGGAATAAGAGCTGAACTTTACAGGAAAAACTGCAGAATGTCCTAGGCAGGGAATCCCATATAGGAAAGACAATAAAGCTCAGAATGCCCTTGGCATAGAATCCCATATCAGATCTTAAGAAACTCCCCCATCCTTTCCCCCATATTGGAATGGAAAAAATTCCTCCACCCCTTCTGAAGATCCCCTAGAACAGCCCATAAAAACCCAGCTGTAACCCACTTCGGGGTCCAAGTCCCTGCTCTGCTGTGTGGAGTATACTTGGACCCAAACTCGAACTTGTAAATAAACCCTCATGTAGTTGCATCGGTGTCGGCTCCTTGGTGGTTTCTCGGATTCGCAATCTTGGGCACAACATTAACGTATTGTCTGACTAGTACAATTTGAAGAATGGAAGAGTTTGCTATTAACATGTCATGAAAGCAGGCACAAATTGAGATTATCACAAGAAAATCAGGATTTTTTCACTATTATCATTTTTTTCAATATTACAAGTTCCATAAAAGCAATTTTTTTTTTTATCGCTAAAGACATAGTTCAGGTGGCTAGGATAATTTCTGCCAAAATAAATATTTGTTCAGAGACAAAATGGCTGACCACTTTTTCTTAGCCATTAAAAAAAAAATCTTTTCTCCCCAAAATACTCTGTGATCCTAAAAGTAATCATATTTTTGATCAGTTAACCAGATTGCAAATAGAATTCCTAATAATTCATATAGCATGAATTCTCAGTTATTCAGTAGGCAAGAATCGTTCCTGGTAGCCTTACATTACTTTGGCTTTTTATGCAGTTATCTTGAATGAAAAGTTTTGGATTTTGATACAATGCCAGAGAATTTTTTTTCATGTAATATACTTTCCTTAACCGTTAGAGTTTGTTTTTCATTCATTTAAAAATTAGGTAGATTTTCGCAAAATATATTGGAGAAGCAGGTGTGGGCACATAGAACACATACATGCTGGCAGATGCCAAACAAATAGACCAACAAAAGCATTTGGAGCCTTTACATTCTTGCCAGTCTGATGCCTTAGCACAATCTGCAAAGTGCTGTGAGGATTGTCCTTATGTTTATTCATTGAATAGAAATATTTGCAAATTTCTCTTTCCCCTTTGGATATAAAGTTCTGTGAAATATGATAAGTAAAAGGAACATTTCAATGACAGAACCTGCATACATATTTCCATTATGGGCAATAGAAATGCTTGTGACTTCCCATCATTCAGATATGAATATATATTTAAAAATCTACTAGTAGATACTTCTTTATATGAGAGCAATCAATAGAAACCTCAGGAAATTAGTATTTATTTTTAAATTCGATTGTTTAAAAATTAACATTTAACCATTTAAATCTAACTCCAGATCCATGAGACAAAAAAATGCATCAAAATATTGTATCTGGTTTAAACAGCTAATTTGAACCCATTTGAACCCATATCCTGAAATATTTAAAATTATAAACTTTAGATTTTTTTTAGTCTTTAATAGAAAAGTTTTTGTTGCAAATTTATATTTAAAAAAACAGATTATTAACTTTGGCAACATACATTCCTTATCAAGTGCTTTGCAAATGCAAGCTGTTGAGAACAAATGAGGTTGACTTAATACCTGTAGGGTGTGTTCATTTATCTTTTGTTTCCCAAATTCTGATTGTATTTGCTTTGCACAAAACCCTCCAGACAAAGCCTCTTGCTGCTTGCACTCTAGACCAGACAATGAATACATATGCCATATATGATGGATATCATTTGTCTTGTGTATACGCCACATATATGTTAACATATTGCAAGCACACACATTTACACACTCATGCACTACAACATATATAGTAGAATTGTCAATCTGGATTACCAGAACTACACCAGTTAGGACTTGGTTTAGAAATTCCTTTAGAAATAAACACTCAAATCACTAAGTGCTCTTCATCACTTAAAATAAGGGCCACATGATGCTGTCCTCTAGTGTAGATGCAGGTAGTATCATCCTAACTTTATTGTTCTTCGGCGACTAGCCTAAGACAGAAAAACCACCCTCTGGAGGACCTTTCTAAATTAATTTGCTAGCTGACAGCCTGAGCTAAAATAGTTGCTAACATAGTTACAGGAAAGTAATTGAAGTCACTCAGGAATCTCATGTACAAGGAATTGAAGACATTTTCTTTCTCTATATAGATAACACAAACATTTCTGGACATGCTATCCTCATATTAGCCTCAAATGTTAACAAGGATATTGCACACTTGTCTAGTGCTATCTTTATCTCTGTGAACTCAGAAGCAGTCCCTGCACAGATTTATAACCATCACAACTCTGTCCCAAATAATGAAAAAAAAAAAAAAGTCACAGACAACAATAGATTTCTCAGTAAACCTGAAGTTGTAACATCTACCCCACCGGAGAAGTCAGTCTGATGTAACAGAGAAAGGATTTGTTTTGTTGCTAGGCAGGGGAGATTAAATCTTGATATTACTGAGGGGTAGCTAGATCAACTTATTCATCGTCTCTAAGTCTTACTTGTGCCACCTCTAAAACTGGAATGCATCAAAATTTCTGTGTCTATGCTGAATATTAAATGAAATAAAGTATTTAAGGAAAGTTGTTCTCCGTTCATTCTGTGCTTAGTATATGGCATATGTTTCCATCCTTTTCAAAAAGCTAAATATTATCATTTTATTTTACATTTTTAAATGGTTTGATTTCAAATTTATTTGAAGTATCCCAGAAATATTTTAATGCTTCAAAATCAAATATGTAAGGCCTGGATCTTTTACATTTCCTCCCTTACATCATTAATAGTAGAGAAAAGAAAGAGAAAAATGGAACTAGGGTTGGAACATTGTTAATACTTTTTTGCCCTGCCTGGATTGACAACTATCTATACAAGCATTGATATTTTCCTATTCATTCAGTATTTTCGGAAACAGCCATTTTTTTCTTTTCTTCAAAGATTTGTTTTTATTAATAAAGCACCTTGTTAATTATCAATTTTATAAGTCACCAATATGAATAAAATAAATAAAAATGGAAAATCAGGCCTAGTAGATGACGTCCATCATTTTATGTAGTTATAAAGATTAGCCTAATCTTGGTCTTTTTAGTCTTATTATTTTCAAGCATATTTTATGGACTTTTAAATGCACTCATTTGTACATTTAAAAGTAATGTCCTAAGGTGTGATGTTTTTTGGAGCCTGACTGCCCTCTTTGACATAAGACAGATATCTACTTGCAGGGTTGTGCCAAGTTTTCATCTATTTCATAAAATTCACTTATCAAGGCAATTTTCAAACTTTTCTAAAAGGAAGCTCTAAGCAATTAATTAATTTGCTTTTTGATTATATTTTTCATTGCATTGCTCCCGGCCACAAATTTTCTCTTTTGAGTTGCAAAAACAGTTTGGTCATATTCATTCATATTTGCATTATTGGCTTCAAAATATTGCTCTGAGTGATATTTTCATTTAGTTATTGCTCAAGGTTTTCTCTCACAAAAGACAACAAAATGCAGACTCTTTTGAAACTTCAAAGTAATAAAATCCATATTTTAAGTAACTATTTTTTAAAATCCCACCTTTTGTTTTGTTTTGTTTTGTTTTGTTTTGTTTTTTGCTTTGGCTAAGGAGTAAATTGCAGATATGATAGCCTACTCAGAAGCAGGAGCATACTCTTTCCACTCCTGATGATTTCTAGTTATTATTCATTTTTCTCAGTATTTTATTGACTATAATAACATATATTAAAATGTTTTAATCTCTGATCCTTATTTCAGTTTTTAAGAATAGAATTTTAAAGTGTTATTTTTAAATGGAAAATATCTTAATATAAAATATTTTAGAATGCATATCCATAATATATTTGCCTTAAATGGAACTCACAGAAAGACTATTTAAATTGAGTGTATTTCCTTTATTTGTACGAAGTATGTGGGCAATAATCAGCAGCCTCAATGAAGAATAGATAGGATTACGAAGTGACTAACTTCTATCTAAAGCCAAATGTGCTGAACTTTGAGAACTCTAAAAAACAGAAGAAAAATCCATTATTTTCTACTTTCTCCACTTTAAGTAACCAGCACTAGCTGTACAGACCAGTGAATCAATTCTATCTTGTTTTAGTTCCAGTGTAATAGTGTTCTTTTACCAGAGTGCTCATCCTTCCAGGTTCCAAAATAAGGCTTTTTGAAAAGTATTATTTACTGGCCACCTAATTATCTGGGCATTGATGAAGAAGCTTGAGATCAACGAACGTGGAAACGTTGACTGATGAACTTGCTCGTCCTTTTATATGGCAAAATCTATAAGAGGAAATATATTTAGAGCGTTTGTTTACTCTGTTTTAAGATTTAAGAAACAATCGGTCACATACTTGCGTGGAGCAGTACGAGATGATGCTCTGCCACAAAGCTCGGTTGTACTAATATCTCATCTTGACAACACAGTTTGGAAAAAGGGGAAGCTGGAAATCATGGAAGTACAATCGTCTTCCTTGAAGACTAATTAGATAAAATAGATTTTATTATTATAACTAGGAAACTGCCATTTTTCCAGCATTTTTAATTGAATCATTACATTCATGTTCACCTAGCATATATATTTAATTGAAATGGTGAGTCAGCCAACATAAAGATATTCCAACATATAAAATCTTCAAATCTGAATTAATTATACTCAATTATTAACTATATCTTGGTTCTATGGATATTTTTTCAGGAATTACACCATTGCTTTATTAAAGTGCATATGACTTCTTTATGACATTCACTTAACAGCAGAAAGAGTAGTCTATAGGGACTCATTCTCCTCTACTCTCACGTCTGTTAAGATGTTTTGTATGATTCCAGAAGTTAGTTTTTCCTATAGGTACTTCACAAAGTTGAGAATTAAAAGCTGGGGGAAAAGAAGAATAAATTTAGGTGCTTTATCTTAGAGAGGTTTATAATAACCTATTCTAATAATTTAATTTGGTATATAAAGAATACTATATAGATGTGTGTACTTCACTCATTTATTGAAAAATATTTAGAGGAAACATAGGATTTACTGACTGCCCCATAGTCATATGAGAAAAAAAATAGCTGACAAACTTTCTTTCCAGAAGCAGCTGTATTAAAGTTCTAAACTGAAATTGCAAATAGAGACAGTGATCGCTTTTGGATTCTAATTGCTGAGAGTTTTACATATTATCAAATACTGATGCTTTAAACTCAGGGTCATCTAATTTACAACATGGTAAGAATTTTACAGCAATATTTAATTCAAATACCCAAACAATTCAGATATCAGTACTATTAGATGTTGCAAACTGGCAAGGCACATGCTCTATATTGCCTAATTTGATGTTTCATTTGGATAAGAAAATATTGGTGCACAAATGTGTGTGTGTTAACTAAATTTGCATTCAAATGTGCAACACCACATAATAGTTGAGATCTGTGTTTACCTCTTTGCAACACTGTGGTGGAGCTGAATAATGGTCATCTATTAGCCAGATCACAGCACTTGATATTTCCCTACTATCTACTCCTCCCCAATGATTGTTTGACATTCGGACCCACTGCCAGCCATTAATCATCAATGTTTCCTTTTTTTGGCTTTTCTCATGAAGAGAGAGTTCATGAAGGAAAAAAAAAACACATTTTCTCTATCCATGACTCAATGAAAATCAGACATTACAAAAAAATCAATCAGCTTCATAATCTTACATCTGGCTTGAGCCTTTCATTTCTATCATTATGTGAACTTCTGTACATGTTGAAGTTTGGAGACTCTATACCACCATATTTTCAAAGGTGATTATACATATTTTTGTATTACCTCATGTGCTAGAAATCTGCCTCAACATGCAACGCATGTCACTGAGGAACAGGTGCAGCTATTAAAACTGTCTTTCTCACTCTCTTTTCTTTAACATTTTTGTTTCATTGGAAACCTATTTCTTTTATAACTTTCTCACCAATTTACTTTTAAGAGTTATCTGCTTGCTGCACAATAAAAGAGTATATCCATGATAACAATATAGGATCAAAATGATACCTTGCTCAACCCAATCATTTATCTGTGTTAAAAGCATCATTATAAACTGTGATTTTAGCCTTTAGAAAAATATCATTTAAATATCTCCCTGTCATCTCTATTAACATTCATGATGTGGTATTTCTAAATATATAAGATATGCAAGACCTTCACTTATAAAACATAATTACTTAGACGTATATAAACTATACAATTCTCTTTCAATTATTAAAAAATCAGAATAAAAACTCAAGAGATATTTTTAAGTTAAATATGTTCTGACATGCCACCTATGTGGGATAGAATATTTTCAATAAATGCTATAATGCATTGTAAGCAAACATTATGCGTCCTCCTAATGCCTGGATTTAACATTTAAGTGTAATTTCTCTAATTAACCAAGGTATACAAGCTAACATTTTGGAGTCACTATATCTACATAAGATAGTCATGTAGCCATGCTCCGTAGCCAGCACCTAATGCAAATTAGAATAGCATGACATTATATTTTTAAAAAGAAAAAATACAACCTTAAGAAATGTATTTTATTAAATACCAGTGGAGGGGCACCTGGGCACTCAGTGGGTTAGGTCGCTGACTCTGATTTTAGCTCAGCTCATGATCTGAGAGTCCTGGGATGGAACCCCATGTGGGCTCCGAGTGCAGCAGAGAGTGCTTGAGGATTTCTCTCCCTCTCCCTCTGCCACTCGCACTCTCTCTGTAGCTCTATCTCTCTCTCTCAAATAAATAAAGCTTTAAAAAATAAATTAATGTGACACATTTAGGTGTTGAAGGAAACATAAATGTTAGAAGAAATAAAAATAATTATGTTTGTTAAATATAAAATTACATTTAGGTTAAAAACTCTCCTAAGGCAAAATATCTATTGAATGATTGACCTATTTTTAATAGTTTATTTAGCATAGAAATGAGTTTAAACAATTTGTTATATACTCCGAATATATTTCTTCAATCAGACATATTTTGTGAACATTTTCTCCCAACTGTGGCTTATCTTCTCAATTTCATAATGGTATATTTGAAATACAAAGAGTTTCTAATTTTGATAAGGTCCAATTTGTCATTATTTTTTCTTCCTTATTCAGAATCATGCTTTTGTTGCTTCAGCTAAGAAGTCTTTGCCTAACCCGTAGTCATGGATATTTTCTCCTGTATATTCTTTTAGATATTTTATAGCCTTACCCTTTGTATTTAGGTTTATGCATATTTTTGAGTTAATTTTTTATGTACAATATAGATTATATAATTAATTTATATTGCAGGTGAATACCCAGTTATCTCAAAACAGTTTGAAGATACCCTTTCCTAATGACACCCATTATAGGGTGATACAACCACAAATGCAAAGGTTGTTTCTGGACTCTCCATTCTCTGATTGATCTATACACCTGTTCTTTCACCAAAGCTACACTATCTTGATTACTTATATGTATATAATTCCTATCCAAATCCCTATAAATGTTAAGTTCAATTTGACAGTATCTACAAAAATCCCTTTTGAGGTTTAGAAACAATGTGTTGAGTATAATGCAAATTTGCACAGAATTGCTCTCTTGATAATGTTGACTCCTCCAGGCTATACACATAGAGTGAATAGTCTCCATTTACTTAGGTGTTCTTTAATATTTCTCAGCAATACTTTGTAGTTTTCGGTGTGAAAGTTTTGAACAGATTTTGTTAAATTATTTTTGATGTTATTATAAATGGAATTTTTCTCAATTCCATCTTTTAGTTCACTTCTGGTATCTAAAAATTATAATTAATTGGTTTTATTATACTCATCTTTTATCCTGAGATGTGATGAAATAGTTTTAATCCCAGAAGTTTTATTGTATATTCTTTGGGATTTTCTACATTTAGGATAATGTCATCTGCAAAGAGCAACAGTTTTACTGCTATTTGCAGATGACTGCAGATAACTGCTACCGTAGTAGTTTACTGCTACTGTCTCTAATTCTTAACTCCAAGGACTTTGCACTAATGAGTACTGTATTGATTCTTTTTCCAAAATTGATATTTCGTTTAAATTATTTTCAACATAAATAATTATATTTCATGAGGTTTTTATTATTAAAAATACACATTTAGGAAAGTTTCTCTAATTATATGAAGGAATGTGTATGTCTTAGGTTTATTAAATTAAAATTTAAAATTAGTAATAAAATTAGCAATATATCATTCTATATAGATAATCAGATTCTTTGGGACATTTATTAAGGACTAGGTTATATGTTATTATGCTGTGTATTCTGGTCTAGAATATACTTGATAAAAAGGTTGATATTCACATACTCGATTATGTTCTTAAAGTATTTATATCAACTTTTTCTTAGAATTATAAAAATTATTATTTTTTATTACTTCTGTCCCTGATTCTCAAGAGGTTGGATTTATCTTATATTTGTTATAAAGTTTTATTCTTGATAACATAATTTTATGGAACAAGCTAATATATTAGCAATATTCTTATGGAGTGTTTTATTTTGATGATTTGGTTGCTTTCCTTAGAGAACAAAAAACTCCAAATAACATGTTTTTCAGAGTAAATCTATGCTTTACTTTTAAATTTTATTTTTATTTATTTTTATTTCAGTATTTAGTTGACACACATTACATAAGTTTCATGTGTACAACATGGCATTTCAACTTCTCTATACATTATGCTATGTTCACCAAAATTATAGTCACCATCTGTCACCACACAACACTATTCCAATATCATTGACTAATTCCCTGTGCTGTGACCTTTATTCTTGTGACTTATCCATTCCATAATTGGAAACCTGTATCTTCACCCATTTTGTCCATCCACATCCCCTTCACCCCCTTCCCTCTGGCAACCATCAGTTCTCTGTATTTATAGGTCTGGTTCTGTTTTTTCCTTGCTTGTTTATTCATTTGATTTTTTAGATTCTATATATGAGTGAAATCATATGGTATTTGTCTTTCGCAGTCTGACTTATTTCACTTAGCATGTGATTATTCACCATCCATGTGGTGCAAATGGCAATATATTATCCTTTTAAATGGGTGCATAAATTATATATTAAATATCTAATTTTCCTTATCCATTCACCTATCAGTGGACATTTAGGCAATGTCCATAACTTGGCTATTATAAGTAATGCTGCAATAATCATGGGGTGAATATATCTTTTCAAAATAGTGTTTTAATTTTCTTTGAGTAAATATTAAGTAGTGGAATTATTGGATCATATGGTATTTCTACTTTTAATTATTGGGGAATCTCCATATTGTTTTCCACAGTGGCTGCACCAATATGCATTTCCATCAACAGCACATGAGAGTTCCTTTTTCCCCACATTGTTGCCAACACTTATTATTTGTTATTTCTTATCTTTTTTATTTTAGCCATTTTATCAGGTATGATAAGATGAATCTCACTGTGGTTTTAATTTGCATTTCTTTTATGATTAGTGATGTTGAGCATCCTTTCATATGTCTGTTAGCCATCTGTGTGTCTTTTTGAAAAATAAAAAAGTATATTCAAGTCCTCTGCCTTTTTAAATTTTTTACTTATTTTTAACATTTTTTAGATTTATGCAGATTCTTCATTAATCAATAAGGTAGTTCTGATTAAGAAAAAGTTACTATTTAAACAATATTCCTTAATTTTCATTGACTATTTCTTTCAAGAGGTTTATGGTGGTTTCTATTGTGGTATCTGGTATTCCTTAAAAATACATTATACTACAGGCTGCCTACTGAGGCTGAAAGAGCAAAGAGTTTTTTATCTTGTGCATCATCCACAATCCATCAGGAGTAGCTGTCTGCAGCTTTGTAATGAGAAAGAGTCTGAGCCCATATCCAGGAAGGCTCAGTGGAGAAAGCAAGCTCTGACATAAGCACATCTGCCACAGGGGCAGGAAGGAACATGTATGTAGGGTGACCCAGGACTATTTTAAAATAAGTCTAAAGTGAATTACTACGGTTTTATGCTCTGGATCATATTTGAGTAAAATAAAAGAGTAACAATATAGGAGACATTAGTCTTTAATATGCTCTTTCAAAATGAGGTTCCTGGATGACTTACTTCATTAGGTGTCTTTCTTCAGCTTGGGTCAAGATCTCTGGGTTCTGGGATTGAGCTCTGGGTTCAGGCTCTGTGCTCAGTGGAAAGTCTGCTTCTCCCTCTCCCTCCCTCTTCCTCTGCTTCAGCTCCAATTCGTGTGCTCTCTCTCAAATGAATAAATGAAATATTTTTTTAAAAAAGATGTTTTTCAAACGAAGATAGACTAAAAATATTAAACCCAAGCATTTTTATACTTGAGTCATTCAATGATTCTTCTTCACTCATAGGTTCTATGCATATACATTAAAAATAAAAGACTACTATTTAATTTAAGCTGTTACCATTATATAAATCCTATTTAAACATGGAATAATTACAGTAGTAATGATCCATGAGTTAGTGGATCAGGAGTTTAAGAATTCCAAATAGTCAGAAGAAATTCATTTCCAGTATGTATTTATTTTTGGTTTTCCTGATGCAAAAACTTGAGCTGAGTATATAATCTAAGATTCTAAAATGAAGTTTTAAATATGTACCTCCAATGCAAATCTGGTCAAATGGCTGCTTCCCGTGACTCTTGGCTCCAAAAGTTATAGTTCAAGAAAGACTAACTTCCATCAATTTGGGGACCTTCTATCCAATAACCCAGATCAATAAGCTTTTCTCTGAAAATACTTCAAGCTGGCCAAAACTAACTTTGCACTCCACATATGTAATCGGGCCTCTGTTATAAAAAAGGTATATGAGCTTCACAGAATTGAAAATTATTTTTCACACGTTCATGAAGTTTTAAATTAACTGTTATTTTTATTTTTACTCCTTCCTCTTTCATTTGATAAAAATCCACAATTGGAGGGACAGGGACCTGGAAAGTATAGTAGCATAAGTTGAATGACTCAAAGGAGAAGTGAATGGAAATTTGTAAGGTCCACTAAATGCAGAAGCATCCATTGCATCAGTGCTACTAAAAGTCAGAATGGCAGAGTCAAGAGAAGTCACACAATGATGAACTAGAATATTCTCAAGTGGAAATCCATTGGTAGGGAGACTCAAGCTGATGGTATATTTGGCATGATTCCTTCTAAATCACACTTGCAAGTGATAGTTCTGACAATTTGCCACGTATCTGCTATATCCTATTTATCATGTTGCATGGATTTTACCTTTTCAGTGATAGAAATAGAAACCTGTGGTTTTTCTTTGAATGTTCTAAATTTCTAGGCTGGATGTTTTTATGGATGTGTCTCAAAAGCAAAATTTTATCTTGAATGTGGAATTGTGATACCTTTGGCTTTGTTCTTCTTTATCAAGATTGCTTTTGGTATTTGGGGTCTTTCATAGTTCGATATAAATTTAGTATTATTTTACATTTGTGAAAAATGCTGTCAGTATTTTGATAGGGATTATGTTGAATTTATAGATTTCTTTGGGTAGTATGGACATTTTAACAATACTAAATCTTTAGCTGTGGTTTACCTTAGTAATAGATTCTGACTTATTACCTATAACTATACATAGACATAGAAATAAATTAATTTATAAGGTTATTAATATGAGGTAAAGAAATTAGATGTATTATTATTATTATTAATTATTATTATTTAGCTTTTGTGTCAGACTTGGAAAAGCAGAAATACCACTTACACTATCTCATCCTAGAAGGACCCTCTGCCCAACTACAATGTGTCAAAGTGTGCAGCGCTTCGGACTTTCAGGATACACCTACCTTTTAGAGCATCATCTATGCTCTACAGGGGAGGTGCCCAGCCAATGGCTGATCACAAAGGTAGTAAAAGGGTTTAGCCATTTCTGTCCAACAAAGGGATTTCTTTAACAGGCAGTATTTGCTCTGGGAACTTTCAGTTGGGCTGAGTCAGATGTTTTCATGTTGGAATCACAGTCTGATTATTTGCTATGCACAGTCCTACCTGCCTCCACTTTTGTTTTCTTCCAGAGTATTACTTTTCAACATACCTTTTGCAATTCGGTATCTGCTCCAGGAGAACCCAAACTGCATCACTTGAATTAGAAGAAAAGCAGAGTCAATATAGAAAGCTTTCAGGAATCAATATGGTTTGGGTGGCAGATGATGAGGCACTGTAGAGCAGAAAAGCACTATCAGAGAGCTCAACCATAGACAGGAAATATGCTGTTCTGGTTTGTGCATGTGATCCTCTGAGTTTTAAATTGATCGCTTATGTTTCAAGAACAATCCATGCAATCACAATCAGGACACAATTAATAGATTCAGAGATGACATAAATTTAGTCCAGTCATAGACATTTTGATGGAGATAAACTTATAGAAAATAAACAATTTGAGATTCTCAGAACGAGGGGGCTAAACCCACCTTTATCTTTTGCTTTTAATCTTTTAAGACCCCAATTAATAAACTGCTTTTTACCATTTTTGAGTATCTGGAAATAAGAATCTGTATTCATTTTGACATATAAAATACTGAGTTCTGGGCAGCCTGGGTAGCTCAGCGGTTTAGCACCGCCTTCAGCCCAGGGCCTGATGCTGGAGACCCGGAATCGAGTCCCACGTCGGGCTCCCTGCATGGAGCCTGCTTCTCCCTCTGTCTGTGTCTCTGCCTCTCTCTCTCTCTCTCATGAATAAATAAATAAAATCTTTAATAAAATAAAATAAATAAAATAATAGTTCATAAATTATCCAAATCTAGAAACCTTTCCTAACCAGATAACATATCACAATATCAGGAAGATGCAAAATGAGTTGCATCTTCCTCATGATTTTGAGAAACTCTGAAATAAAGCACCTTCCACTCTAGGACACTAAGAATCATTTTGTGGGATAAAAGATATATTGCTTATGTGTGAAGCAATTGTATAAAGACAAGGAGAAAAAAAGGGAAACACTTTTTTTTTATGTGATTATTCTAGGAAATATAAAACCAAAGCATGTGAATATAGTTCATGTTTGAGTTGCAGGAACAAGAAGTAATAAGAATACTGAGATTAAGAATATAAAGAGAATTAAAAAAAATAAAGGAATAGGGGAAATAACTCAGTGGACTTAAAATTCCCAGATGTAAAATAATGCTGTACACAGGTTTGTCACTATAGAATTTAGCTGATATATTACAATTGAAATTTGATAAATATCTGGCATATAGAAGAAAATATTTTATACTGGAGCAAAATGTAAATTAAAAAATAAAATAAAATAAAAATAGAGTAAAACAACAAAGGAACAGAAGCCTAAAATGTTTTAAAATATGTCAAATCAAAAAATTAACTGTTCATTACTATTATGAACTTATTTTTAGAAGATTACTAACTAATATTTATATCACTGAGTACTCATTATAGTCTATACATTGTGCTAAGTGCATTTACATACATTATTATGAGTATTTATATGCTCTGATTATAAGTCTTTTGCCAGATACGAGATAGGCAAATATTCTCTCCCAGCCTATAGTTAGTCCTTTAATTTATCTTTTCATCATGTGGTACATGTATAATAAAATAAGAACGTTTATAATTGATGAAATCATAACTTACTTTGCTCTACCTATAGTTGTCTTATTCACGTAAATCTGAGTGGCCACAAATTCTCTTCTGTATAATTATTATGTAAGTTTGAATTTTGCATTTAATTTATAATTAAATGATTATTGTCATTCCATTTTATGTATCAGTTAACTAAGACTAGACAATATTAAGTCAGTTAACCTTCAGTCACACAGCTTCTTTTTTTTTAATTTTTAAAAAACGTTTTCTTTATTCTTTCTTTTTGTGGGATTTTTGTTGTTGTTGCTGTTGTTAGAGAGAGAGAGTACATGCTTGCTTAGTTAGGAGTAGGGAGGGGAGGGGCAGAGGCAGAGGGAGAGAGAGAATCTTAAGCAGGCTCCCTGTTCAGTGCAGAGTCCAAAGCAGGGCTTCATCTCATGAACCTGAGATCATGACATGAGCCAAAATCAAAAATCAAATGCTTAAATGACTGAGCCACCCAGGTGCCCCAGTCACACAGCTTCTAAATTAAATGCAAAATTCAAACTTACATAATAATTATACAGAAGAGAATTTGTGGCCACTCAGATTTATGTGAATAAGACAACTATAGGTAGAGCAAAGTAAGTTATGATTTCATCAATTATAAACGTTCTTATTTTAGTATACATGCACCACATGATGAAAAGATAAATTAAAGGACTAACTATAGGCTGGGAGAGAATATTTGCCTATCTCGTATCTGGCAAAGGACTTATAATCAGAGCATATAAAAACTCTCAAAATTCAACAATGCAAAACCAAAAAACAATAAAAATATGGGCAAAAAGATTGAACAGATATTTCACCAAGGAAAAGAAATGAATGGGAAATCAGTACATGAAAATGTACACAAAATCATTAATGATTAGGGAAGTACAACTAAAACCACAATGAGCACCTACTATTTACCTATTAAAATGCCTAAAATAAGGGGTTCCTGGGTGGCTCAGTCGATTAGGGAGCCAACTTGTGGTTTGGGTTTCAACAATGACCTCAGAGTCCTGGGATTGAGCCTATATGGGGTGCTGCCCTCAGCAGGAACTCTGCTTGAACATCCTCTCCCTCCATTGCCTCTCCCCAACTCATGCACTCTGTCTCTCTCTAAAATAAATAAAACTGGGGCACCTGGGTGGCTCAGTGGTTGAGCATCTGCCTTTGGCCCAGGTCATGATCCAGGATCCCTAGGTGGCGTCCATGCAGGAAGCCTCCTTCTCCCTCTGCCTGTGTCTCTGCCTCTCTCTGTCTGTGTCTCTCATGAATAAATAAATAAAATCTTAAAAATAAAATAAAATAAATCTTTAAATAATTATATAAAATGGATAAACCAAAAGCAAAACAAAAGCTTAACAATACAAAAGATTACCAAATGCTGGCAAGGATATAGAGCAACTGTATCTCATACATTTTTGTACAGAATGAAAAATGGTACAGCCAATTTGGATATCACTTTAGTAGTTTCTTGTAAAGCCAAACATATACTTACATAAAACTAAGAATTCCACCTAGATAAACAAAAATCATGTCATGCAAAAACTTGCACATGAATGTTTATAGAACTATCATTTAATCTCCAAAAACTGGAAGTAAGCTAGATGTTCTTCAAGATGTCAATGGGTAAACCATACATCCATTCAATGGGATACTACTCAGGAATAAAAAGGGACAAAGTATTGGCACAACCAATGACATGGAAGGACTACATACTATGTTATACTAAGTTAAAAAATGCAATCTTAAAAGGCTTAATACATTATAATTCCTGTTTTACAAATTTCTGGAAAAGACAATTCTATAAAGATGGAAAACAGATCAGTGTTGTAGGGGATGTGGGGTGAAGGAGAGTTTTGACTACGTGAGAGAGTTTTTTGGGTGATGGAATTTTCCTGTATTCTGATTATGATGATGGACACATGAATCTCTGCATATGTTAAAACTCAAAGAATTGGACCAACCTCCCAAAAAGAAATTGCATCATTTTTAACTAAATAATACTAAGAATATTTTAAGGAATTTTATTATGAAATTAACATATTTATAGTGTAAGACATGGACCTATACTTTTCTGTGAATAGTATGTCCACTAGAAAACACTATTTATATTTTGAAATGTCATTATGTAATATGTGACAAGATAGTACTGATGTTCTGTATTAGCTTTCCCAGCTCTAAATTCAGCCTATGTAGAAATTAATGTGTTTGGAAGGAAAAAATTGCACAGATGTCATTTTCCTCAAAAGCAGGCAAATTATGAATGTAAATAATGCACTGTTTTGGTTTTGAGCTTCCAGAATCACTTGGAATCTGAGATACTGAAATGTCAACAAATTTGAGACCATTTTCTGCCATAAATGGAGATGAATAGATTGATAGCCACTTGTCTTATTTGTAACTTACATTAATTTTTCTATAAAAATATTTAAGAATAGAATTTGGCAAAGCTTCCTTATCTATGATTATAGTACCATTATGCTATTATGAAAAAGCATAATCCAAACATATGCATAGTTTTGTGTCACTTTTATTTATCTTTTCTGTCATTTTTATTATGCAATAATCATTACATAGGAATATGAAGATGAAAAGGTAAGTCAGAGTAGGATTATATTAAAATAAAAATTCTTAAAGGCTTCTGGGTTAAAAGTCAATTTGAGTGTAGATGTGTTCCCTGAGATATTCATTAAGTGATTATATACACACTAATGTCTATACAAACATGTGCATGAGATCAATGACAAGCATCAACATTTTCTAAGTTGTTACATTAGTACCAAGCAATGTACCTAACAGGTTTTGCAGAGTTTGGTCAACACTAAGTTTGTATACCCCTTGACTTGGCTGTCCCTTGGTAGCCAACATGGATGGCACATTAAAGAATTGAGGCAACACACAGCTGATAGTTATTCCTTATATTACCAAATTCTTCCATTATCCTTCTGATCAAAAATAAAATCTTAAGAAGTCATCAATATCACATATCTGTCTCATGAATTATCAACACTGTATCTTTTAAAGTTGCCATGAATTCTCCAGGCCATCAAAAAGCCAAATACATGTTGTGAACAAGGTAAAGCATCTCATAACTATTAACAATAGCTAAAATTATCATTGCTTATAAATGTTAATACCTTAAATGGTGTAAATGGATAGCATACTGCTTGTCCGAGGAAAATATTAATTTAGACATGCACATAAAAATGATCTTGGACTTCCAGGATCCTAAAATTAAATTACTCTTGTTTATAAGCCAAGTCTATAGTATTCTGTTATAGCAATCCATATCTACCAATGATACTGAAACCCAAGCTGCTACACTCAAAAGGCCAACACTCATGAGATAAATTTTGATTGGAAAGGAATTTGAGCTGTATTCAGGAGGCAGGCAACTTGGGGAGAAGGCAGACTCTTGACCAACAGCCAACTCAAAACTTTCCACCTGGCCTACAGATTTTTAAAGGGGTTAAATCACAGTTAAGGGAGTGCAGTCGTCTGTGACATTTCTCGGTAACATGCAGATTCAGTGATGCCAACTACAGAGTTATCTCACTGTGTAATGCAAGAAGGTCTGGTTCCTTGGTACTCAGCAGTTGTATAAAAGTACTGTATTTTTTAAAAATACTTTACTTAATATTTATTTATTTATTTTGAGAGAAAGAAGAGGGACAGAGGGGAGGGAAATAAATCTCAAGTGGACTCTGCATTGAGCACAGAGTCCCAAGCAGGGCTGGATCTCGTGACCCCTGAGACCAGGAGCTGACCCAAAATCAAGAGTTGGTCGCCTACCACCTGAGACACCCAGGTACTCCAAAAGCATCCTATTCTTTCTAGAAAGGAAGGCAAAGTCTATAGATGTGCAAAGGGAAAGTCATTGGCTTAAAGTAAAGTTATGTGTCACCTTAAAAAAGAAAAAAACATTTTGCTTAAAAGATTGCTGGACTAATCAGAAAGCTGAGGCTGCTTTAAAGGGTCATCCTGGCCTCTCTGGCCTGGGAGAGTTCTGGTCCTTCCTTCCCCAAAGCCAGTGGTCTGCAGATCTCAAAGAAAATAAATTAGTTTTCAAGGGTGTTGGATCAGCAAGCAAGGAGTGTGTCAACGTGAAGCAAGTTAACCCTTAAGACCAGCTGGAGTATTGTTAAAGCAAGACACCTTATATTGCTCCTTTTCATGAGTGGAGAATTGACCATTCTCTGCATATATTAAACAAACTCTCCTTAAGTCATTCTTTGTTCACTTTTTACCCTTTACCCACAAAACCAGAGGAGAAAATTAAAATTATCCAATACATGTATGGATAAAGTTCACATTTCAATTTATTTTGTGTGTAAATATTATATGACACACTTAAGGGTACTGATGTTGACATAATGGAACATAGTTTTGCCATAGTGTTTTAAAATTTAGAAATATTTCTTCTGTTCATTTATTTATTTTTCCTACTAAAACAAGACTTATAGAATAGTGGTTGGAGCAGAAAATCTGCTTTTGGATCTTAGCTCTACTATGTTGCAAATCTGTACTTAAAACAGGGTAATTTATTGGAATGAACTCCAGTTGTGTTCCAAGTGAAAATTCAGAAAAAAACTTCATAAATATCTTAAAATGCTAGAAAATGACCATATCAGCTCTGTATTCTGTATCAGTTTGCAAGCTGTTTTATTTTTCTGTAGCAATCAAAACAGTACTTAGTTTGAAATGCATAACAAAATTTGAAAAACATAGCTTTGCATGTTTGTTCTGTCTCAGTTATGAATGTAACACTTTTGAATGTTCCAGAATGGCAGTCTTAAAATGAAGGGAAAGGAAAATACTTGCACATCACATTTGGCTTTAAAATCTGATTTCTGGAAGCTCTTGATGGCCTTCCCAATAGTATTAAGGTTATGTTGGCCTGATAAGGAAAACAGCCAGTCACTTCAGTCAACAACCTAGTTATCAGATATCCAGGAGGGGGGAAGAAAGTTACATTCATAAACGTTTTCCCCTTCAAAATTTTGCTTTGCCATGATAAACAGGGATTCCGAATTTTGAGAGACCTATTTACTCTGAGAAGTGGAATTCATATATTTACTTGGTAAATTGCTATTTAAAATAGTATTTGCAATGAAAGGATAGAGGATAATCTTTGGTACACTTTTAAAACCAATTTGATATCTCAGCTCAAACTAGGTTTTCATCAATTAATGACTTGGAGAATATTTATATTTATCACACTGGCTCTATAATTTAGGTCATGAGAGAGAGTTCTCCTGGGATGCAGTAAAACCTATGATTATGACAGCATACTCTGAAGTGTGCTCTTGGTCAATTTCCAAGTCTGACTTTCACACCCTAAATATATGAACTTTGAACATTTCTTTAAAATTGTAAGGATATCAGAGAAATAGCAATTATCTCTTAGTACAGAGTAAAGTCCTCCCAGGACTCCCTCTCTTGACAATTTCTGCTTCAACCAAGAGAATAGGTGTGTGTGTGTGTGTGTGTGTGTGTGAATGTTTTGGTCTTTTCCCTCTCACTGCTGAAATTTGCCTGCGCAGAGCCCTCACCAAGAATCTCTTGGAGACCAATAAACATTACAGTTTTTCAGTGGTTATTTTTTCAAACTCTAGTCAAGCATCACCATAACTGTTTTTTTTTTTTCTTTTTTTTTTTCTTTTTCTTTTTTTTTTTTTTTTCAGGAAAACCATGTTGTTCTCAGTCATGGGTCCTTAGCCTTAATACTTTGATTGATGTCATGCCCAAATCCTCGGGACTGCCCTTTGTATTTGCCTAGCGCTCATCCAACCTTTTATATATCCACCAATTCTTTCTCTTTTCTCCTGGGAAAGTTATTATTTTCTGGAGGACTGCAACAGCTCTTCATAAGCTCTGTCGGGTAAATTGGAAGTCTTTCAGTAAAATTAGCCAGTTTATAAATCAAATAGATACTGTTCTTGGGTGATGAATTCTAGTATTTAGTGTTTTTACTTCATGAAGCTACATGCTGCACCATGGTCTTCTAGAGCTCTGTTATCACGGTTTCTGAGAGACCAGGAACATATTTTATTTTTTATTCTCTTCTAAATGCTGATTGCAGATCCTACTGTCTCTGCACTAATCCCAGATCTACTAACAAAGAACCCAAGAAGTATTAATTTGCTATATTATACTCTTGGTTCAATCCAGGCAAAGATGCTTAAATCTGTAAACAAATTTAATTGACAAATGAGCAAATAGAACCAACTTCAATGATGAGTAAGGGAGGAAAAAATAGAATTATGAAATAATAGAAATATGAAAATGAACTCAGAAACAAAAACAATTGATGAGTAAAGTGCCACATTAGTCACAAAGGAATACAAATTTTGTAAATTGACAATACATTTAAAAAGATCACTCAGAATACAATTGAGAGAAACAAGAAGACTTGAAAAATGAAACAACAATTAAATGAGAAAGACTATGGATTAAAAGGCCTGTAAACAGCAACAAATCAATGGAATATTCTTAGAATGTCCCACACTGATAAAAAGATATAAAATCACAGCTAAAACAAGAATATATACCAGAAAATGAAAACAAAATATTTACTTTATATACAAATTCTAGCTGAAATTGCAACGAAACAAAATTCCCAAAAATATATTAAAAGCAACCAAGGAAAAATGAAAATTTACTGTAACAACAAAAAAATGATGAGAGGTTTTTCAAAAGCAATATAAATAAGATTTTTAAAAATATTTTGAAAGAGCTGAGAGATACTACTGACAAACTAGATTGCTCATGAAATTATTTTTTAATAATAAGGGTAAAATATATTCCAAATAACCCAACTTTTACTTTTAATCAAGATAACATTAAGCAAAGAGATTCTGAAGAACGAACTTTAATAAAAATCAACATATTTGAAAAATAAAATCTGAGAAATTATAAAGAAACACATCGGAAAAATAGTACACAAGCTTAAATATATATTTACTGAATAACAACATTTATGCAAATGATGATGATAATAAGGAAGATGTGGAATATAATGATAATACCTAAAATAGTAGTGAAGGATAATAAAACTGAAATGTACAACAAAAAAATGCAAACTATTTGGAGGTAGTTAGGTTTTTTAAGTCTTTTTATTTTGGAGAAATGACAATAATGATTTTGAATTTCTTAATTTTTAAAATATCAACTGTTTAATTTTAAAGGTAACAACTAAAAAAGCATAATTTACAAACAAATTGGGGGAAGTAAACAATATGGAAATAGATGTAAATAGAGGAATATATAGTTATATAACAAGATAATATTTATTCAAAATCTTAAAAAAATTAAGTGAAGAAATTATTATAGTATCAATAATAGTTCAGACTACCTAAGAGTATTTCTTCTAACAAAATATATTTAGAGACTTAAAAAATTACATGACATTTTATGGAGTGATTTTATAATTAAGCAAACATAAATAATATTCATGCATAGAAAACATGTCATTCCTTCCCAAATTGAGCTTGGAAGCAATTCTTTTTTTTTTTTTTTTTTTTTAAGATTTTATCTATTATTTATTCATGAGACAATGAGACACACAGAGAGAGAGAGAGAGAGAGGGAGGCAGCGACACAGGCAGAAGGAGAAGCAGGCTCCATCCATGCAGGGAGCCTGATGTGGGACTTGATCCCAGGACCCAAGATCACGCCCTGGGCCAAAGGCAGGCACTCAAACACTGAGCCACCCAGGCGTCCCAAGCAATACATTTCTTTTTTTTTTTTTTTTAATTTTTTTTTTTTTTATGATAGTCACAGAGAGAAAGAAAGAGGCGCAGAGACACAGGCAAGGGGAGAAGCAGGCTCCATGCACCGGGAGCCTGACGTGGGATTCGATCCTGGGTCTCCAGGATCGCACCCTGGGCCAAAGGCAGGCGCCAAACCGCTGCGCCACCCAGGGATCCCCCAAGCAATACATTTCTAATGAAAATCTCAATGTATATTATTGCATGGAACAAAATATATCTGACAGAATGATTCTAGCATATTTATAAATGAGTAAATTATTAAGAATTGTCAATGCATAGCTAAGGAAAATCAAAGAGGCAGATTTTCCCTTCCAGATGACAATGGTCATAATAAAACCATATTAATTAGGATGATATGATATTGATATACAAAGAGAAACATAAAACAATAGAAAGAATACAGTGCTTAAAAACAGACTAGACCACATGAAGAGATAATGTGTCGGCCAGAGGTAGTACAATCACTTAATGGAGAAAGGATCTTAAATAGGTAAAGATTAAATTGTTCCAAAACAAAAAAGAATTGGATATTTATCTCACAGTATGCATACTAAACTTAATTTTAACAAGCGAAATTATAAACATTTTAAAAAATATTACACAATTTTGGAAAGTCGGGTACAGACGTTTTTAAAGAAGACATGAAAAATAATAACCATAAGATAAACAATTTATTAATATGGATATCTTAAAATTAAAAATCTAGAAGAAAATAAGTAACATAGATAAGTCACAAACAGGAATAATTGACATTTCCAATGAGCTAGAATGCCATGTTTCTGAAAGTTGAGGCATATCCCTATATTTAGGCTATTGTTGCCAATTTACATACTACAGGTTTTTAAAAATATTTAAAAATATTTTAGGAGGAGGAAGCTTTGCAGAACAAAATTATGATATCATGTACCTTCTGTCTCCTTCACTCTAGTGTCTCTCAACTTAGTTCTCAGAATTAAGGCAAGATATTTTAATTATCCGTGTACATGTCCTGAAAATGTATAAAGCTAGTGAAGAATATAATGGGAATAACTTCTTTCGTTAAAGACCAGCAAATAGTGGGTGTTTGATTTGATCACACATGGAAAGAAACTGAGTTTGAGATATATGCCTCAAGAGGTGATGAAAAGCAAGAGGGCATTTTTAACATCCTCACACTGCAGATAAGCTTTAGCCTGTATAAGAATTCATTGTTCCTCATCAGGCCAGGGTGGGACCTGGAAGGAGCAGCCTTTTATTTTTGTCTGAGTTTTTCCTAAAATCAATCAGAATACTGAGGTTCTTTTTAAAACACAATATCTGGAAATGATCTTGAAATCCTAACACTTTTCTTGCTTGACTCAATGACCAAAAATGTAACATCATCTATGACTTACTGTATATTTTAATCTATATTAGAATAACTCACTAAGTTCAGATTTTTGCTTCTATTTCACACAAAGAGAAACATATTTTTTTTTCTTTTCATCCATAAGGAGATATAAAGATAATTCCAAAATAAAGCCAAAATTACTATTTGGCATCTCTCTACTGCTGGTTCTCCAGTTCATAATCTCAGTGTGTCTTGCCCGGAATACCCATAAAGTTCTGTGCAATTTCTTTCTTCCATCTCTCCCATAGGCTCCGTTATTTCAGTTCCCAAGCAAACAAACAGCACCAAAGAAAACAACATTGCTAAGGTCTTTTTTTTAATACCCCAATTTTATTTTCCTGATATTTAATTTTCTGCTTGAATTAATCCACTCAACTTCCTCAGTCTTATCTTTTTCTAATCCCCTTAATGAAACACAAGACCTGTCCAAACTAGGGATTTTTTAAAATACATGCTTATACTTTCAGATCTTCATTATTTCTACAAAGATGCTCCTCAGTCTTGAATCCTCTCCTTTGTTCCACATTCCACTTGCACTTTAGAGTCTATCTCAACGGGGACAAAATATTTCTTGATCTCTCAAGAACTATGCTTCAGCAGTATCTCCCTTTTCCAAATAAATAATGACTTATTTTTAACTCCTTTTGACTTATATCTTTCAATCCTATGTTATATTTATGTGTCTATATCTTGTTAAATGTTTTAGAAAAGATTATTGTATCTGAGTAGCATTTATCTTCAACATAGTGGACACCATATAAATACTTTTTTATAATTATTATGGTTCTAATAGACATAATAGTCAAATTTTTAATATTAGGTCAAGAACCAAAGCCCTTTTTGGCTTTTAAAAATTGGAAAAATTAATTGAAAACCAAATGAAAGAGATAACTGAAAATATGTCCTTTAATTTATCTAAAATATGGAAAAGAATAAAGATTCAATACTTGACAAAAAGAGTAATTAAAATTAATAATATATAATTTTAAAATATAATAAGTACTATCACTGTGTATTAATTATATAAGCAAATTGAGCATGATTTTATGTGAAAGTAAGATAAACATTTTGTTTCCTCATATCTAACCCTGTTGTCAAACAATTTTAAAGCAATGGAAGCACCAAGATTTAGCCACGATCAAATTTACTTTGTGTTACCGAGTGAATTTCAGTTCATACAAGACAGAAAATGATAATTTCTGTAGTAACAATACAAATGACTTAGTCATCATGATTGACAAATGATGCAGTTTATTTTTCCTAGTTACTTCCTTGACTCTTTAGTGGAGATCATACTGAATTGTTCATTAATACACTAGACATTTGTCAGTAGTTTTTGTTTGTCAGCAGAAATCAAGACGAAGATCATCATCCGTATAATGTTACTGATTTAATAAAAACAGGAATTCTCACTGAGTTTTTTTAGATTGTGAACATTAAAGTGTTTTAAATGTAACATGGTACTGCCTGTATATACTTTTCATTTTTAGAAACTACAATTTACATAAAACCAAAATGGGCAAAGCTAGACAATATAAGTCACTACTTGGTTCAGAGGGTAGATTATAGAAACTAGCTTTGTCTCCACTTTGTTTTTCTCTCCTGGAAGCTCTTCTGTGTAATAATCCCGTTGTGGAAACATGGTGGCAACGCAACCAAAATATTTTAAAATAATCTATGTCAGATCTTCCCAAAGTAAATTACTCGATGTGATTCTGTTTGCCTGCATTAGTCATAAGTTGTCTGAAGATACGTTGGTGAAACATCTGCTCTCACTTCAGTCCCTTGATCCACCAATTTTCTGGCTGAAAGAATGCAGCATGAATAGCCACACTGAGCAAGCTAGTGGTCTTCATGGACAGTAGATCCGTCCATCACTGCCAGTGATACATCCCCATCCTGCCACCGACATCATCATTATCTGAGACTCCTCCTCACCATTGTTCGAAATGTGCAAGTTCTCCTGAGGATGATGTAATCACCGTCTAGGTGCACAGCCAGCCTCCATTCAGGGCTGGAAGCCTTAGAATGTTACTTTCAGAAAGTATGAAGCCTAATTTGACCATGAATTTGCAGATACCCCAAAAAGCAATAAAAATTCTCCCATTTCTCCCTTTGTATTAGCAACATTTCTGATTTGTGACTTTTTTTTTTCTGAAAAATCACACAGAATACATCCCGTCTGTGATTATCATATGTGTATCATCCATAAAACCAAGGTTTTTTTCAATCTTGATTTCTTTCAATCTCCTCGATTTCCCACTCTTTTAAAATTTTAATGTATGCATAGATTTTTTTATGTTTATTCCTTAAAAGCATAACTTTTCTAAAGAGAGCTATTATGCACTTCTATAATAATACTAATTAGTGTGAAATGAAGAAATAATGTTACATGTATTCTGGATTCTATTAAATATATAGTTTAATTCTAAGAGTGTCTTATCCAGGAATTCAAAACATCAGTTTATTTTAACCATATCTGGTCTAGCTATTCATTCATTTTTACCTGTATCAACCTACATACACAGACTCTTTGGGGCAGGACATGGGCTTTTACATCCTTAGACTAAAGCCTTTCCAAAGCCTTGCATTCACTTATTCAAAAAATTTCTTGAAAACCTTGTCTAATATCAGTATTACAATATCACCCACTTTAGGTATCTTGTAGAAAATAAACTTAAATTTTGATTAGTGAGCAAATCCAAAAGCAAAGACTTAAATTCCATCTATAAACATTGATACGATTGGTACACTTCATTTTTTATTTTTATGAGATCCTAAGTTACTTTCGTGTGTGTATTAAACATATCTTTCTATATATACCGTGTTTTCTCTGTTCTTTTATACTATTTCTGGCACGTATAAGGATTTTGATTTTGTTCAAATCATCATGATGTGGTGATATACTTCATAAAATTCTTAAGCTGCTGTTTCTTTGGGATTCTAATTTCATTTTATCATCTTTGTATGATATCTTTGACTCTCACTCATTACTGATGCAATCATCAATGAGGCTATTTTACATTTTCGCATTTTATTTATTTTTACTTTTATAGAACTCATAAATTTAAATATTATTAGTTCATTTTGTTCCCATTTTGATTCTAATAACTACAATTAAATATATTTATTGCCGAGCATTGTGCTTCACTACTGTTTTACCTCTAGTTGATTCTTCAGAAAGGATTCCTTACTACATTCTCAAAATTCAGTTATTCTCATATTCTTGAGAGTTGAACAGCGGCTTGTCTGAATTCAAAAATTTTTTTCTTTGTGGTTCTTAAAATATTATTTTACTGTTGTTTTATTTTGTGGGTTTTCAAGAAGCTGCTGATGACTTGATTTTTTTAGAAGTGCCTTGATCATTTTGCCTAGAGGTTTTGCATCTTTTTTCCCCCTATGAATTACAGTCTAACAGTTTTTTATGTTTTATATGTCCTAAAATTGCCAGTCTTGTACAGTTTTTCTAATTACATAATGAAACTTTCAATATATGGATAAAAACTGTTAGTAATAGCTTTAAATATTATTCGCCCCTTTGCTTTGTTTGTTCTTGGAGAACTCGATCTGCATATTGGATTGGATTAGGACTAGGTTTAGGATAATAGTCAAAGTGTTCTAAATATTTCACTTTCTCCTTTTTTTAGCATATTATACTGTTTTTATTCTCTTCATTGTTTCATTTCTTTTCAAAGCAACACATTGTTTCCTGGCCTTCTTATAACTCCATCTTCCGTTTTTGTTCTGATTTGACGATTTTCTTTCTTGAATTTTCTGAATTCTTTTCTCCCCTTTTACAATACATATATTACATACATTGTACATATTGCTATAATTGCTAACTTAAAGATATTTCATTTATTTCGGAGGGATTTTTCTATTGTTTTACCTCCGAGCTTAGTGTTTTCATCATGAGGAAATCTTGTTTATCACTTTCTATATTGTTTTACATAACTTATCAGATATGACTTCTGACTTTTTTTTATTATGCTGCTTTGAGATGCAGTAACCCTTGTTTCTATGGACAGTGTGAGGTGTTTCATTAGCTTACTAACTTTCCTACTGTGAGTAAAATGAAATGCATTTATTTTGATAAAATATTCCATTTGAACAACTATGGTTTTCAGAACTGCGATGCCCTTGTTACTGTAGGACTCTTATTTTTACTACTTTATTTTTTCAAGATGTTTTTTATTCGACACAGAGAGGGAAAGCACAAGCAAGGGGAGCGGCAGAGAGAGAGGGAGAAGCAGGGAGCCTGATGCAAGACTTGATCCCAGGATCCTGGGATCATGATCTGAGCTGAAGGCAGAAGCTAAACCAATTGAGTCACATTGGAGTCCCTACTACCTTATTCTTTTTTTTTTTTTTTTAACCTACATAAACTCAACATTGTATGCCCCTCCTTTCAGCTTGTTTTCCTCCCCATCAGCACTGCCATTTCAAGGCACCCCCGGAGTGCCTGCATGGAGAACCTATTCCAATTTCCCAGGAGCCAGCACTCAACTCTAAGACTCCCTTCCATTCTCCTTGTTTCCTCTCTCAGCAGGATTCTCCTCTGGGTGAAATTATCTGCACCTGCCACCAATAGAGCTCTATCGCTCTCTTTTTCATGCCAGATTCTGGGGTCTCCTATGAGTCTGCTCCTCTGGTTCCAGAAATTTGTTATATCTCTTAGGTACAAATAGAAAATCACTGGATTCTGTATCCTACTTCTTTTCTACATGTCGATTGTGAGTGGTTTTATTTGCTCTTTTTGTTAAACTCTACAGTTTTTAAGGATACGTAGAGATTTAACTTACCACCCTTTTAGGAAAATACCATTATCACTGTAGTTGATCCAAAGAGGAAGAAGGATGTCCTAATAATTTTATAAAGATTTAAAAATGATTTATATAATTGAAAAATATAGTAGACGTTAAAAAGTGTGAGTGATATGTTGTTTCAACGCTCCTATTACCATCTTTTAAATCTGTTGCTATACACAATTGTTTCTGCTTATATGTCAAACATTTTTATTTCAGATATAACATGATGTTTGTGCATTACTTTCATATCGTAAACTAATTTGTTGTTCTAGACACGTTAATATATTGCCTATGAAGGGAAGCAGAATTTGCTACCTTAAATTATGTCTCTTTGACATAGGATTATTTTAGGCTGATTATTTTCAAGAAACAACAACATAGGAAAAGCTCTGAAAACTGAGAAGTTACCCTTTCATAAGAGGTATTTACATTAATAAGGGAAATCTCCACCTGTAAGGGCATCCCCCTTTCTATACTAGGAGGAAGGGGGATGACTAAATCTCTAGAGACTCTTCTCTGTGAAGAAGGCACTGACCCAAATCTGGGTAACAACCTAGCCCTTGTTTTCTGCGCTTTTCCATAACGGGGTCCTCATGCCCATCTTTTGTCTTTAGCTGTAGATAGTATTTAAGGTGTGTGCTTGAACCATTTCTGGGAGTTGCTCAGTTTTCCTGGGCATCTCCTACATAAACAGAAGGTATCCATGTTTTTAAACTTCTGTTTTACTCCTGTTAATCACAGGAGTTTCAGCTAAGAACCTAGAAAGGTAAAAAGAAAATGATTTTTCTTCCCCTACACCTACAGCTCTGAATAGTCATTGATTTTTTTTTCCATCCTCAAAAATTGTTTCTCTGCTGGAGTCCTTTCTCCTTCTTTGTTTTAAAATTTGTTAAATAAATAAGTAATAAAAATAAGACAACAGGACCAAAATGGAGTCACTTGTGTTAAGCCACATGTAGCAAACCAAGACTTAACACCTGACCTAACTGCAGTTACAAACCATTTCATCTGGAATAATCTGATCAAAACTAGTGAAACTAGTTTTGTGAGAGAGACTCTATGAAAGTTGACGTTGCTTAAAATGTTTGTTTTGTTATAGTTTTGTCCCACTTCCTTTCTGCCTATGAAAGCCTTCCATTTTTGTGCATTTCTTCAGAGGTTCTTTATGATAGATAAGTTGCTGCCCCATTTGAGAATTATTAAATAAAGCCAAATACAATCTTTAAAAATACTCAGTTGAATTTTGTTTTTAAACACTTTTACCAAGTGTATGTGCAACTGATATTATCATCCTTTTCCTATAAAATCTAGTGTTTTTTCTTTTATAATAAATATTTCACAGAAAGAATAGTGTTTAGTAGTATTTTTTGAGAAAAGTGAATAAAATTATGATGTACTAGTTTATTCAGCTGCTTTCTAGCAATTTTTCCTTATATGTCTATTAAAAATAAGTAACATTCTGAGGTGCAACACAAGTCCATAGAAAGATACAAAGGGACATACGTGCAAAAGCTTTTTGTATATGCTTATTTTATCATAATCAATGTAAAATTATTATAGTAGTAGTGATAGTGCATAGTAAAGTTTTTTTTCTTTTATTTATTTATTTGAGATAGGGAAAGAACAAGTGTTGAGGAGGGGCAAATGGAGGGAGAGAGAGAGAGAGAGAGAAGCAGACTCCCTGCAGCAGGAAGCCCCAAGCAGGACTCATCCCAGGACCCTGAGATCATGACCTGAGCTGAAGGCAGACACTTACCTGACTGAGCCACTCAGGTGCCCCCATAGTAAAATTTTTCTAACAATGCCACCAGATATTATTTGATTTCAAAGAAATATCATATATAAGAATATAAAAACCAATAAACTAATCTATTTTATTCAGATTATGCAAAGTGCCCTAATCAACATTTAAGGGTACAAAGGCAATATAACTCCACACATATTTCTGGCACATAAATTTAATACCTCAAGTTATAAATAGTCTCATTATTTTTTTAAATGCTACACTTTAACAAATACCCTGAGATTTACTACCCTTAGGATGTAGTCCCACGATTTCCTAAAAATATCAAGTTTTTGTGTTATTGAATAAGCCAGAATTGGGACTGGTAAGAGATGATCTGAGGCATATTAAAATTTTTAAAAATTTATTTGAGCAAAAATCAATTCTATCAGGCAACGCCAAACCAGAAGTGGTTAGGATGATGTGCCAACAGAGGTTGGGGAGAGACTTTTAGAGAGAAAAGTTAGAAGCAAAGTAAGGCAATTATTAATTGTCTATAGTGTAACACCTACTTGGCTGTTTCTTATTGGTTGTTCTTAGAATTTTAATTCAATAACCATGAGGCATTAACAGGTTTAGATTTGGGCTTGCTTACACACGTTGCCATGACATTAGAGGCAACATGGTCTAATGGCCTCCTCGCTTAATTAAATAAATAGAAATCACATTTAAAAAAATTTATTCACGAGAGACACACAGAGAGAGGCAGAGACACAGGCAGGGGGAGAAGCAGGCTCCACACAAGGAGCCCGATGTGGGACTGGATCCCCAGATCTCAGGTTCATGCCCTGAGCCAAAGGTAGATGCTCAATGGCTGAGCCACCCAGGCATCCCAGAACTCACATTTTGTTAAAGGGAACTTCTAACTCAGAATTATCTCTACTAAAGCATCCGTCACACACATTAATGATATTTAGATACAAACTTCCCTTTTTCATAAAATTAATGTCTCATATTTAAACATTCTGCAGAATGCATCTGTATCTATATGTATATATCTGTATATCTAACCCATAGAGAAAAATTAAAAGTTAGCTAACTAATAATATTTTCACCATATCCAGAAGTCTGTGGAAAATAAGGTAGTGTTTTATTCACTATCACGTACCTTACATGACACAAAGAGCCTGGTATTCAGCCTTCAAAAACCAGGAGTTGAATTAGATGAATTTATAAATTAAGGATTTGGGAATATGTGTGTTAACTTAATGACTTTATGGATAGTATTTGGAGGAAGAATAATGATGGAAAGGAGAGTTGACTCTAAATTAGGGGAACCCAGTCACAGATCAAACTGTGAGTAGCTTGCTGAGTGAGTTCAACAAAGCGTCTTCCTATTCTTTTTTTTTTAAGATTTATTTATTTATTCATGAAAGACACACATGGAGGGGCAGAGACATAGGCAGAGGGAGAAGCAGGCTCTGATCCCAGACCCCAGGATCACGACCCGAGCTGAAGGCAGACTCCCAACCACTGAGCCACCCAGGCATTCCAACCTCTTCCTATTCTTGAATTTTAGTTTCTAAAGTGTGAAGTCACAGTGTTTCTTTAAATGCAAATGAAATTTCTATAGAGCACCTTCTTTAAGTGATATAATTCCAGTGTGTTATATAAATGGCCAAAGATGGCTTCTGTATATTGTTCCCTGAATTGTACCTTTCTTCACAGGGCACTGAGGACTTTTAGCTCAAAAGGTCACTGGTACCAAGTTTTTACATGAGTATTTGTTTTAAATATAGTCCAAATAAGCACAATTTTAGCCATTTGATTGTTCTATATACCCTACAAAATTGTGCACAGAATCTGCTAGCCATTGGTCAGATGAGGGACCATGGTGTGTGCCATATGAGACCCACAAACCATTTCAAGAGTCCTCTGATTCAAGGAACACCTATCGTGCTGCCAGGTGACATCACCTAGTAACATAAGGCTCCCTTTCCATTCCTTTCTTGCCCAGAGTTCCCTTGACCTTCTCACCTTCTGGGTGGTGGCCCTTGCTGTAGCTTCTGGACACTTTGGGGCTCTGAGGAACTTTCTCCTTGCAAACCTGTCCCAGCATCACCCAAGAGAGTTCGTGTGTGTGCTACTGCCACCTGGTGGTCATTTCTGCTTCTTCGATCAGCTCTAAAATCCCCTTGAGAGCCCTTAACAAATGTCACCAGGGTTAACCAGAATAGATTTTCTTAATACTATATATACTTTTTTTTCCTCAAAAAAAAATAGCATCAGCAGATTTCTTCCTTTTCTGTTAATGAATCCAGTATATATTGTTAGTGTATAAAATTTAGAAATCTAAAATACAAGAATAGCGACACCTGGGTGGCTCAGTGGTTGAGCATCTGCCTTTGGCTCAGGGTGTGGCCCCAGGGTCCTGGGATAGAGTCCCACATTGGGCTCCCCAGGGGAAGCCTGCTTCTCCCTCTGCCTATGTCTTTGCCTCTCTCTGTGTCCCTCATGAATCAATAAATTAAATCTTTTAAAAAAATACAAGAATAAAATATTCTATTACTCCATTGTTAAGATTAAACCATTATGCCAGTCACTAAACACATAAAATAATTGATGTGTTAAAAACCTCACTTTGGTATATCTAGCAAATAATTTCTAAAAATACGATGGCAAGTTGATCTTCCACAATGAAGAAAATATTCATTTTCCAGATCTTTGCCATTACTCAACATTGTAAACTAAAAAAGGGGGAGGAGGATTTCAAATTTGAGAGTTAAAAATGGCAGGACATCTTAATATACATTTAGTTATTAACTAATGAAACTCATCAGAAAATTTTGTTTAATCTTATGAAATTGATATCATTAGCATTATTTACATAGGTTAATTGGATTTCATTCTGTATTTGGTATTAAAAACCTATTCTTAAAAAATTTTGACTGATGTATATTTAATATTTACAATTTTCCTTGTAGTTGCTTTTTTTTAACTTTTTCTTTCATTTTAAGTTTTTTTTTTTTTATTGGAGTTCAATTTGTCAACATATAGCATATTACCCAGTGCTCATCCCTTCAAGTGCCCCCATCAGTGCCTGTCACCCAGTCACCCAAATCCCCGCCCACTTCCCCTTCCACTACCCCTTGCTTGTTTCCCAGAGTTAGGAGTTTCTCATGTTCTGTCTCCTTCTCTGATTTTTCCCACTCATTTATTCTCCTTTTCCCTTTATTCCCTTTCACTATTTTTTATATTCCCCAAATGAAGGAGACCATATAATGTTTGTCCTACTCCCATTGACTTACTTCACTCAGCATAATACCCTCCAGTTCCATCCACGTTTAAGCAAATGGTGGGTATTTGTCATTTCTAATGGCTGAGGAATATTCCATTGTATACATAAACCACATCTTCTTTATCCATTCATCTTTTGATGGACACCGAGGCTCCTTCCACAGTTTGGCTATCGTGGCCATTGCGCTATAAACATTGGGGTGCAGGTGTCCCGGCGTTTCATTGCATCTGTATCTTTGGGGTAAATCCCCAGCAGTGCAATTGCTGGGTCGTAGGGCAGGTCTATTTTTAACTCTTTGAGGAACCTCCACACAGTTTTCCAGAGTGGCTGCACCAGTTCACATTCCCACCAACAGTGTAAGAGGGTTCCCTTTTCTCCGCATCCTCTCTGAAATTCGTGGTTTCCTGCCTTGTTAATTTTCCCCATTCTCACTGGTGTGAGGTGGGATCTCATTGTGGTTTTGATTTGTATTTCTCTGATGGCCAGTGATGCGGAGCATTTTCTCATGTGCTTGTTGGTCATGTCTATGTCTTCCTCTGTGAGATTTCTGTTCATGTCTTTTGCCCATTTCATGATTGGATTGTTTGTTTCTTTGCTGTTGAGTTTAAGAAGTTCTTTATAGATCTTGGATACTAGCTTTCATTGTTTCAAAAATGATTTCCCAGTAAGAAATAAGATTTTTTTCTATGTTAAGTATTATGAAGATTTAACTACCTATATTCAGCTAGATCTTGTGTACCGGTCATTTTCTAAAATGTGTGGTAAAATATGCATTACATAAACTGGAGTGTTTTCACCATTTTTTAGTGTATAGTTCAGTGACTTTAAGTACATTCACATCGTTATGCAACTATCATCACAATCCATCTCCAGAATTTTTCATCTTCCCAAACAAATTCTGTACCCATTAAAAACAAAAACAAAACACATTCTTATTCTGTATTTCCTCCAGTCTCTGGCAAGTACCATTTTACTTTCCCACTATGAATTTGGCTACTCTAAGTATCATATATTTATAAAGCAATCTATCTGTTTGATTCCACTTAATATGATCTACTCCCTGAAAGTGACCGCCAGGCCCATTCCAATCATGATTTTTTTTTTTTTTATCTGCCATTATGATGTCACCATTTAGCACTGCTTGGAAGCTTGATGTTTCATGGCAAATGCTTTAACTAATTGCTGGATTTAATCAACTTGATAAAATTCTAAGGTGTCAGCTCAGGCCAGAAATCCTGTTTCATTATAACACAGTATAATAAAAGTTTTGAATGCTCTATACCATGTGAAGGGGGTGGGCTAATGTTTTTCCAACCCTGAAGCCAAAAGCCCACTGCCCAAGAGTCAGACTTCCTTTATGACGTGTGAGATGCAGTCTACTAGATCCAGTGTAAAGTCTTGGAATTCAAGGAAAACTGAAAACCCACACACCTGTGATTTCTCTGGGCCTCTGAGTTTCCCTAGGAAATATTGATCCAATAGGCTAATATGTGCACTGTTGAGGAATTGGTCTTTGACTCCTCTACCTGTAAATTAACTGTTTTCAAATGACCTGTAGCCTATAATATCTTAGATCGAAAAAAAAAAAAATTAAAAAGTGAGTTTTGATATACTATTATACATTTGTATATATATAAAATATTTACTCTGAAATACTTGGTTTCTCTAAAAATATATGTAGAAATTCGAATAAAGTAGATTTCTCAGTTCTTTTTTGATAAGTGATGAGTCTATCAATTTTATAATTAAAAAAGTCTCTCTTCATTTTTAGAGAATAGTCTTAGAATTGTTACTATGGAAATCAGTTAACTTTTCTATTTCTTTTCTTAAACATTAAATGGAGTTTCCCAAGCAAAAGATTTCCTTGGCTGTCAATAACTGACTTTCAGTTTAATTTGAATCTCAAAGCATTGATTGACTGAGTATAACATTCCTAGCAGCCTTATCTTTTATATACTTCCTATCTCTTTGTGGAAAGCAGTACTCCACAGTAAGATGGAAGCCTTCTGGGTAAATCCTAATGTTCTCTTGAAGGATACATTTATGTAGCATTATAGTATCTTCTATTCCTTGTAACCATTAACAACACTGGACTTAAATATCATTAACTTACGAATAGATATTTTTAAATTATTTGCTTCTTATGGAATTGTTAACCTATTTTCCAAGTTAATTATGTAGTCGGATACATCATATTTCAGGAAGCAAAATAATATAACATTCACACAATAGTAGTAGGAAGCTAAAACTACTTACCAATAAACATTTTTCTCTCTTTAAACCACAATGTTATTGATGATACATAAAAGAGAAGAGGTTAAAGATTTCTAATGTAATCAATCGATTCCAAATTTTTTAACTAAAACTATTTAATAAATACCAGTTCAAAATAACTATTATTAGTAATACAGAAAGAACTGATGCATGTTGGTTTTTTAACTTTGAATGAATAGTTTACAGCAAAAATACCAATTAACATATAAAACATAAGCAGTTTTCATATGCTTTGAAACTTAACTGACAAGTTCTTCAATTTTTACTCAAAAATTATGACTTTTGAACTTTAAGAATTACAAAAGAATTATTACCTGTTACTAACTTTATATTCCTACTCCATTACTTTTAAGAAGTGAACTAGATTAGAAGAAATGTAGTGAATACAAACCGACATAACATTTTTAGGTGGATTTATCTAGAAGGAATGAATATGTGTCTAACAGAATGCTTAAAAAAACCAAACTGATATAATATTTAAATAAGTCAATAAGAAAGATGCATGTATTAGAGATTCTGCATGATATAGTCACTAGGTTTAGGAAAAAAAAACCATTCAATTTGATTAGAGCATTTGTTGCAACTTTTTAGAGTAAAGATAGAAGGATTATTCCAATTCGTAGTTTAGAGAGTAATAGCTTAACTGTAAAGTTACAGCACCAGGTATTGTATGTAAGTGTTGGATATATATATATATGTACATCTATATATACAATTTTATATATATGTATATATGTGTATATATATAACTTTTTTCAACTCCAAGAAACTGAGAGGGAATATTAAACACCAGTTAAAAGTAAACGGATTAATAAAATACACCACTTTTATTGATTTAACATAGGAGAGAGAAAATTCAGAGAGAAAAAGTCTACTAAAGACACATAAGGTGACTCTGAGGCTAAAATATAAGACCACATCGATTCAGTGTATGAAATAATTCGGAAATAGAAACACAAAGTCATGTGCAATACAACTGTGCAAAAGACAAAAGAGAGAGCTTTTATCTTCTTGTTTTTGAACCAAAGAAATAATTTCTACAAATAAATGTGGCAGGTACCTGGTCTATGGAAACTCTAACAGAAGCAAAAGGAACACACAGGTCAGATCAGATCAAGTATCAGAGCCAGTTAGTCTTGAAAGAGGTACGTGGAAGCAATGAAATTAGAGTGAATGTGAATCTAAAAATGTACATAATGACTAGACTAAGTTATTCACGAAGGATCACATAAGCAGTGAAATTCAGAGATAAAGGAGAATGTCTGCCAGACACCAAGCTGTTATTAGAAGTGGCAGACATGCAGTGTGTGATTAAAGAAACAGCAATAGTCGAAATAATTTACTGTGTAAATGTCAGTTACCTGCATTTTCCTCCAGTCTGTTGGAAACTATTTCTATCAGAACAAGGTCTTAGAAGTGGGGACCTCTAAAATATGCTGGTTCTTAAAGTCAGGCAAACCAAAAATATAAGAGGGAGGCTCAGGCACTTGACACAAACAAGTGTAACCTTTCATAAACTGACACTGCTATGTTGTGCAGTTTTTCCATTTATACTACTAAAGACTTTTAAGTTTGTGCCAGTTAAAAATGACTATCAACTTTAGTATGATATCTTTTCTCTCGTTTTGCAATCCACATAAACCTGGTTTTGTGTGTCCTATAGGATGGGGGGTTATGATCAATAATTTCACTTATCTCAGAAAAATAGATGGAAAATGAAATTGGTTAAATGATCAAACCCAAAGCCTCAAAATAAATTACATCTTTCAGAACCTTGAGGTGCAATCTTATACCATAAATATTTATAATCTGGGGTGATAAATCATTATGACCTATAAGACATATTATTTACTAAGGTAACTTCAAACCATATTTGAGCTTTTAGTGACTCAAAATAATAGAGAGTGTCAGGGCCATTCAATGGGGAAGTCAGTCTTTTCAACAAACAGTCCTGCAAAAATTGTACAGAAATATGCAAAAGAATGAATCTGGATCCTCAAATACATGATATATAAATATTAGCCAAAAATGGTGCAAAAACTCTAAACAAAACTCTTGAAGAGAACATAGAAAAAGTCTTATGACATTATCAATAATTTCTAGGATATGAAATCAATGGCATAGGCAACAGGGGAACCTGGGTGGCTCTGTGGTTGAGCATCTGACTCTTGGTTTTGATTCAGGCCCAGGCTGTGCTCAGTGGGGAGTCAGCTTGAACACTCTCTCCCTTTGCCCCTACCCCTCTCACATTCTCTTTCTCTCCATCTCTAAAATAAATTTTAAAATCCTTTAAAATATCAAAATTAAGACATTTGTGCAGAATTTCATGGTGCTTTATAGTAAAGCTATCATGAGATACATTGTCAGTACGAACTAAATCATTTATAATCTAGAATGCAGCTTGGTCAACAAAGGGTAAATGTAGACAAAAATAAAAGGAACAATGAAGGGAAGAAAGTATTAAAGGCAAAGGAAAGGAAATGAAGATGAGAAAGTCAATAGGTGAAAGAAGGAAAAGAGGAAGGAAAAAAGACCGAATAAAGATGAGTTAGGGAAGGAAAAGAAGATAACAAGGGAAATGAGTAAATGCAAATTATTAAAAAACTTTTGCTTTAGTTCTGGGTTTGGTTTGGTCTCAGCTCAAAATTTTTCTCAAATTACTACTAATAAGGCACCAGCAGAAAGACAGGAGATCATGCTTATAAGTGTTTGAAGAACTCATTAGGGAATGCACAAATAAGAAAATCAAGTTAGATAAATGGCAGGTAGGCTAAATGACAGGCTAATTTTCTACAGAGCTACAAAATCACAAGCTTCGATTTACCCTTTTTATAGGCCCCAAACAGTCACAACTCATAGTTTTTTCAATATGTTAGCTTCTAACTATGGGGTTGGAAACTATCAGTCAGCTACAGATATATCTCTTGATTAGATTATCTCTTGATTAGATGAGTGGAAAGTAAGTTTATAAAAAAATACAGTTCAAAATATTATATCATCAGTTGTCATTTTGCCTTATTTTCTCGTTTGAGTAAATTACTTTTTTTGTGAATAAGAAAATGAATGACAGAAAAAAGAGAGAAAAGGAAACAACTAAGGGGAAGCTTTGAAGAAATTGTTATCCAAAATTTAAATTGCATTATGCAAGCTTATTAGGGGAGTCTAGGTTTTCTGAACAGGACTTAACATTTTTCCAGTGATTTAATATTCAATGAAATAAACAAGCCTAAAATTTATCCAGCCTCTCTGTGGATGCTTATTTTCCTTCTATTAATATGATTTATTGGGCAGTGTGGGTGGTTCAGCAGTTTAGCCTTGCCTTTGGCCCAGGGCATGATCCTGGAGTCTCATCGAGTCCCATGTCAGGCTCCCTGCATGGAGCCTGCTTCTCCCTCTCCCTGTGTCTCTGTCTCTGTCTCTCTCTCTCTCTCTTTCTGTGTCTGTGTGTGTGTGTGTATGTGTGTGTCTCATAAATAAATAAATAAAATGTTTAATATATATGTAATTTATTATCATAGTTTTGCTAATAAAGTTTATGTTAGTATGAAGACTATCCTAAAATATCTAAAAATTATATATCCAAAAATCTTTTTTTTTTTAGCATGGTAGACATACTTTAAAGTAGTTGAGTTGGATCAGTTCAATTCCTGTATCATCAAAAGTTAATACCATGAGTTTTAATCAGTATGCATTTACAAAACTTTCTCAGTTTAACAACATATGTAATCATCTGTTAATAATTGAAAATATAACCTTACTAATTAAAAATTAGTAAAATGCTAATGCTACGAAATTATAGGGCTCTGTGTTGAAATGAGGCTTATGATACAGCGAATTAATACATGATTTAAATAACTAAATCTTTGACTTCACTAGTTTCATGAATGAAATCTCACTTTTAGAACTGAATGAACCCAGATATTGTTTAGAATTTGGCCACAGAGTTAAATCATTTTAGGTTTATAGTGAAAGTCGTATCTATGTAGCCAACTCCAAAAGTTTTATTGTCTTCTGGGTAAATACGGTACACTTTTGGTTCTACCCTTCTTGAGACACATTAATATTCAGAAGTATATTGAGAGGGTGACGGGCACTGGGGCTTATTCTGTATGTTAGTAAATTGAACACCAATAAAAAATAAATTAAAAAAAAGAAGTATATTGAGATAGCCAGATGAATTTAAAACATGATTTATATAGAGAAAGATTTTTTTAATGTATTTTTTATTGGTGTTCAATTTACTAACATACAGAATAACCCCCAGTGCCCGTCACCCAATCACTCCCACCCCCCGCCCTCCTCCCCTTCTACCACCCCTAGTTCGTTTCCCAGAGTTAGCAGTCTTTACAGAAAGATTTTTTTAAACTCTTCCAGAGTTATGACTTCGTCTCTATATATGACTAAAACTCTGATTCTATTGACCTGAGAGTTCAGCATTGGGAAATAAGTGCTGTCTTCACTTGCTATCTGAATAACTCATGTATTCAGTTCGAGTCTGAGATTGCTAGTTTATATGTTCATAGATGTTGTCTTATGTTTGCTGTAATTATGAAGACTATTTTAAAAGATATAGAAGGATAGGTAGACGTAAAGGTACATAGGGCGAGTTCCAGAAGGGTCTAGAGCACAGGAGCTTCTGTCCCCATGGCTTTGGGGTGTGTGACCCTCCCAACACATTTTACCAACCTCTAATTTCCTATCAATACAGAAATTCTAACTCCTTCTGCGATAGTCCACAAATGAGTTTAAGATTTTTTCTTAAGATTTTTTGCTCTACCTTATATGTGGTAAATGTTTTGCACATATTATAAATTTAATATGAGAGCATTATTATGAAAGTTATTTCCACCTTGCTTTATGAATATGAAAACTGAGGCTCAGAACTTTAAGTTATTGGCAATTATTCATGACCACAATGCCTTTCATTGAAATTACAGTGCTCCTAGAGCAGAAATTTGCTCCTGGCAATTTCCGTTACAACCAATATGAAAACAAAATTTAAATATAAATTTATAATTAGCTACACATGTGACAACCTGTAGCTATAGGAAGAAAATGTATAGATACCTTTACCTTCTGAAACTTCTTTGTGCTCTGTGATATGAACAGTCCTTCTTATCTTGAAGTCATGCAATTTTAAGTTCTTATGCTGAGCTTCTTCCTGTCCTGATCCACATTCATTCAAATGGTAACTAAAATATCATGGAACTGGTATAAAATGCTGTCTTTGAGTATAAATACATCATTAGAAACGTCAAGCACCTTTATTGTCTAATATCTAAATACCACAACATAGAACCTGAGAAAAATGTGTGCCGAGGAAGGACTCTGGATTTGAACCATATCCTAAGTGTAAAATCTTGTATGTCATGTAAAAATAATATGTTGTTTTAACTTAATGTACATGTTTAATTGTGTTAGAATTTGAAAATTATATATTTGGCTTGTTTACAAAAGGACTGTAAGATCCCTCTTTTCATGCGCCACTGGAGGCTGGTGTCTGTATGTTTGTACTGCATTAATTCAGTTTATTCTCTGTAATTGGTGAATATGTTATGTCAGGAGCAACCTGAAACATCCGTCTTTTCCCTTGGTCTTCTGTCTAGAAAGGCTGAAATTGTGCCTGACGATGCTACTGCTAGGTCAGGAAAAAGACCTGTGAGGTCAAGCAGGAGCCTTGTTCTTGCAGTATGTATCCTTTGCATTTCTGGGTTTGTCCTTGGGCATTCTGGCTTAGCAATTCTGACTACTATTTATCTTCAAAGTCCTAAGTGTCTACAAGTGACCTAGAGCTTATTTCACACCTCAAGGGCAGATACTTTACCTCTTCGAATAATAGCAAGCGTTTCCCAAACATGGTCTTAAAACTATATCAAGTGTTTTGTAGAATTGTTTACATAAGATTCATTACTCTATGAGGTAATGTGGTAACCATAAAAATATACCTCCTGGACCTCCAACTACTGGGAGAAAAGTTAACCCAAGGCCCCAGCTGCCAAGCTCTGAAATCCATCTCTGCATGTGTGCTGAGTCCACACTTCACTTGGGCTGCTCCCAGGCAGTACCTGAGCTCAGCAGGGATACAGTTGGAGACCCATTCCTGGGAGACTTAACATACCTCTGATGGCTGTTCTTGGCTTAAAGACTCCCCAACAGTCTTGTGAAATTTTCCACATTGTGCAGAAGTGTACAAACCGTCCACCCAGTCTGTCATCTTTTCTTCCTTCTTTCTAGGTCAGACTTCAATTGTGCTTAGATGGCTGTTCCAATCTTACGAAGCTCTTTCTCCAATTTCTCTCTAATATCCTTGTACATTTGAATTGTCTCAATCCTACTCCTCAGGTGACTCAAACCAACACAGAGGTATAATACCATAGATCCAATTTTTTTTTTTTTTTTAAAGATTTTATTTATTTATTCATGATAGTCACAGAGAGAGAGAGAGAGAGGCAGAGACACAGACAGAGGGAGAAGCAGGCTCCATGCACCGGGAGCCCGACGTGGGATTCGATCCCGGGTCTCCAGGATCGCGCCCTGGGCCAAAGGCAGGCGCCAAACCGCTGCGCCACCCAGGGATCCCCCAATTTTTTTATACTATGATAGAAATTAAGGTAAATCATTTATCCAAGATTGCTGATTTAGGAAGATACATATTTGTGACTACACTATGTTCCCCCAAAGGGAGTCATCTATGATCTAGTCAATTTATTGCAACAGTAAGTTCTAAGGAAGTGTACTTGTGAGTGAATCTCATGATCTATATGGAGTTTGAAATATCTACCATCTGCATTATACCTAGTAGGAATTTTGTGTTCTGTAAAATGCCATTGTTCCATAATTTTTAGAAATTTTGTAACAATTCTTACATTCCCTTTTTTTTCTTCTTATGTTATTCCATTTTTCAATAGGGTCAGGTCTTGCAGTGACCACATGTGGACAGGATGTATTGAATTAAGTGTGTGCATATCCATTAAGATTTATTTAACATAGGTGCATCTTTAAGAATGTATTCATTAAAACATTCATTTAAACTCTATTTGCATTTCTATGTGCAATTATTTAGTCAATTTACTTAATATACATTTTTAACAAATGAAACCAATTTATTTATAAATTAATATGGGTATATGCATATATTCAGCTTCTGGCTTGTCAATAATTTTTATATCTAAAACTTCTACCCCTCATTGAAAGATTTCTTTTTTTTAATTTATTTTTTATTGGTGTTCAATTTACCAACATACAGAAGAACCCCCAGTGCCCATCACCCATTCACTCCCACCCCCGCCCTCCTCCCCTTCTACCACCCCTAGGTCATTTCCCAGAGTTAGCAGTCTTTACATTCTTTCTCCCTTTCTGATATTTCCCACACATTTCTTCCCCCTTCCCTTATATTCCCTTTCACTATTATTTATATTCCCCACATGAATGAGAACATATAATGTTTGTCCTACTCCGACTGACTTACTTCTCTCAGCATAATACCCTCCAGTTCCATCCACGTTGAAGCAAATGGTGGGTATTTGTCATTTTTAATGGCTGAGTAATATTCCATTGCATACATAAACCCCATCTTCTTTATCCACTCATCTTTCGATGGACACCGAGGCTCCTTCCACAGTTTGGCTATTGTGGACATTGCTGCTAGAAACATCGGGGTGCAGGTGTCCCGGCATTTCATTGCATCTGTATCTTTGGGGTAAATCCCCAACAGTGCAATTGCTGGGTCGTAGGGCAGGTCTATTTTTAACTCTTTGAGGAACCTCCACACAGTTTTCCAGAGTGGCTGCACCAGTTCACATTCCCACCAACAGTGTAAGATGGTTCCCTTTTCTCCGCATCCTCTCCAACATTTGTGGTTTCCTGCCTTGTTAATTTTCCCCATTCTCACTGGTGTGAGGTGGTATCTCATTGTGGTTTTGATTTGTATTTCCCTGATGGCAAGTGATGCAGAGCATTTTCTCATATGCATGTTGGCCATGTCTATGTCTTCCTCTGTGAGATTTCTGTTCATGTCTTTTGCCCATTTCATGATTGGATTGTTTGTTTCTTTGGTGTTGAGTTTAATAAGTTCTTTATAGATCTTGGAAACTAGCCCTTTATCTGATACATCATTTGCAAATATCTTCTCCCATTCTGTAGGTTGTCTTTTAGTTTTGTTGACTGTATCTTTTGCTGTGCAAAAGCTTCTTAATTTGATGAAGTCCCAATAGTTCATTTTTGCTTTTGTTTCTTTTGTCTTCGTGGATGTATCTTGCAAGAAGTTACTGTGGCCGAGTTCAAAAAGGGTGTTGCCTGTGTTCTCCTCTAGGATTTTGATGGAATCTTGTCTCACATTTAGATCTTTCATCCATTTTGAGTTTATCTTTGTGTATGGTGCAAGAGAGTGGTCTAGTTTCATTCTTCTGCATGTGGATGTCCATTTTCCCAGCACCATTTATTGAAGAGACTGTCTTTCTTCCAATGGATAGTCTTTCCTCCTTTATTGAATATTAGTTGGCCATAAATTTCAGGGTCCACTTCTGGGTTCTCTATTCGTTCCATTGATCTATGTGTCTGTTTTTGTGCCAGTACCACACTGTCTTGATGACCACAGCTTTGTAGTACAACCTGAAATCTGGCATTGTGATGCCCCCAGATATGGTTTTCTTTTTTACAATTCCCCTGGCTATTCGGGGTCTTTTCTGATTCCACACAAATCTTAAAATAATTTGTTCTAACTCTCTGAAGAAAGTCCATGGTATTTTGATAGGGGTTGCATTAAACATGCAAATTGCCCTGGGTAACATTGACATTTTCACAATATTAATTCTGCCAATCCATGAGCATGGAATATTTTTCCATCTCTTTGTGTCTTCCTCAATTTCTTTCAGAAGTGTTCTATAGTTTTGAGGGTATAGATCCTTTACCTCTTTGGTTAGGTTATTCCTAGGTATCTTATGCTTTTGGGTGCAATTGTAAATGGGATTGACTCCTTAATTTCTCTTTCTTCAGTCTCATTGTTAGTGTATAGAAACGCCACTGATTTCTGGGCATTGATTTTGTATCCTGCCCTGCTACCGAATTGCTGTATGAGTTCTAGCAATCTTGGGGTGGAGACTTTTGGGTTTTCTAAGTAGAGTATCATGTCATCGGCGAAGAGGGAGAGTTTGACTTCTTCTTTGCCAATTTGAATGCCTTTAATGTCTTTTTGTTGTCTGATTGCTGAGGCTAGGACTTCCAGTACTACGTTGAATAGCAGTGGTGGGAGTGGACATCCCTGTCTTGTTCTTGATCTTAGGGGAAAGGCTCCCAGTGCTTCCCCATTGAGAATGATATTTGCTGTGGGCTTTTCATAGATGGCTTTTAAGATGTTGAGGAATGTTCCCTCTCTCCCTACACTCTGAAGAGTTTTGATCAGAAATGGGTGCTGTATTTTGTCAAATGCTTTCTCTGCATCTAATGAGAGGATCATATGGTTCTTGGTTTTTCTCTTGCTGATATGATGAATCACATTGATTGTTTTATGGGTGTTGAACCAGCCTTGTGTCCCGGGGATAAATCCTACTTGGTCATGGTGAATAATTTTCTTAATGTACTGTTGGATCCTATTGGCTAGTATCTTGTTGAGAATTTTTGCATCCATGTTCATCAGGGATATTGGTCTGTAATTCTCCTTTTTGGTGAGGTCTTTGTCTGGTTTTGGAATTAAGGTGATACTGGCCTCATAGAACGAATTTGGAAGTACTCCATTCTCTATCTTTCCAAACAGCTTTAGGAGAATAGGTATGATTTCTTCTTTCAACGTTCTTTTTTAAATATAATAACGACATTTGGATTTTTTCGTCACCTAATTAAAAGGAAAAAGAGCTCATTTAGGTGTCCTACCAGGGTATGCTGAAAATGTTTCCTTGGTTGTAATATATAACATCCGCTTTCCTTATGTCAGATAATCAACTTCAAAAGAAAGATGCAATGTTTATTATGAGTTTATTTTTTACTGGAACATATTTAGAGGTCCATAGACCTATGATGAGGGCATTGATTCAAGCAGAACAATATATGTGGTATAATGTTTTTATTGAGATGTTCTTTAGAATATATATTCTTAGATTCCTTTCCAAACCCTCTACCAAAAATTATTTATAATAAAAATACTATAATTAGAAGCATTTGGTAGATTACTTCTTTTAGCAAGTATTCTTCTAAACAATTTGAGAAATGCTATTCTAAATATTGCACATTTTGAATGAGAATACACACTCATTGAAAAATATATAATTTCTATCAATATTATCAATAATTAGAATATTAAACTATCATATAGAACTGCTAAATCCACACTATTGGTTTGATATAAATCAAATAGTTCTCAGGATCTGGAGACTATACTGATTATTTAGCAGATAGGTGAGGATTTTAACAGGATAATAGCTGATATGATCTGATTAAACCATGAAAATAAATAATAGGTTTTCCTTTCTTTTATCTCTAACCTTCAGTCACTTTTGGAAATTATATAATTATCTTAAGTATTAATTATGTAAGACAGAAACAATGAGAAAAAATAAATGTCAGAAGATAACTTGAGAGTGTTTCTTTTGAACCAAGACTATCAACATTTATATGAAGTTGGGAGTCAGTAAGCTGAATAAATGACACATACTGAAGTATTTTTTAATATCTTCCCATTCATTAACACTGAATGCAGATTTTACTAGCTGGTAATGTTCCCTTGAAAATGTGTTCTGATATTCATATACACCTGATCATTATTTTATAGCTTTGATGAGTTTGTCTGCATTCATGGATGGATGATCTGAGTCACTTGTGACCCAACAGTATTTGCATTTCTACTCCTCAGTGCTTAAAAAATATAAACATATCTGAATCCATTAGCAAGATTCAATTTATGGCTTATAAGATTGTATTATTCTGAATAAATGATGTTGGATAAAAATCTAATAAATTTACATAATGGAATCTATAAATGTAATGGATTAACTGCATTAATGTATTTGTTGCAGTAATTTACTTTTTCTTTTTAGATGGAAAAGAATGTTTTTAATTTTCCTTTAACAGATATTATTAATCTTGTTGACTTTGTGGCTAAACATGTTGTCAGATCTATTTACCACTAAAGATAAAAATGTCTTACATTTAAGCCTCTAGGGGGGAAAATGCTGCATGAATTTCTAAAAGATTGCTTTGAATATAAACAGATATATAGAAAATATTTAAAATATATCAAATGAAATAAAAATCATTACAATATTGCATTCTTTCCAAGAACCTAAGCAAAAAAAATAATATCGTGTCAAAACACAAAATGAAAAAAATATATATAGTTTCACAAGAACATTATCAACCTCATATTTTTAAATATGTAAACATAATTTTAAAGTAACAGGCTTTATTTTTCATAAATGAGGTTGAAAATAATCATATTTGCCCTTATTATTATCCATTTGTGCAACAGTGTGTCTATATTATGATCATATTTCACTAGAAACTATATTAATTTAATTTCTATGTTCTGAATCCTGGGAAACACATCTTCTCTGCTAAACAGTAACAGTTACAGTTCAGGAAACTGGAAAAAAACACATATGACATTGAGTTCTAAATGGCTGATTACAACAATTAAAGGTAGAAACACCCTAAATTCCCATCAACAAATGAATATAGAAAATTATATGTGAATATATATGTCCAATGGAATACTATTCAGCCTTTTAAGAGGAAATCTCATCCCACACTACAGTGTGGATGAAACTTGAACATTATGCTAGGTGAAATAAGCCAGTCAGAGAAGGACAAATATTTTAAGATTCCAATTATATGAGCCATCTGAAGTATTCAAACTCATAAATTAGAAAGTAGAATGGTGGTTTCTAAGGGTTGGAGGAAAAAGAGAATGGGAAGTTCTTTTGAACGGGGGTAGAGTTATATTCTTGCAAGATAGACACATTTTAGATATGTCTAAATACATCAATGTGTATATGGTAACAATAATGTGCTGTACACTTATAATTTTGTTAAGAAGGTAAATTTCATCTTACATACTTTTTGCCACAATAAAAATAATCAAAGAGGTTGAAATCCATATCCAATCATTTAGTTCACTTCAAATACCTCATATTTTTATATTTAAAAATAATCATAGGGATCCCTGGGTGGCTCAGAGGTTTGGCGCCTGCCTTTGGCCCAGGCGCGATCCTGGAGTCCCGGGATCGAGTCCCACGTCAGGTTCCCGGCATGGAGCCTGCTCTCCCTCCTCCTGTGTCTCTGCCTCTCTCTCTCTCTATGTCTATCACGAATAAATAAATAAATAAATAAATAAATAAATCTTTAAAAAATAAATAATCATAGTCACAGACTATTAATTAATTACAAGTAAGAAATAATTTTAGAACAGAGAAATCTGATGGTTGCTACCTTAGCCAAATGACCAAATACTCTCTAAATATAATGGCACAATTCGATTTCAAGTACTTTCTCAAAATATATATAAGCAAGACAGAATTTGATACCACCTATGCAATATTCTTCCAAAAATGGAAAATCTACATCCAATTATGAGAAAACAGTCAGATAATCTGAAATAATAGGCATTCTACCAAGAAAAGTGTTTGTTACTTTTCACAAATGTCTCTTTCATGGAAGAAAGTGTTAAGATACTCTTCTAGCTTAAAGACCAGATAGACCTAACAACTAAACACAAAATGAGTATCCTAGATGGTATGCTAGATTGGGAGAAAATTCTCTAATGCCTGTTTTTAGGATAAGTAGCAAAATTTGAGTATGAACTAAAAATTTGAGTTCTAGCATGGACCAACACTTAGCAGTACTGCATACAAACATAATTATAGTGGAAAGCAGTATGAATTTTATTCTTGAAAGGAAACACTCAAATTTGCAAATATTACCAAATAGCCCCTCTGATCTCCATTTTGACAAACTTTCATTATGAGCATGTTATGACAGCTTGTAAGAACACAGGCTATTGATGCAAACACCGCAAGTACTGAAAAAGGCCCGAGGCTAATTGTGTCATCTTTTTTTTTCAATTTTAACTTTTTACTGAAATATAAATATACAAAGAGAAAAGTATTTATAAGTACATAGATGATGAATTTTTACAAACTGAATATGCCTGTCAGAGCACACAGATGAGATATAAAATTTGACCAGCACTCCAGAAGCCGCCTTTTTACCACCATCATCACATCCCCTTCCCCATCCCAACAAGGATAATCACATTCCTGATTTATGGCAAAATATATATGTTTTGCTTGTTTGGGTACTTTGCATAAATGAAAAAAATCCCACATTTAACTATTGTGAGCTGGAGCTAACTTGCCTCTAACAGCTTGCCCTGTTTTTTTTTTCCCCCTTTGAATGTATTGAAAAGTCATTTAAAAATATCAAAATTGAGCCACAAGATCCTCTAAAGATATATGCTTGTCACTGGCTGTCCCACACTAATATGTGAATTAAGAGGCCAAAGGAAAAAAAAAAAAATAAGAGGCCAAAGAATGTGGACGATCTTGATTATTTTTTCCTTGTCAGCATTATGGGGTATATTTTTCACAGCAAAATTACTATAGTTGTTTTAACAGTGAAGCTATAAATGAGACCACATCCCTGTTATTACACTCCATAATAAGAAATATAGTAAATGACATTATCACTACTAACAGAAATAGCAATATTTAGATCTAGAGGCAAGGTTTCTGATAAACCATGAGATAGTAAACTGTTCAATCCGTGTGCTTCCAACCAAATTACTTTTACATATTTTCACATTTAAAAGTAATTATATTTGTAACTCATCTTTGAAAGAAAAGGCTCTGAGAATATTTGATATGTAGACCTGATCAATGAATCAGAACATTCTAATGCCAACTTTTCATATTTATTTACTGCTAGATGCCTCAATTTCCCCAGTATTGATACTTCTTAAAGATGATTGTGATAATTTGTGAGATGTAAAATCTTTACAGAGCTACAAGGTTGTCTCACACTCAAAAATTATTATTAGAGTATATTTCTCTTATAGATGATTGTCCTTAATTTATGCATAATTTATAGAAACACATAAGGCTGAGAGAATTGGTAACCAGCAAATAGAAAGGAATCATTTAAATAAAGAACAATAGACCATAGTACATGGAAGTATAAACAATCATGGAAATATAAAACATACACTAAATCTAAAATATACTCATTCCTTATATATATTTAAGATAGAATGATTGCCTATAAACTGAAAATATTCTCTTTAATGTACTTTATATGTATTAAGAGTCTGAAGAATAGACATTTAATCATTGAACAAGTGAACCAATTTTAGAGAAATTATCCTAATGAAAAGTGTGAAAAACAGCTTGACATTTTTGTCCAGAACTCCTTTATGCAGGCACACATACAAAATCTGCTATTCAAACTATGTATAATTAAGGACCTTTCCATTTTATGAAGTAAAATTTTAAATCACGTATTAAAGGCATATTTAATAGAATGCAATAATAATCACCATGTATTGTTAAATAGAAAAACTATACTGTTGAATAATAGAAATTTTATCAGGAAAAACATCTAATACACACATGCACATACATACAGAAAAATAACTGGAAGGAAATAGACTAAAAAATGTAACAGTATTTGACTCAGTTTTATTTTCTTCTCTTTTCTTGCTTTTTAAAAAAATTGAAAATAACTATATGTTATCTTTATACTTTGAAAATATTACATTTTAATATATTTCAATACTTGTAAAATGTAAAGAAGTAAAAATCATAAAATTGGTTATATATCTCAAACAATTAGAGATTAAAGACACACATCCACAAACACACACACTAAATCCATAAACTAAACTTCAAACAACACTGTGTTTGACCTGAAGCAAAGCTCAAGTGGCAATGCTTTTTTGGGAGGTGTGAAACTGAAGTAGGGAAAATGAAGAAAAAAAGGAAGTCAGTCTTGAATGGATTGGACAGCATAACAAGTGATGCATCCCAGGTGACCACTGCTTCACAAAGAGACATAGCATGTCTCCTCAGCCAAGCAGGACATCATTAGACAGGGGTAGAGAAATAAGTCTTGCACTCTTAAGTATCCACAGTATCATGGAGAAGACATGTCTTTGAAGTTCCTTTTTTTCACATCCCTGTTGGGTGACAGTTACTCATCAGAGAAGTGTCACTCCTAGAATTTGGAATTATATCACTTTTCCATTCACAGATGCCAAGAAGCCAGATCCCAATTCTTGCATTGCAGTGCTTCATCAGATTCTGCAAGTGAATGGAGTAGTTGGAGAGTTGGAATGTCTTAGAGGAGGCAGATGGACCTGAAATGAATTGGTTATCTAATGCAAAAAAAAAAGTGAAAATAAATGAGGTCAAGGAAATCTAAAACAGTGCATAAATGGGGTCTAATGCATAACAGAAAAAATTAAATAGTGCAGCTAAAACGTGAAATTACAAATATTAGGGAAAGATAACAGTTTCCTGGTCATAAAACAATTGAAAACTCTTTCAAACTTGATTAGGAAAAAGAAATATTGGGCAGCCCGGGTGGCTCAGTGGTTTGGCGCTGCCTTCAGCCCAGAGTGTGATCCTGGAGACCCAGGATCCAGTCCCATGTCAGGCTCCCTGCATGGAGCCTGCTTCTCCCTCTGCCTGTGTCTCTGCCTCTCTCTCTTTCTCTCATAAACAAACAAATAAACAAACAAATAAATAAATAATCAATCCTAAAATTAAAAAAGAAAAAGAACTCTTCTATAGATACTTTCTGTCAAACAGGCTAATAGAGAAATATAAAGGTTGTGATTAGGAAGGGTTGGTTAATGAGGCCAGTCAGGTTAATTAGTAAAAAAAAAATACATAAAATATAATACAGAGGTTGATGGTTCAGTAATTGTTATAGCATCTCCGTGATAACCCTTGGTGTGGTTACCTTCATGTTTCTTCTGATTGGGTTTCTTCAAAAGTCTTGGATTTGTGAGTTTATAGTTTTGACCAAATTTATATTTTTAATTAATTATTTTTTTTTTTAGTTTTGAACAAATTTAGACTTTTTTTTTTTTTTGCTATTATGGTTTCAAATATTTATTTTGTTTCTCCCTCTTCTTCTTTTGGGATTCCAATTATACATATACTCCAATTATCCAGAGCATTTGAAGATATCCCACTGCTATCTCTGTTCATTATTTCCTACTCTCTGTGATTAATTTTGAATAGTTTCTATCACTATGTCTTCATGATAATTCATCTTTTTTTGGTGATCTCTCATTTGCTGTTAATCTCAACCAACATATTTTAATCTTTATCTCTACCAATTTGATTTGTTTTATATATCCCATACCTACACTAAACACGTTCAGTATTTTGACTGACTTTTTGAACACAAGAAACAGGTTATAAAAACTTTAACATCAGTTTTGGTCTTGACTTGTTTCAATTAATTTGCTTTTCTTTTTCCTTATGTATTTTTCTGTTCTTTTTTGCATGTCCAGCAACATTTGATGAGATGGCAGATACTGTGAGTTTTGTACCTCGTTAGTTGCAGGGCATTTTATTTTCTGTACTCCTTTAAGTGTTATTGAACTTCATTTTGAAGTTTAGTTAAGTTACCTGGAAACTGATTCTTTTGAGATTTGCTTTTAAAGTTTGTTAGATGGGACCAGAACAGGCTCTAGTCTAGGTCTAATTATTCCCCTCTGAGATCCTTATCAGTGCTCCACCTAGGGGCCAGGATCAGGGACTTTCCTAAATCTTCTCTAATTTTTATGAATGTTCTTTCCCCCAAACTAGGGTAGTTGCCTCACATGCCTTTATTGATCTATACACTGCCAACTACTCGAGGGAGTCCTGCTGTAACAGATCTTTAGGTTTCTCTCTCTGCTCATTTCTCTCTTCTCTGGCACTCTGCCTTGCAAACTCAAGTACCCTTGTCTCCCTGCAATCTCTTTACACAGCTTCACTTAGGGAATATGTCTGCTTTATGATCTGCTTTTTGTTCTCCTGCCTTATGATCTTGATATATTCACAAGGCAATAGCCTGGGGCAATTATGGGATTCACATTGTTTGTTTTCCATCACTCAGAGATCAATGCCCTCCATTGTCTCATTGCCAATGTCTTGAAAATGTTGTTTAAATGTATTTTCACCCCGTGTTTGAATTAAACTAGATAAAGATGGGAGACTACTAAAATGGACTGTGTATTTTAACTCCTAATGGAAATGCTTTTATACTGACATGCATTTGGTTGCTGTTTCTTTACCTTGCATTAATATAGAAAACTCTAAAAGATGAATTGTTTTTCAATAGAAAGAAAATTATGAGGAGCCGTATTAAAATCTCACAAAATCTCATTTAAAAATCACAATGTAATGAAGAGTTGGACTCACTTATATAACTAGACTGCATTGATACAGTCATTTTTGTGACTTTTTTTTTTGCACTACCTAAAAAGTATATATAGGTCCAAATGTGTAATTTGACGAATCCAAATGTATAATTTGGAAAATGATCTCATTTCATCTTATTTTTCTGATGACTATTTTTCTGTTGTGCAAATATCAATGGTTTGGGTCAAACTAAATACATTAGTAAAATAAAACAGCTGCGTAGACAGATTAGTAGTTTTTTTTTTTTTTTTTTTTACTTTTCTACACTGAATTTTTTTTTCCTGACTAGTTCAACATTCTCCACCTGATATTTTTAGACATATCTAGTTCTATATAATTAATTTCTTGTAGGCCCACCAGTGTAATCTTCCAGAACACTCTTACCCTAACAGATTTTTAGATTTGGCTTCTTTTCCCCAGTCATACCCTATTATTCTTCATCCCTCTGTATGACTGTGGCAGTGCGCTGAAGAGTTGCACCAAATGATTTACTGATGGGAGAAAAATTAATATCATTCAATTATTTAATATTTATGGAGGATCAAATATGTGCCAGCAAATGTGCTGTCTTATGGAGATATGATGCTGAACTTGACAAATACCAATCTGCTTTCACAAAAATCCAATATCAAAATGTACTGCTTTAATTTTCTCCCTAAATGTCAAGCCAACAACAATGCAGTGGACAGTTATGACACAGAATGAAGTTGGACATATGCTTTAATTTAATGGTTTATTATCCAAAAATTGAAAAAATTATAATTGCAAAATTTGCCAAGAGGAAAATATACTGATGTTTCACATATGATGATTATATGACCTTTTTTTGTCAGTGTAAACCTAAAGAAGCCTCCTATTGAAAAGGAGATCAAATATAATTATCAAAAATAAATGACTGGTGACTGAAATTAAACCTAAATAGTAATGTCACAGCTAAAGCAGATTGACTAATTGTCAAATTAAAATACAGAGAGATACAGGCTAAATCAACTGAAAATTGGAAAGATAAGTTTGGGATGGAGAAAAAAAGAGGCAGAAATTTAGACATGATATTATTAAGGCTGAGGTTGCCCAAGAGTTGCCTAGGTTAGAGAACAGTTTTAAAACTTTAGAATCCTGGTAATTCATTACAGTTCTTCAAGTAAGAAAAAAGAAAATATTACCTATTATTTAGTTTAAAATGTTCCATTTACTCTTTCTGGTTGTGAGACTCAGTAACGAAGAAGAATCAATCATTTCTACCCTCCAAGATCATTCATTATTAGCAGGGGAGACAGCTACCACATAATACCAACTGATAACCCTTTCTTATGAATGAATGTGTAGGGTGGACACAAACTATTGTCTCATTTTCTTTTGATAGTGTCAACAAAGTTGACATTAGTTCTATATCACATACAAAAGAGTAGAAGCTAAAGACATTTAAGAAACTTAATGAAAAAAAAGAGAAAGAAAGGAAAGAAAGAAGAAAGAAAGAAAGAAAAGAAAGAAAGAAAGAAAGAAGAAAGAAAGAAAGAAAGAAAGAAAGAAAGAAAGAAAGAAAGGAAAGAAGAAGAAAGAAAGAAAGAAAGAAAGAAAGAAAGAAAGAAAGAAAGAAAGAAAGAAAGAAAAGAAAGAAGAAAGAAAGAAAGAAAGAAAGAAAAGAAAGAAGAAAGAAAGAAAAGAAAAGAAAGAGAAAGAAAGAAAGAAAGAAAGAAAGAAAGAAAGAAAGAAAGAGAGAAAGAAAGAAAAGAAGAAAGAAAGAAAGAAAGAAAGAAAGAAAAAGAAGAAGAAGAAGAAGAAGAAGAAGAAGAAGAAGAAGAAGAAGAAAAAGAAAGAAAGAAGAAAGAAAGAAAGAAAGAAAGAAAGAAAGAAAGAAAGAAAGAAAGAAAGAAAGAAAATAAACTTGATGTAGGCTCAGGAAAATTCAAGACACCAGAATAACCTTTTGCCAGTGGAGATATTAGATGGTAAAATAACTAAAGGCTTTTTCTGTTGTTTTTACAGAAAGTATTCTGTGATCTATGTTTCTGGATTAAAGATATCAAGCTGATTTTTTTTTTTACCCGGGGGGGGGGAAAAACTAGGAATACTCTCTGAACTATATTATTATAGTTTTTATTAGATATTACATGAGGCCCCAAATTTTTTGAAGGAATAACATGGCAGATGGGTTGAGTCATAGATGTGTTTGTCTCAAAATGTAAGCAGGGAATCCATTCAGCACAGGCTGTGACAGGTATGTCTTCACTCAGAATGCTAAGCAGGATAGAGGCTCTGAACTTTTATGGATATTTGGGGATTCCCTTTTCAGTCAGCAGGAGCATCAGTGTGAAATATTACTTGTCCCTACATTTAGTAAATAATTCACAGATGTGAAGAGCTTTACATGAACACTGGCTGGTCTCTGCCTCCTAGATTCCTACAGTTTCTAAACCTTTTGCTTTATGGCACAGAGATAACAATTATTTTGAGAAAGAATTCAAGTCAAAATATCTCTGAAAAAGGATTTGAATCAATGCCTCTACCAGAGTGATAAAGAAAAATAATGCTACCAATATGGAATTAATTAGATAGTAAATATCTGATAACATGAGAGAAAGTGGCAAAGTAGGAAAGCAATTTTGTTTCTTTGGTTTTATTTAAAACTAATCTTTGTTGTAATAATCTTATAAGTCACTTTCTATATAATCAATGGTAGAATTGTTATAACAGATTTTTTAAACAAACATTTACAGAATTTGAATTATGATTTTATATGACTTCTTGGGTGTTTCTATCAGGAAAAAAAATGTTCATATCCCAGTTACAATTCATAAAATGCACTACAGCTCACTGGCAGTAGAGATTGAAATGACAAAACCAATATCCAGAAAGGTGATAGTAATAACCAGACTCTGGATTAGAAATCCCCAATACCATTTATTTTCCAGAAGTATTAACATGATGTAATCTTGCTTTGAGAGAATTAATAACAGCAGTGATGTCCCTGAAATGGGTGAGAAGAGAGGGAGGAAAGAAATTTAATGTTTGCAAACCATAGTATGGAAGATGGTCAAAGAAAGGGCTACAGCAACAGCAACTCCTCTGGTAATTTGGTAGAAGACTCTTCAACAATGCAAAAGCAAGGAAGGAAGAGCTGGGAAAAGGATCTAAAATACATAAGTTTGTATCTTCAAATGTTTTTAAATTCTTAATGGACAAAGAAAGTCACTTATTCTTGATTTCTGTCTCCTAAACCATCATTTCCCAAAATTTAGTGTGACTAAAAATGACTTGGAGATCTTGGTAAAACATAGAATCCTGAGCCCCTTTCTTAAATATTTCGAAGGAGTAGGACTTGAATAAGTTGCGATAATTTGCATTTGCAGCCAACTCATAGTTGATAGTTGTGCTATTTATAGATGCAGTAGGCACAATGATCCCTAAGTACCTATACATCTAATTCCTGGAACCTGTGAATATGTTCTGTCACTTGGCAAGGAGGAATCGAGGTTTCAAGTGGAATTAAAGTTGCCAGTCATCTCACTTTGACTGAAGGAGATTATCTGGATTTATCAACGTGGACGCAATGTAATCACAAATAGTCTAAAATGGGGAAGAGGGAGGTGGAAGAGTCAGAGCAAGAAAGAGATGACATCATAGGAAATAATAGACTGGCTGCTGCTAACTTCAAAGACTAAAGGGTTAAGGATCCAAGGAATATGGGCAGCCTCTAGATCTGGGAAAGGCAAGGAAATGGATTCTTCTCTAGAGCCTCCAGAAAGGACCACATCCCTACCGGCATCTTGATTTTAGCATGTTCCTTAAAAGAGAGAGGGGAAAAAAAAAAACACTATAGAATCTATTCTGTCTCTCTCATAGTGTCAGTATCCTGGGCAGCATGTTATAATATTTTAAATACATTATTAGAAAATAATTCCTTTAGATTCATGTTAACTAAAGATTTGCTATGCATATAAATGTCACTGAGAAAAAAAATGAAAGTAATTTGCAGTAGAGGTTATATATGTATCTTTCTTAGATTTACTATCATTCTGATCTTGTAAAATTGAACAATATCTAGAATCAATAAATCATAGGAAGGTTGACCTGGTTTGGAATAAAGGGTTAAGAAAAAAGAGAAAAATATTTAATAATAACCTATAACCTATTGATCAGATGCTATTCATCTATTCATAGTTCATTAGCTTAGTGAAAAAATATGTATTGAATGTCTATTGTATGCTAAGCATTCAGGCACTATTTTATGAGATGGAGGAGGGAGAGTAAAAAATAGAAGCAAAATTTCTATACTAAGTCATATTCAACTAAAGGATACAGATATTAAAACACTGATTGAAATGTAGAAGATCTTAATGATGATTAATGGAAAAAATAATTCAGGGAGGATGGTATAGGAAGCAAGAATGTTTATTTTATTTTATTTTATATTTTTTTAAATTTATTTTTTTATTGGTGTTCAATTTACTAACATACAGAATAACACCCAGTGCCCGTCACCCATTCACTCCCACCCCCCGCCCTCCTCCCCTTCTACCACCCCTAGTTCGTTTCCCAGAGTTAGCAGTCTTTACGTTCTGTCTCCCTTTCTGATATTTCCCACACATTTCTTCTCCCTTCCCTTATTTTCCCTTTCACTATTATTTATATTCCCCAAATGAATGAGAACATATAGAAATGACAAATACCCACCATTTGCTTCAACGTGGATGGAACTGGAGGGTATTATGCTGAGTGAAGTAAGTCAGTCGGAGAAGGACAAGAATGTTTATTTTTTAAAATAGTATTGTTAGGAAAAACCACAAATAAAAAATCATATTAGAATAAATAAACAAATTAAGTTAGGGAGTAAACCATGTAGATAATTAGGGAAATAGAGTTCCATTAAAGAGAAGAACCTACACTAATATCCTGAGTTGAGTTCATTTCTGCAGTTTTTCAGTAAAAAAAAAAAAAAAAAAAAAAAAAAAAAAAAAAAAACAGAAGGTTGATAAGGTAGAAGACAGAGCAAGTGAGATTCTGAGAAGTAGAAAAACACCTGAGAGATAATGGAAGGTCAGTTGATGCAAGGTCTTCTTGATCATTATAAAGACTTTAGTGGTAAGTCTTTAACAAAGAAATTCAGTCAAGGATTTTGAATGGAAAAAGTGGCAGTTGATAAATGAGGATCTTCTCTGGATGTTTCATTGAGAATAAATTAAAGGAGAAGAAAAAAATGAAGCAGGAAGACAGTTTAAGATGCCATTGAATAATCTAATGGGCATGTGATGGTAGCTTGGACATGATTTTAGTATTGAGGGGAATAATATATGGTTTGATTCTGGATACATTTTGAAGATAAAGCTGAGAAGACTTGCTGGCAGGTTAAGCATGGGTTATGAGAGAGAAAGAAAATTCAAGGATGCCAAACTATTTTGGCTAAGCCATTGGAGGAGAAGGAGATAGAGATGACAGCAGGAGAGACAGGAAAGATTTGGAACTTCAGTTTGGATTTGCCTTGTTTCAGATGCCAGTTTGACATTGGATCAGAGACCTTGAATAAGTACTTGGATATATGAGACTGGGGTTCAGGGAAATTTTCTTTCTGGAAATGTAAATTTGAATAACAAGTCAGGGAGACAGAATTACTAAAATAAACTAAGATGATAATGAAGTGATATTGAAGAATGCTGTGTCCTGGAATCCAAGTAGGTAAAAACATTTCAGGTAAAATGAAAGCTGAGAAATAGATTGTGGATTTCACAATTAAACATTATTTTGCCAAGAGCAATTTTAATGGAGAAGGGATGAAAACCTCTCTAGATGGAATTTAAGACAAATGTAGGGAAGAATCTTGAAACTACAAAGACAACATTTTCTTAGAAATTTTTTCTCAAGAGAAGAGGAAAGATAGATTCATAGTTGGGGCTAAAGTTGGGTCAATATTTTTTTGGAAAGATGAATAAAGATGCATCATGCTCATTATATGCAATGGGAATAAAAGAGAGAGAGGGAAAAACCCCATATGCACGAGAAAGTAGATAGAATTTCTGGATCAATATCTTTAAGTAGTAAAGAATGAGATCTAAGTCACAGGTCAAAGGGCTGGACATATTTGGAGCAGAGGACAGTGTTTCCATGGTATCTAAGATGAAAGAAGACCACGCACAGATAGTTGCATGAAGAAGGGCATATCAATGGTTAGGAATTTGTAGACTTTTAAAATTATTATTATGGTGTCATCAGGTAGGAGGGAAGGAAGTAGAGTGAGTATCAAATATTTTATTTGGATATCTATATATTAAGCCTAACTCCATATACGCATTGGTTGTAGAAACAACTACCAATCTAGTGTTTGCTTTCCTTCTAATATATCTCTGCTGAGTGATTGTCCAACTTTAGAAATGGTTTAAACAGAAAGTCATTGTAATTGAAAGACGATAGATTTATAAATGCATGGACTAACTTTCATTAATATCCAATATCTTCTACTAATTTACTCTGCAATTTTTTAGCTTTATTTTTTCATTTGTAAAATGAAGAGAAATACACTCATATAGATTCATTTCATATATCTTTGGTAAATACTGAAAGTGTCAGAAAAAGTAAACTAAAGTTGGAAATTGGCAAAAGACATTATTGAATGCTCTTTCAGTGGAGTATAGGGCTGACATCTTTCATTGGTTTCCTACTGATTAAACCATTTTTCACCTTTATCTTGAAGAAAAGATAACCCTAAAAGTTACATTTGTTGCTCTTTAATATATTAATCAATTTTGTATCTTTAAGATATTAATTTTGCGGGATTCCTGGGTGGCGCAGCGGTTTGGCGCCTGCCTTTGGCCCAGGTGCGCGATCCTGGAGACCTGGGATCGAATCCCACATCGGGCTCCCGGTGTATGGAGCCTGCTTCTCCCTCTGTCTGTGTCTCTGCCCCTCTCTCTCTCTCACTGTGTGCTTATCATAAATAAAATAAAATAAAAAAAAAGTTTAAAAAAAAAGATATTAATTTTGCAATCAAATCTTTATCTACAATTCCTAACATTTCTTTATAAATTATCTATAAAGACCTAATTCCACAGATGATCACTGGACTGGTTTTAACTTAGTGCCAGTTCCCTCATTAATTAATCAAGTGAAAATTTTGGCATTTATTTCTTTTAAATTCTCATGACCATTGTATGTTTAAATTTTTAAAATGGATGCTTTAACAAATATAATACCGTAATGTCATAAGCCCTACTATTTATGCTACTAAAATTTGGTACTCATGTTGGAATTAAACATCCTAGTGAAAACTCCTAACCCTTTGTTTTCAGCTGAAACAAAACCAGAACTCAACAGCTTTATATTTTCAACAGTACAACTGACATATCACATTGTACCTCAATCCCTCTTCTTTCTATGCAATTACTCTCATTTGATGCCTTTGCCATATTCCATTTCAGGATCCTGAGTTAGTCTTCACTCCTACCTCTATGCATAAACATCTGGTCAGGCATAGCCTGGGAATAAAATTAAATATTATGTGCTACCTTGAAAACCTAGTAAAGTTTGGAGGGATTACATGGCCTAAGCCCTCTGTTCTCATGCATAAGATTCTGGAGCCAAACAACCATCCATATCAGAGGCTGGCACACAGCTGCTTATTCCTTAGCATCAGATTAAATTGTCTGCCAACTCTCAGAATTATTCAAATTACTCAAATCACATCCTCCCCCTTGTTACTACAAAGCTTGCTTCCTGCAGGCCCTACTTATTCACTGTGTTCTAGAGTAGAACCCCCATGAGGCCCTCTGTGGCACAGTCTTCTGTCCCCTGGTTGTAAGCGTATGTGACTAACAACCAGCTGTCAATCCCATCTGCCTAATGTCAGTGTTGTGTGTTCAGCCATCCCCATCACCTATGGCAGGAATTTTCTCTCGCTAATGGAGCAAAAAGGAAACAAAACACATCTGTCCATAATAAAGTGTTTCATTTTCTTTCTTTTCTCTCATTCATGCATTTATGCATGTATCCATTTCTTCACCCAATAAATGCTTAGTTCTATTCATGAGTCTATGCATCTGAAAAATAATTAGCAATTCATCTATGCTGGATAAATTCCTAAAAATTTTTTTCTTAACTATTTCCTCAATGTAGCTTTTCTGACTTTTTTTACAATTCTACCTTAATTCAGTCCCTATACATTTAAAAAAGTATCTTTTTAAATACACAGACAAGATTAGAGAGAAATGCTAAAAACTCACTAACCTATTATCTTACTCAATCACATGATAATATGCACTGATTCATTCAATTTGTTTTCATTGAACCCCTATGCTTTGCCAAGAATTATTTTAACTCTTAGAGATAGCACAACAAGAATAGAAGTAAAACAAAACACAACATAAAACTAAAAGTAAAATAAAATTTAAAAATTCTGTTTTCATGATATCATCAAGGGATGAAGACATAGAAAGGAAATAGCAAGCAGACCAAAAAATAAAAAAAAAGGAAATATATAATGCATCACTAGAAATAAGTTCTCTAAAGAAAAAGAAAATGGGATAAAACGATATGGGGTGAAGCAGAGATAAAACTTGATTTAGGGTAGTCAATAAGTCTTTTGATTAAGTTGTTTTGGGGCTGAACTTTGTAGGTTGTAGGAGAATGATTTTAGTAAATTCATGAAGAAAGAGAATCAAGCCAGCATTTTCAAAAACTGCACACTTGACATGCCAAGAATCAAAGGGGCCAGTATGTCTGGGACAGAGTGAACCAGTGGCCAGAGTTAGTAGATCATAAGGCCAAATAAAAAAAATAATGGTCAGATTACATTGGATGGTGGGAACAGAATTGAGGTATTTGATCCTAAGAAGTCTGGAAATCCATTACAGGGTTTAAGCAGGGAATTGGAATAAACATATTTACATTTAAGAAGGAACTCTTTGCCTGTTTATAGAGAATAAACTATACAGCAAAGAAAGATAAAAGCAGGAAGACAAATGAGGAGACTACTGTATTAGCCCAGGTGGAAGTTGATGGCTACTTGAAATATGATAATTGTTGAATTATTTTGATGCAAATGAGGAACTGAGCTAATGAAATATTATTCAGTTTCAGAATTGTAATTAAGAATTTTCACTTTTGAAGGATGTCTGAGTGGCTCAGTGCTTCAGCATCTGCCTTTGGCTCAGGGTGCGATCCTAGGGTCCTGGGGTCCTGGGATCGAGTCCCACATTGGAGTCCCCGCAGGGAACCTGTTTGTCCCTCTGCCTAGTTCTCTGCCTCTCTGTGTGTCTCTCATGAATAAATAAATAAAATCTTAAAAAAAAAATTTCCTCTGTCGAAAGCATTAGGGAAAGAGCTATTATTCAGGCAAATTTCATATATATATATATATATATATATATATATATATATATGCATTTTATGTAATTTATATATGTAAAATATTTAGTGTTATTTAACAATAAACAAAGGATATGTGATTTAAAAGTAGATGCTTTTGCTTGAAGAAATTGATTTTATTCTAAAAGTGAGTTAAAATACTATGATGCAAATATTCATGTTTGTTTCAACTGCTGTAAAATTTTAAGAAGCTGCTTAGCATAATTACTGCTTATTATCCCTGAAGGCCTTCCCTATTAAATATTATTAAAATATTCATTGCATTTATTTTCAAATTTATAGAACAAACTACTATTGTGAAATCTCTTTATATATACATAATAATGATATAAACATTAATAACTGTGAGATGAGCTCAATAATCAAGAAATTGTCTATATCATCTATTAGCCTTTTTTTTTCATCTATTAGCCTTTAATAGGGTATGAGTACAATTGTAGACCAACCTCCTTTAACCAATATACATGAAAAATAAATGGATATTATCATGACCTGGATTTCAATTAATCTACGATTTCTTTTCTTTTTTTTTTTTAATATTTATTTATTTACTCATGAGAGACACAAAGCCAGAGCCAGAGACAGAGACATAGGCAGAAGGAGATGCAGGCTCTTCACAAGATCCGATGTGGGACTTGATCCCTGATCCCGAGATCACGACCTGAGCCAAAGGCAGCTGCCCAACTGCTGAGCCACCCAGGCATCCTTGATTTATTTTCTGAACAAAGAAATTTTAGGTTTGAGTATCTTCTTTTGAGATTATATATGTAATATATTTTAGAAAAATATAAATAATACTTTACATAATATGATTCTTAAAGAATATTTTAATAACCTAATTTTAATGTTATGATAAACAGTTGTTTCCTCATACAACTAGTCTGAAAACACACAGGCTCTGCTCTGTAGGAATTGGCCTATTCATATTAATGTGTGCCTTATAAATGTATATACAGTTCATAATGGAGTATTTCAAGGCACCTTGGGATTGGAACTAAAATGCTTGCCCTTGGGGGAAAATAAATCTCTAGTGCTTATTTTAGAAAATCCAAAATTTTATATTGCACTATATAATTGCAAATTGTATTTAAAGTACACACTAGTTGGGGCTCCTGAGTGGCCCAGTTAGTTAGACATCTGACTCTTAATTTCAGCTCTAGTTGTGACACCATGTTCATGAGTTTGAGCCTTGTGTAGGGCTCCACGCCCAGCTTAAGATTCTCTCTCTCCCTCTGCCCCTTTGCACTCACTTACTTTCTCTGAAAAAAAAAAAAAAAGTACCCAGTAATCAACCACAATGAGATACCACTTCATACCAGTCAGAATGATTAAAATTAACAACATAGGAAACAATAGATGTTAGCAAGGATGCAGAGAAAGGGGAAGCTCTTGCACTACTGGTGGGAATGCAAACTGACACAACTACTCTAAAAAACAGTTTGGAGAGTCCTCAAAAAGTTAAAAGGAGAACTACTCTACAACCCAGCAATTGCACCATTAGGTATTTACCCAAAGGATACAAAAATACTGATTGGAAGGGGCGCATGCACCTGGTGTTTATAGCATCATTATCAACAATAGCCAAATTATGGAAAGAGCCCACATGTCCACTAACTAATGAATCAATAAAGAAGTGTTAATATAAATACAATGGAATATTACTCAGCCGTCAAAAAATAAAATACTGCCATTTACAGTGTTGTGGATGGAGTTAGAGTGTATTATGCTAAGCAAAATAAGTCAGTCAGAGAAAAACAAATACTGCATGATTTCCCTCATATGTGGAATTTAAGAAACAAAACAGATGAACATAGGGGAAGAGATAAAAAGAGAGATAAACATAAAAAACTCTTAATTATAGAGGACAAACTAAGGGTTGCTGGTGGGGAGGTGGGCAGGGTGATGGGAAAAATGGTGATAGGTATTAAGGAGGGCATTCTTTGCATTGAGTAATGGGTAATCTATGTAAGTGATGAATCACTTAATTCTACTCCTAAAACCAATATTACACTATATGTTAAGTAACTAGAACTTAGATAAAAATTTGAAGAAAAAAACAAGCACAGAGTAAGTTTATCACCAGTAGTAAACTCACATAAGAATCTTTGGACCTAGCAAAGTGTCAGTTAACTGGCACACCAATTTTTTTTTTTTTTTTTTGACAACCCCTAGTTGGGATGTGATTTTTTTTTGTTGTTGTTTTGTTTTGTTTTTTTTTTTAATTTATATTTATTTATGATACTCACAGACAGAGAGAGAGAGAGAGGCAGAGACACAGGCAGAGGGAGAAGCAGGCTCCATGCACCGGGAACCGATGTGGGATTCGATCCCGAGTGTCCGGGATCGCGCCCTGGGCCAAAGGCAGGCGCCAAACCGCTGCGCCACCCAGGGATCCCTGGCACACCAATTTTGATCAGAGTTTATAAATTGTTAATTTAGTCCTTTCCATCTTGACACAGACATCTCCAAAATTAAAAAAAATATTAAATAAAATATATTGAGAGAAAAGTAATAAAAAACTCTAGTAGAATAAACTAATATCATATAGTCCTATTTGTGAGAACTTTTAAACATCACTTAAAATGTCACATAAATATGCTGTAGTAATTTTACTGTGCATAAATAAAATTTTGTATTAGCTTTTCTTTCTTAAACTGTGATGTTCAAAAGCAAAGAATAAAATTTAATCAAAATTTTAATATTTAAGCAATTGAATATTTAACACTGGATATCCATTACTTTCTTAGCATATGTTGTTAATTTTTCATCTTTTATATTTGAATATCTCATAATAGAAAATAAAAATAAAACAAAAATAGAGAAAACTAGTTATTTTAATAAAACATAAATAATTTTAGAATTAAAATAGGTAAAGTAATGTTTGGTTGCTATTTTTTACCCAAGTAGATCAATGTTTCTATGGCCCTCCCAACTCCCCACCGCTTTAAAAAATAAAAAAAAATTTAAAAAATGGGGTTTCCAAAAAATGAAGAAAAGAAAACAAGTACATATTGCTTAGCTTGCTATTCATTATTCTTTAAAGTCTTATATGGACTTTCACAAGCTTCTTCTACAGCATCAACTCCCATTTATCCAATGTTTAAGCACTAAATCCAATGTAAAGTCTTAGGGGAGGCTGGTGACCTTTCACCTGTTGTAAAACGTCTATGCTGGAAAACCGTTGCACATTTTGCCCGTTGAAATTCTGCTCCTTAAATCCACAAAAAAATGTCACTTTTAAATATACTCCAAGAAGAGCTAACTTTTTCTGTTTCTGTGCTCTGAAATGATTATTTTTCTACCTTTAGTAGAACGCTGGTCTTTACATCAGTTTACAATCTATATTCGGTTTGTGTCTGCCTTAATCACTTGTTTTCAATTATAAGCTATTTTGAAGTTGATTCTGTATTAATTTTAATCTTTCAGTCATCCTCATAACCTCAATATAATTACTATTGTACAAAACAAATAGTTAAGGTATAGTATGTCTCTTGAATCACAGTAGAAGTTGGATATGCCCTTTACCCTAATGACATTTATAATCCTCAAGAGAACCATAATTTTGTAAAAGTGTAGTTTCATGTGGGTTGAGTTTAGCATGAAATAGTAATTAATAACTTTAAGGCATAGAACAGGAAGCCCTAACACAACTTAGAGTCTACGGGCAATGAAGGGAAAAGTATGTTTAAGCAGAGACTAAGCACTCTTAGAATCAGTTTTGAATTAAATTCAATTGAGTTTTATGCTCAAGATTTTTTCCTTTAAATATGATATAGGGATCCCTGGGTGGCGCAGCGGTTTAGCGCCTGCCTTTGGCCCAGGGCGCGATCCTGGAGACCCGGGATCGAATCCCACATCGGGCTCCCGGTGCATGGAGCCTGCTTCTCCCTCTGCCTATGTCTCTGCCTCTCTCTCTCTCTGTGTGTGACTACCATAAATAAATAAAAAAATAAATAAATAAATAAATAAATAAATAAATAAATAAATAAATATGATATAAATGTTGTTACATTGCATTTATAAACAAAAATGAAAAACTAATAAAATCACTTGTATGCAAAACTATGACCATGGATGATGATCCATATTCGGCATTTCTCTTCTTGCTTATGTATATGTGAGAGTTGTCTTGACTCCAGGTTTGAAGAAATTAAAGACACTACACAAGAACTGTAAACTAAAATGTTTGAATTTGAAAATTATTTTCCTGCCTTCCTAAATGTTTACCTGCTATTTTTATTTTGTTCTTTCTTATTGAAGGTGACTTTTTAATAATCTGAATCTCCTCACTGTTTCACTAATATGCTGGGGTAGATGTGTTCAACTTGCAGGAGGCTGCGCTCCTGGCTCTTGGCTATGATTAGTTATGTGGTTGATTTCATAACACACAGTAGTGATGTTAATGTTATAGATGCTAACAAATCTTTGAACCTACACGAGTAGGAAAAGTATAGGTCTGCAATACATTGGACTCTATATTTAACTTGATGAAAATTTTGTCACACAAGAAAATAAAGCAAATAAGACAATTTCTTTGTCTGAAACATTCCATTTTGTAAAAAATTGATTAATGTTAACTCGTTGCAAACACTGGAATTGAGATTCTTTTTATTCTTTTGTATAGTAAAATTATATGAAATTTATAAGCACTGAATCTGTACATTCATACAAACATTAGAATATCTGGCAGTTTTTGTGGTGGTGGTGGTTTTAGCAAATATCAATCTTGTCCTATTCTAGGCATATATGATCTAAAGATAAAAGACATAATTTTTGTTTTCTAAGATTTTATATTCTAGTGAGAAAACAAAAACAACCAACCCTAATATAGTGAGGTGTTTGCTAAATATTAAAATTCTCTGTGGGAGTAGGGTTTGAGTTCCAAATCTCCAGCAGACATAATGCTTGAGATTCCTTTCAAGTAGATTGTATAAAGTGATCTAGGAACCCATGGGAGAAAAATCTCAAAGATGAGGAGACCAGAGAGGTCAGCAGTTGTTCTGATCCCAACAGGCCCTGGGTTCCAAGCCAGGGAGCTTAATATCCTGAATCAGATGGAATCATCAATAAATTTTTAAAGTAAGGGGCTGATATGATAAGCATTGTGTTTTGGGACAATTATTAGTGAAACCACTAAAAAGGTGTGACGGTAAATACCAAGGAAGGAGTATTCAGTGCTTCAGTTAAGAAGGTAGTATTTGCAGAAGATATGCTTTTAAGAAACATGTCAGCATTGTATTAAAAGAAAGTAGTTATTATGTAAACAGCCAGGAGTTTGAGGAATACTGAATCATGATGTTGGGTGTACAGAGACATTCAGACAATGACTTATCTAAAAAGGGCTTCTAATTATCCACTTTGTTTCATGGAGTAGATAGTCACTGGTATCACAAATTTAGGAACTTACAAATTTACTAAATTTTGCTACCTATAAATATTTTTCTCAACTACTTTAGCTCTCAAAGTAATAAAACACATGGAATATACCCTAGTGTCATTTTACTAACTACACACCTAAAATTTCAGAGATTGTGCATCTTTTTCATGCCACTTTTTAAAAAGGAATTTGAATATGAGAGTCTCCTGTCACTTTCCTTGATAAACCAAGGTAGTCATTCCTACTATTTTTTTTGCCTGGGAAAAGGAGTCTCACAAATTATAACTCTTGGTGTTCACCAGAAGCAAAATTCCCTGGGACCTGTTCTTCTGCACTTGCTGTATGATCATCTCAGAATGGAAACTGGATCTTTCATCAGTGCCTCCTGCCTCTCCAGTCTTCCAACAACCAGCAGAATAATAGCCCCCTGTTGATCATCCAATGGTGAGCTGCATAAACGTAAAAGTCTGGAAGGACTGAAGAGCACCTGGTCTAAATCTGTCAATATCATGAATCATGTGAGAGAAAAAAAGCTGAGAAATCCAGATCTTTGAAATGAAGGTGTATCCAGACAACACTGTATTTCTTCTGAGTTAATCCTTTCTGACCTTTCTTCATTTCTCCCACGTGCAAGCACAAACTGGAAAAGCCTCTAAGTTTCAGGTTGATTATGCAATTTCCAGACATGAAGAAGAGATATCTTTTCTGCTTTTCTCCATACTGACATCCTATGTGATTCTCAGATTTGTTCACCTTTCTGTGTTCTTACTTGCCATATTATCTGTATGTATCCGCATTTCACTGCTTTTATATAAAATCTCCTCATATACACTGAGATTAAAAGCACATGCTTTTTCACTCAAGATTTAGGATAACTTGTCCATCTCTTAACACTGTTGGGAAACAGAAAAAGATCCAATTCAGCTGCTTCATATGCAGCTCTGTTGATGCCTGACCATGTTGGTGAGGTGGGAAAAATAGGGGGGACTTCTGATTTCTTCAGCTACAGTTGTCTTCTTGCTTCAGAACCATAATGTATGGCATTAAAGTGATGGTTCTTTCTCAGAGTATTTCATTGGCCTCCTACCCTTTTTCCTTTTTTCTAGTTCTCATATGACAATTAGTTACTTGTTAATAAGACAGATCTTAATCTTGTGGTCAAAATGATATAGGAGAATATAAAAACAATTATAAGTTAATATTTCACATTTGTAATGCATAAGGCCAAACCTGTCAACTCATTTTTATTTCTCATCAGACTATAAGTTTATTGAAAAGCCATCTCTTTTTTTTTTCATTTCTCCGAATGCTCACTTTGTATTTAATATCCCAAAGACATAGAACTAATAAATCATAGAAGTTAGAGAAAGAGTAAATCAACATTAATCAGAGTGGAACTGATGATGGGAAAAATATATATATATATATATATCCAAATATACCCATAGAAATGACTCACAAGTTTCTTATATACCCCAAATCATGCCATCATTCTCTGACAGCTACACTGGTGAACCCACATGGATGGACACTGATATATCCACTCAAACTGTTTCTGCACCTGTGTACCCAAATAAAATTTTCTCTCTTCAACAAAACAGATTCCTATGGATATACCCTGGTCTTGTTGACACGAGAAATATCACTTAAAAGAATCAGTAATTGAAGCATCTCAATTATCCTTTTCTCATTAGCTATTCTCGGGACAGTCTTTTAACCATTACTTTCTCCTTTGCGCTTTTCCTGCTAGTCCAGCAGAGATCTTTTGACTCACAGTTATTATGACAAATTTCCAAATACGATGAATTGACTTCCTTTCTCTTCTTTCTGTCATTCAACAAAACCATTATCTGGTCTTTCCTTACTTAAAATTTTCTAAAATTATCACTATATTTTGAGTAGGAGACACAAAGTCCTTTGTTTTCTTGCTTAGATTAATATGCTACTTATAAATGAACTGAGGTTACAAAAGGTCAGTATAGTTTTAGACTTATGATTCAAGGGGTAGTGTTATATATATATTATAATACAATGTAATATATAAATTGTATATATACATATAATATATAAATTGTAAATATATATATATATATATATATATATAGTGTGTGTGTGTGTGTGTGTGTGTGTATAGCATTATGCCTTAATAGGAAATTAAATTCTGGAGTTGCATAAATTACAAATTTATTGACTAGGACAATAGGCAATGTCAGTAAAGAGAACAAGAGAGATTTTTAAATTACTTAGTAAATGAATATATCCAGTACAGGCCTTAGAAACATTAAGCAAACAAATAAATTGCACTTTAGTTAAAATTATTGACTATACGTGTCAAAAAATATTATTATTTCATATGAAAAGACTTAAGTAAGCATAATGATCAATCTTGATGATTTTTGTTTTCTGGAAACATTTGGTTTTACTGCTTTATATGCAATTCATAAAATTATGTTGTTTTGTGGTTAACTTCCCCCCACACACACATATTTTCTTTCCTCTATACCAATTCTTTCATTCACACACATAATTACATATTGAAAAATTCCAAGCCATAACTAGTGTAAGATTATTAGAGTATACACATGAGTTTTTTTAAAAAATACTCTAGATTGGCCAATTTGTCAAACAGTCACTACTACTTTGCCATTTGCAGATCTCAGCAAAACCATATGCAAATAAGAAATCATCCATTTTCATGAGTAATAACAAAATGCAATGTGATCTCTTAATGTTCACTCCTCCTCCTCATCAACTCAATCTTATCCTTAAGTATTTCAAAGTTTGAAAAATAAATTCCTTTTGGATCACAGAACTCACATCACAGGAAAATAACTAAAGTCTGGGGTAGAATAGAAATAAGCCACAGTCAATGCCAAAGCTGGTTTGTAAGCATCATTTTCAGATTTCAACTGCCTGCTATTCTCTAGTAATTGCTTTTTGTGTTTTTGTTTTTTGTTTTTTAATTGAGGCACTGTTCGCAGAGACTGCTATTAAAATGCATAGGTGATATCTAGATGCTTTTTAATATATATTAATTGATTAAACACATACAGAACATTAAAAGCACATATAAATAAAACCTGCTATACTAGTAGGAAAGTTTTTATAACTTCAAAATTCTCAATTTGTTTACTCTTTCATTCGTTAACAGAGTTTTGAATAAGTGTATGTGCTTGCCATTGTTCTACACTATGCTGACATCAAAATAAATAAGCCATGAATTCTGTCTTCAAGGAGTTGATAGTCAGCGGAGAGAGACGGACAAAGAGACAGCTGTTCATGATACAAATAAAAATCACAACAAAATAAGCATGGAGAATTTAGCAGATGCTTTCCTTGAGTCAAACATGGTTTGCTTCATCTTTATAACACTCCCTTAATTTAAGTTTGATTCTCATTCTCAGATCACAGAGGAGAAATTGAGGCACAGAGATCTATCTTGCTCAGTGTTATATAAGGTCATAAAACAAAACAACAAATGTGAGATTGCAATGCAATTCATGTAAATTTTTAAATGCACGCACGTACACTATATATGTACATATATGCGTGTATATGTACGTATGTGTATATGTACGCATATGCACGCATGGTGGCCTTGGCATGTATGTAGAACTACCTACTAGGAGAGTTTGTGATGGCTGAAGCTAAATTAGGAGCTATTCTCTGAAATATCATAAAATAAGAGAGCTAAGGAGGGAAGAGAGTGGGGGAAGGGTTCCCAAGCTGAAGAAACAACATGAAGTTTGAAAATGTCAACCATTTGGAATTATCAGGGTATAGAAATGAACAAATGAAATAAAGGGAGAAGAAAGGAGAAAATTCCACCACAATCAAACCTAAGAGGCTCCATCTGTCAGAACAAAAAGATGGGATTTTACCTAGAAGAAAATAGGGAGACCTAAGTTGGTTTGTTTCAAGGAATGACAGTGTCACATTGGTATTTTGTTAAAGTAGACATCTTTTCTGAGATATTTTGAGGGGGCCAAGATGAGATGAAAAGAAAAAAGGAGAGCGTTTTGTATATTGTGGTAGACCTGTTGAGTTGCAATACAATGTACACATGGGAAATGTTAATGGAATAGAGATAAATGGATGGAATGTGGATAAATTCATAGGTGGATATTGGAAAATGTAATCGAGGATGTATGTTGGGAGAATAATCATTAAGGATAATTTCTAGGCTTTTCGTTTTGTTCCATGATTCACTGCTTAATTTTCCAATTGAGATTAAAACTAAAAGAGTGATAAACCACATAGGGTTATGAGAGTGATGAATGAAGAATACTTACTTCTGAGATGAAGCATAATGAAAGTAGTGGCACTTCAGGAAAATAAGAAATAACTTACAGGGGAAAAATTGTGACATCATTGTGGGTAAAGGGAATACAGTGTTTGAGCAAACACTGGGAAATGCCATCTTCATTCAAGGAATAGCAAGCAATAAGGTTGGAGTAATGGGAAACAGGAATAAGGAACTGGTGAAGAGAATGCTATAAAGATCATTTGAGGGGCACCTCGGTGGCTCTGTCGATTACGCATCTGGATTGGCTCAGGTCACGATTTCAGGGTCAAGCCCCATGTTGGGCTCTCTGCTCAGTGGCAAGTCTGCTTCTCCCTCTCCCTCTGTGATCTCTCTCACTCTCATTCTCTCTCAAATAAATAAAATCTTTCAAAAAAGATAATTTGAGTAGAATTAATGAAGATTTATCTATCTGGTTAGGGAATGCTTCTATTTAGTTGTGCATTTCAGAGTCTGTATTTTCTAGTTACTAATGTTTAGTCTGGAAACATTTTTCTTTCTTTAAGATTTTATTTATCTATTCATGAGACACACACACACACACACACACACAGAGAGAGAGAGAGGCAGAGACACAGGCAGAGGGAGAAGCAGGCTCCCTACAGGGAGCCTGACGTGGGACTCGATCCCAAGACCCTGGGATCAAGCCCTAAGCCAAAGGTAGACGTTCATCCACTAAGCCATCCAGATGCCCTGGAAACATTTTTCTTTTAAGCCTACAATAGCATAAATAAAGAAAACTTTAAAATAGTTTCCTAGAATGGATAGAGAATTAAGGATAACCCAATAAATTATCACAAAATATCATTTGCATTTTGTGTGGCAGGTTTAATATTTACCATTGATACAATAAAACACTGAACAATACACAGTGTACAAATTAAAGCAAATTAGGGTCTAAGAAGTAAACAAATAAGCAAATTTTTGCTTGTGTGTATCTATCTATATCCCTGTGTAAAAGCACAATTTGTGATGGAAAGATACAATGCACACAGTTAGGGAAGCAGGCTGTAATGATAGAGAATAACAGAGTGTGAAGGAGCCTTCAGTTCTTCGCAACCGGGGAACCCAATGAGATACATTATTCACTGATTGCCTCCCTGGGAAGGTGACATTTCAACTGAACAGTGAAGAAGAAGAAGAAGGTTTCATTCACTTGAAGATTAGAGAGAAAAGTAACCTTCAAGCAGCCATAAGGAGGTGCAAAAATCCTAAAGTGGGACAGAGTTTAGTTTGCCTATAGAATAGCAAGCAGGCCACTGAGCTGAAGCACAGGACTAAAGGGTAGTTAAAAAGAGACAAGGTGGAAAAAACGGGCAGAGTAGGGAAGATGTAGACCCTACATGCTATATAATGATCAAGTTTACCACATAAGGTAGGAAGGGAAGTTAGGCTCCCAGGAGTAACATCTTAGGCTTGAAAGCATCAACGGGACACATGGGATCTCTACGGATAGGAAGGGCCTAAGAAATTCCCAGATCAAAAAGTGCTCAAAGCAGACATTTTCAACATTGACAGTACCTTTTTACTTTTAAAGTACTATCCTTTTTATTTTTAAAAATTGTTTTCCTTTCTTCTGAAGAATTGCATGTCACGTTATCTTCTAAGGTGTGGCTTGTACTCATTGCTGGCCTCAGACCAGGTGGGCAAGGAAAGATTTAAATGCATAGCTACAATAAGGATTGTAGGGGAATTGAAGAGCAATGAGCTTCAGCTAAAAAAGAAAAAAAGAAAAAAATGAAAAAAGAAAAGAAAAAAAGTGATGGAGACATATCATTTTCATTTTTCGAAATTACTAAGTGGTACTTCTACTAAAACCAAAGATAAATGAACACTATAGATATTGTCATTATTCCCCCAGAGAAATACTTTCTCAAAATATTGTTTTAAAGTTTTGATGGGCTCTGATAAAATTGCCAAAACCTACATTTCAAAATCAATATATACTCATAATCTAAAATTTAATAATAACATATTCTATTCATCAATTTTCTCTTTGCAAGTGATGAGCCTTTTGCAGTTTAAAACAGCCATAATTAAATCTCACTTCTCTAATGTACATGAAATTCTACTGCTAGGTATGACAGCCAAAGAATAATTTTTTAAATAGTTTAAATATAATTTTCCTGTGTTTTATTGGAGCTTTAGCCTTGCTAAGATCTTAGTGAAATTTTTCTTTAAATAAAATGGATCATTACGTTAAAAGCATACTTTGCATTGCAAAGACATAATCTTCAGTATATTTTATTCTCATTGATAGCAGTCCTTTTTTGAAGACAACACGCTTCATACAATTTAGTATATTCAATGTGAAAGGTTTATTATATCTATGTCAGTTAGTTAAAGTTTAATTGTAAGTGTGATTAGATAACAAATTGTATCAAGAAAGCACAGGTGAAGACAAAGAGGAATGTTGTTAGCCATATTTTATTCAAAAATCAGCACTTTTTAATTAGGATATTGGATTAAAGTGCTTTACATTGGTTAAACAGTTTCTTAATAAACAGTATAATAAATACTGGAAATGAGTTCAAGGTTCAATAAGAAGTATTTAGGATATGGATTATCTAAAACAGTTTAGGGACACTCTTCCTTCTAATATTTAAGAATAGAGTATAAAAATTCACCTCGATCTATTTTGTGAACTACCAGGGAGTGCATTCATTGATTCTATATCAAGTCTTCTCTTTAAGAGGATTTCAGCTTCTTGCACTAAGAGTGTAGGGGTACCGGTAGCGATCCTTTCTTGCTGGAATTCTAACCTGAACACTTGATTGCCTGATCTTGAGGAAATCACTCATCAAAAAATTTAGAGCAGCTACTGGCAAAGCAATAAATATTAAAATTCTCCTTTGATATTATAATAAATTCTTTGTAGTGATGATTAAAAATAAATTGAATATCACCATGGATTGACATTAGATATTGACGACCTTACTAAAAACAAATTAGAATTTTATTGCAAAAACCAGCAGTCGAATATTCAAACATTATGGAAACACATATAACTTATCTTGAAATTTCTCTTTCTTACATGCATTGAGTACATTTTTTTGTATTTAGTACATGTATTTAACTTTCCTTATGGTCTACTCTCACTCCACTCTTTTGCAGTTACCGTTTTCAAAGAAACAATCAGCCATTGCCCACAAAAGCATGAAGCGAAATTTTGTAGTTGGAATTACTTGGCTTATCTATATTAAATTTAAAAGCTACAATCTAAAACAAACACCATGCAAAAAAAAATAATAAAATTCAGGCAGAGGTGTTTTTTGTTTTGTTTTGTTTTGTTTTTTTGTTTGTTTGTTTTTTGTTTGTTTGTTTTGCAACATATATCAATTTGAAAAACATCAAGGTGATTTAGAAGTCAGAATAACAGTTACTGTTTGGACCAGTGAGTTGTGAATGAAAGGTGACCCCATAAGACTTCTGGGTTTTAGTTAATTTTTTGTGAGGAGCTGCTGGTTACTGAGATGTGTTCTCTTTGTGAAAATCTATCAACCTATACTTTTAGGATTTTCTCTATGTACTTATATTAAACACAGTGTTTAAAATTGAAAAAAATAAAGGTGGAAGTCAAAAAATTTCAACCACTGGGATTGATGTTACAATGTAATTCAGAGAAATAAAAGAATGATTTATAAAGCGTGGGAAACATAGAGCTGTAATGAGGAAAACAAAATTAGAGAGGGAGACAAACCATTAGAGACTCTTAACTCTGGGAAATAAGGAGTTGCAGAAGGGGAGGTAGGCAGGGAGATGGGGTAACTGGGTGCTGGGCACTGAGAAAGACACTTGATGGGATGAGCACCGGGTGTTATATGTTGGCAAATTGAATTTAAATTTTAAAAAAGTAAAAAATAATAAAATAATAAAACTATAAAAACAGAAAACATAATGGAAATCTCAAAGAAACAGAAGTGTGTGTGTGTGTGTGTGTGTGTGTAAGATAATCAAGTGTTCTATGAAGAAATCCAAGTTTTAGTTTTTACATCATTTACTTTTACTTTTCTTGACCACTCTACCTCTAAGTGTCTCTGATTTTCATAACGTACTTGGACATCCTTCTGTCCACTTTTCTCCACCCCGACATCATTTCTCAAGTAGGCTGCTGCAGTTGTCTAGGAATTAAAATCAGACATATCTAAGCATAGAAATGTGTCTAGCCATTTCCTTTTTTTGCACCCTGCTGACTCATCCTGAAAACCCAAACAAAATGACCACTACAAAATTAAAGTCTAATCACATGGCTAAAATATATTTAGTCATATTTACAGTTCTTAGCATAAAGCCATAGCCTTCATGATAATGCACAGGTGCTTCTCACATTCCATCCTATGTTCTATCGGTACTGGCCTTATTTCATCCTCTAGAAGTTACCTCTTTTTACTTTCTTTTTTTAAAGAAAGATTTTATTTATTTATTCATGAGAGACACAGAGAAAGAGGCAGAGACAGAAGCAGGCTCCATGCAGGGAGCCCGATGTGGGACTCGATCCAGAGACCCTGGGATCAGGACCTGAGCCAAAGGCAAATGCTCAACCACTGAGCCACCCAGGCGTCCCCTCTTTTTACTTTCCATACTGCTTCCTTCCTAAGTTTGGATGATTTTCCTACCTTCTCACTTCAAAAGCCTCTACTTTTCACCTAAGAGCTAAATCAATTCCTCACTGGATTATCTTCTTAGTTTTCCTGACTTTTGGGCCAAATCAACAAAAAAGAGAACAAACCCTGACAATTTCTGACCTCAAATATGCTATTTTACAGTAGAAAATGGAGAAATAATTGTAGAATGGGCTTTGGGTTCTTTTGGGATAATCATGATTGTTAGTGATATCAAAACATTATTAGTCATCAAAATTCAATGTCTCTGCAGTCATATTGTGAGTTTCCAGGAATTAATGATAATTTAGAGCTAGTATATGAAATCTCTAGAAAGTTCTGAGCTTTGCTTTCTTCAGTATTCATTCGTTTGTTTATTTTATTTGTTTTAGAGAGAGAAAGAGCGTGCATGCAGGCAAGCAGGGGGAGGGGCAGAGGGACAGGGAGAAAGAGAGAGAATCCCCAGCAAACTCCCTGTCCAGTGTGGAGCCTGACATGGGGCTTGATGCTATGACCCAGAGACTGTGCCCTGAGCCAAAATCAAGGATCAGACACTTAACTTACTTAGCCACTCAGGTGCCACCAGTATATATATAAGTGACTTAGCCAGAGAGCCTTTTAAGTAAGACTGTAAGAAATATACCCATCAACATTATTTGAGTTGTTACTTACACACTCTCTATTCGAGTATACCTGGGCCCCTGTCTGAACTCATCAAACTTTACTAAGTTATGCTTCATTGACATACAAACCCAAAATCTACTAAATATGCACAACAAAAATGTATTTTATTTTTCTCATATTGCATGTTGGCTTTGACTCTACCTCACCTGTTTTCTTCATTCTGGGCTGCATCTTAAGGAAACAGCCCATTTTGAAACATGTCACTTTTGGGTCAGGATGAAAGAGCTATTACCACAAATGCATTTCAAAACTTTTACTTAGAAGTGGCAAATATCACTTCTATTACTATATCACTGGCCAAGCCTGTATAGGCTTCTCAAAGGAAGAGACATCTGGGAGAAGGTGTATAGGCATGGGACCAAGTAGAAGGGAATAGAAAATACATGGACAGAATAATAGAATCTAACATATCTCTTTCTACAAGCTTTTCATCTCTGGTTTGACTCAATTATGGGAGAGAGTTGGGGAAGGAAATCATGGTAGTGTCTATACTTTTACACCATTATAACACTCACTTGCTAGTCTTGAATTGATGGACTTTTAAAGGGAGGTACAAATTTGGGAGTTTAGACTGTTAATCTGTTTATTTCTAAGGAAACCACATAATCACCAAAAATGATTCTATCACCACCACAGACCCCTCTAAATTGCTGCAATTCACATTAGCTTCTCCAGCAGACAGACGTGCCAATAAGATTTCCATGGATGTCAAAACTTCCTCCTACTTAAAGGATGTATAAAACCTTATGTAATGAGACTCTTTTCCACACAATTTCAAAAATCATAGTTAAAGGTTATTTGAACCCAAAATACATGATCCAATAATTCTATCTTTCTAAATATTTATACTTCTTTCCTTCAACATAGGGTGTGGTACTTGTCATACATATGAGCTTATATTTTGTCCCCCACTCCAACTCCAATTCCTAGGAAGGGCCTGGCCCCTGGGTTGGTCTTTTAGAGCTATAAGTAGTCTTTTCTACTTAGGCTGGGATGTCAGATAAATACTAATCTTTATTTTTCAATATGAATTGAAAGTTATTGAGAAAGACTGCTCTTGATGATGTCAGGGCATTTCCACCACCTTTATTTATTTGGACTGTGTTTATTAAAACCAGGCTTGGATTAACCAGTTGAGGTTCTGTGACAACCTACCTTGCCAAATTCTGACTTTGATGTTTGGTTATCTCCGTCCTGAAGGGGTTCATAGTGCCAGACTTTGTTTCTCCACTGCCATAGAATATTCCTGAATTCAGTTTCTGATTTAGGCTAAGAAATTTGAAGTTTATTTGTGGTATGTGTATGTGTGTGTGTGCATGTGTGCTTGGTCTTAAGTTTTTTCTAGCTTGCAGAACACTTTCAAAAACAGCCACTTCCATTCAGAATTCTTGGATTCTCTCAACAATAGATTTTGCAAGAGCTTGTCTCCATGAGCATTTGATTCCAAATGACCAGCTAATTTCCCAGTCTGCTTGTTAACAAGTGTTTATAAACTTCTGCCTAACCTGAGCCACTTAGTTATTTTTCAGTCTTCCACTTTTCCCCACAGTTTTTGTTTTGTTTTGTTGCCGATAAGCCACTTTTCAATAGCAATTTATCTACCAGGAAGGATTCTAAATTGCAAATGATATGACGTGATCTCAGATTTAAAAAAAGATGCATAGAGAGAATTAATTAAAATCAATTGAAAGTAAATTGAAAAGTCTATTTGGGAAGTGTTGGGGGTAGGAGGTAGTGAACCGAGAAGATTCCAGAGATAAAGGCAGTAGCAGCCACAAGCAAATCAGTTAGTCAAATAAGATCAATGTATCCACATGATACAGGACTCTATGCATTCACTGAGAGGTGAGGACTTTAACTTATCACCTCCAATTCCCTCCATGATGGCTTCAAAAATTCTCCTAAATTAACAAAGGTAAAAAGAAAAAGTGATTTGGCGGTGCCCGTGTTACTTAGCCACACTCTGTCAGCACGGGGTGAAGAACGAGATGATCCAGCCATTTGAGCTTATGGAGACAGAGGCGGCGTAGGTATGTTATGACAAGGGATAAACAAACAAAAAAATCAATGTATAAACCAAAATAAAATAGAAGACGTGGGGTCTTAAAAGCAAAATTATTGAATGTACGCTGAGAAGATTTTTTAAATTAAAGTTTATTTAATATTTTGGTAGAGGAAGCATGTAAAATTCATTGAAATTAGGTTTTCTTAGGGGGAAAAAATGTTGAACAGTAGTCAAAGCCAAAATAGTCCTCTAAATCAACACTGAGTTTATTAGTTTATTGGGCCAAGAGAGCCCATGTCACACCAGAATGCATAGAGTGAGTCTTTCTGCGTGTGTAGTCTGGAAGGTAGTCATAATGCAGGAAAGAGGAATTTCATTCTAAATAAGGTTGGATTCAGAAAAATACAATTTGACTAGTTATAGAGGGTGATAGAAAAGTCTCTTTTGTAATTGGTCATTATTGGAGCATGATGTCATTTATTTGGGGATGAAGCCAGGCATGGTTGTCCCATAGATGAGTCTTTTGGGTTCAGGCAGATTTGTGGACCTGAAGCCCTCTAGGCTTTGTGTATATATGCAAGTTTTATTTTTTTATTATTTATTCATGAGAGATACCCAAAGATAGGCAGAGACACAGGCAGAGGGAGAAGCAGGCTCCATGCAGGGAGCCCGATGTGGGACTCAATCCCAGGACCCCCAGATCATGCCCTGAGCCAAAGGCAGACACTCAACCGCTGGGCCACCCAGGTGCCCCTATGTATAAGTTTTAAACAGAACATTTATTGCATATAACAAATCAATAGAAAACTAACACACACATATCTAGGCTTTTTGTCCTACAATATAGCAAACCATTTTAATATTTTTGCAATCCCATATTTCTTTGTTAAGTTTTTGTGGAGCAGATTATATATACAGAAAGTGAGGAGTAGGAGCTCATATTTCAATTATGGAGGCCAGAGTATTATTGAAAAAAATTAATGGAGTCTATGTACTCTGAAATGCATTTCATGTTTCTAAATGTGTTTCTGTTAACAATCTTAAAATATGCAGAGTGTTGAAAAGCATTTTTCTGTATTCAAGAGTATGTAGACAAATTGTATTTGTGTTTTCTTCGAACAAAGAGGAGTCTTATTTTTTAAGTACACTTACTTCTTTGATTGTTCTAAATTCCCTTAGACGATTGCTCTTCATTAAGCAGGTTCATTACTTTTAATTTCAGAGATAGTGAACAATTTTATTGTCTTCTGAGGAATTATAGAATGGTTTCATGTCATCATTGTTTTAAACAAACATTAATTTTTTACTGGCTCTATTTATCTTTATTTCACATTTTCCCCAACTTTTATTAGTGCAATATTGCTTAGTAATATCAGTTTAATACACAAAATTAAAATGTTTAAATAGGCAAATATAAAAATGAAATTTTCCACCATCTACACCCATATCACGAACTATTTTTGTTTAGATGTATAAGTTGTGTATGCATATGTGTGTGTGGTGTGTGTGTGTGCGTGCACACGCACTCACACCCATGCACTACCCTAAACCAGTCAGCTAAACCTGTAAGGGACACAATTCTGGTCTGACTGAGGAGTATGGCTTCTGGTTGAAAACCTGTGAATGACTTTTCAGGCTCACTCATAGGTAATTACAAAAGCCTCAGCAAGAATGTTCCTTACCCTTCCGATTGGTGCATGACCTCCGAAGGCAGCTGTAATCAATGAGTCAAACCCCTCGATAAAGTCCCAATAGTTCATTTTTGCTTTTGTTTCCCTTTCCTCCAAAGACATGTCCAGTAAGAAGTTGCTACAGCAGATGCCAAAGAGATTATTGCCTGTGTTCTCCTCTAGGATTTCAATGGTTTACTGTCTCACATTTAGGTCCTTCATCCATTTTTTTTTTTTAGTTCTTTTTTTTCTTTCTTTCATCCATTTTGAAATTAGTTGTGTGCATGGTGTGAGAAAGTGGTCCAGTTCCATTCTTCTGCTTGTGGCTATCCAGTTTTCCCAACACCATTTGTTGAAGAGCCTGTCCTCTTTCCGTTGACTATTCTTTCCTGCTTTGTCAAAGATTAATTGGCCATATAGTTGTGGGTCCATTTCTGGGTTCTCTCTTCTGTCCCATTGATCTCTGTGTCTGTTTTTGTGCCAGTATCGTACTGTCCTGATGACTGCAGCTTTGTAACAGAGGTTGAAGTCCAGAATTGTGATGCCTCTAGCTTCACTTTTCTTTTTCAGGTTTGCTTTGGCTATTCAGGGTCTTTTGGGGTTCCATGCAAATTTTTGGATTTTTTATTCTAGCTCTGTGAATAATGCTATTGGCATTTTGACAGAGATTGCATTAAACGTGTAGGTTGTTTTGGGTGGTATAGACATTTTTACAATATTTGTTCATCCATTCCATGAGTACGGAATGTTTTTCCATTTCTTTGTGTCATCTTCCGTTTCTTTCATAAGCATTCTACGCTTTTCAGAGTATGGATATTTTACCTCTTTGCTTAGGATTATTCCTAAGTGTCTTATAAGTTTTGGTGCAATTCTAAAAAGGATCAACTCCTTGTTTTCTTTTTCTGCTGCTTTATTATTGGTGTACAGGAATGCAATAGATTTCTGTAACTTGATTTTTTTAAAGATTTTGTTTATTTATTCATGAGAGATACAGAGAAATAGAGAGGCAGAGACATAGGCAGAGAGAGAAGCAGGCTCCATGCAGGGAACCTGATGGGGGACTCAATCCCAGGTCTCCGGGATCATGCCCTAAGCCAAAGGCAGACGCTCAACCACTGAGCCATCCAGGCATCCCTGTAACTTGATTTTGTATCCTGTGACTTTACTGAATTCACGTATCAGTTCTAGGAGAATTTTAGTATAGTCTTTTGGTTTTTCTATGTCGAGTATCATGTCATCTGTGAAGAGTGAATTTTTTACTTTTTCCTTGCCAATTTGGATGCCTTTTCTTTTTGTTCTGTGATTGCCAAGACTAGGAATTCTAGCACTTTGTTAAATAGCAATGGAGAGAGTGGACATCTCTGTCTCATTCCTGACCATAGAAAGAAAGCTCTGTTTTTCCACATTGAGGATGACATTAACCATGGGTCTTTTGTACATGGCCTTTATGATGTTATGTCCCTCTATTCCTACCTTGTCTGATTGATTTGCAAGTATTGAACTACGCTTGTAGTCCAAGAGTAAATCCCATTTGATCATGGTGAATGATTCCTTTGCTATACTCTTGGATTCAGTTTGCTAGTTTTTCACTGAGAATTTTTATCCCCATGTTCTTCAGGGATACTGGCCCGTAACTCTCCTTTTCAATGGGGTCTTTGTCTAGTTTGGGAATCAAGGTAATGCTGGCCCCATAGAATGAGTTTGAAAGTTTTCCTTCCATTTCTATTTTTTTTTTTTTTTTTATCAGCTTGAGAAGAATAGCTATTAGCTCTTCTTTAAATGTTTGGTAGACTTCTCCCGGGAAGCCACCTGGCCCTTGACGTTTGTTTGTTAGGAGATTTTTTGTTACTGATTCAGTTTCTTTGTTGATTATCAGTCTATTCAAGTTTTCGAATTCTTCCTGTTTCAGTTGGGTAGTTTATGTGGTTTGGGGAATTTATCCATTTCTTCCAGATTGCCTAATTTATTGGCATATATTTTTTCATAATATTCTCTTATAATTGTTTCTATTTCAGTCGTGTTGATTGTGATCTCTCCTCTCTCATTCATGATTTTGTTTATTTGAGTCCTTTCTCTGTTCTTTTTGATAAATCTGGCTAGAGGTCTATCAATTTTACTAATTTTTCAAAGAACCACCTTCTGCTTTCATTTCTCTGTTCTACTGGGTTTTGTGTGTTTGTTTCTATATCATTTATTTCTGCTCTAATCATTACTATTCCCCCTCTTCTCTTGGCTTAGGCTTCATTTGTTGTTCTTTTTCTAGTCCTTTTAGGTGTAATTTTAGGTTGTGTATTTGAGATTTTCCTTGCTTCTTGAGGTAGGCTTATATTGCAAAATACTTCCCTCTTATATTGCTGTTACGGCCTCCCAAGGATTTTGGACTATTGTCTTTTTATTTTCATTTATTTCCATGTATTCTTTTTTATTTCTTCTTTAATTTTCTGGTTGATCCATTCTTTCTTTCATAGGATTTTCTTTAACCTCCCTGTATTTGTGGTCTTCCCAAATGTTTTCTTATGGTTGGCTTCAAGTTTCATAGCACTGTGATCTGAAAATATGCATGGTATGATTCCCATCTTTTTGTACTGACTGAGGCCTGATTGTGACCCAGTATATGATCTATTCTGGAAAATGTCTCATGTGCACTTGAAAAGAATGTGTATTGTGCTAGGATGAAATGTTCTGAATATATCGGTTAAGTCCATCTGGTCCAGTTTGTCATTCAAAGACATTGTTTCTTTCCTGATTTTTCTGCTTAGATGATCTGTCCACTGCTGTGAGTGGGGTGTTAATGTCCTCTACTATTATTGTATTATCAGTGAGTTCTTTTATTTTTCTCATTGTTTTATGTATTTAGGTGTTCCCAAATTGGGGGCACAAAATATTTAGAGTTGTTAGGTCTTCTTGTTGGATAGATCCCTTTATTATGATATAGTGTCCATCTTTCTCTCTCATTATAATCTTAGTTTATAAATCTAGTTTGTCTAAGCATCGCTACTCTAGCTTTCTTTTGATGTCCATTTGCATGATAAATGGTTTTCCATCCCCTCTCTTTCATTCTGCAGGTGTCCTTAGGCCTAAAATGAGTCTCTTGTAGGAAGTATATGGAGCACTTGTGTCTTAATTTTGGTCTTTTTATTTGTTTTTATATGTGTGGTAGGTAGAATAAAGATTTTCTAAAGATGTACATGTCCTATTTATCTAAACCTGTGACTGTGTGTACCTTAAATGGCAAAAGGGATATTGCAGATGTGATTAAGTTAATGATTTTGAGATGGGGAAATTATCTTGACTTATTTGAGGGGCCCAATCCAGTCAAATGGTTATATAGAAGAGGGAGGCAGGAATTTCAATATCAGAAGAGGGGTGATGACCAAAATAAATGGCAGATTGGTGCAGACCCAGAAGTCAAGGAAGGTTTCAGCCTCTGGAACCCAGGAAGGCTAAAGAACGGATTCTCTCCTAGTCCCTCCAAAAGGAACATAGCCCTGCCCACCTATTTCAGAGGTCTGAAAGCCAACACTGTGAAATAATGAAGCTGTGTTACTTGAAGCCATTGAGTTTGTGGTATTTTTTTTTTTCCAGAGCAACCGTAAGAAATTGATGTATGTAAATTTGCCTTATATGTAGAAATTATTTGTTTTCTGGTGTGATCTCTTCTTTTTTCCTTTTTAAAATTAACTTCAGCAACTTAGTTTATGTCAATTATTTTTTCTATGTAATTCTCAGTGATTTGATATTCCACTTTCAACATATATTTATAATAGTAGAAATACGTGTATATGCACACATTTTGACATGTGTTGGTACTTTCCTCACCATGTTTTGTCATAAATCCTATAATAGCACCTCATCTCATACCTTTTCTTTCTTCTTTTCTCATAAGAATATATGCACTTCATATTGGGTAGGTCTTAATATTTCTAACTCTATCCCGAAACTACTCCCCATGAGGCAACCTAGGACCTTGTATTATCTGGCTTTATTCTCCATTGTCTCCTTCTTATTAGAATTTAAACTTCTGTAAGTTAATTCTCCATTACCCAATGACTCTTAAAATCAGATATAATTATGATTTTTGGAATTTTTATTGATTTGTATAATAATTGGGAATATTACTGGGTTAATTAATAATGTAATGTTAAATTTTCCTATCAAAATGTTTCTCTTGGATTACAGGACAACAATAATAATTGTACTTGGAAATGGCATTTTAACCATTGATAATCATTCTCTCTTATATTCAGTTTTATAATACTGCATGCGATTGAATAAGTAATATGGTAGTAGCTTCAATCTGTGCTTTAATTTTCATTTAATGGGATTGTTCCTTTCAATAGTGTGGTCTGGCTGTTGCCTTCTGTCAAAGATTCTCAATTTGATATAGTATATGTTCTTATATCATGATTTACTCTTTGGAAAGAAATTGTTATTAAATTTGGCAATAGGGCAGCCCAGGTGGCTCAGCGGTTTAGTGCTGCCTTCAGTCCAGGACCTGATCCTGGAGACCCGGGATTGAGTCCCACGTCAGCCTCCCTGCATGGAGCCTGCTTCTTCCTCTGACTGTGTCTCTGCCTCTCTCTCTCTCTCTCTGTCTCGGTGTCTCTCATGAATAAATAATATTTAAAAAAAATAAAATAAATTTGGTAATAGCTTTTTCATATCTATATATTTTCTCATTACTGTTTTTTTCCTAATTTAAAACATTAATATGAAGACATTTTAAAAGAAACTAAATACTTATTTTTCCTACAATTGATATTCAGCATATTTTATGTAGTCCTTATGCATTATTACTTTAATGTATTTAGAGATTCTATGTATTTATAGAATAATCTATTTTTCCATCTATTTTTATAGATGAGATTCTTTAATTTGATAGGTTGTGGTAATATTTTCATCTTCTCTAAATGGGCAGTAATATTTAGAGGCAAAGAGATTTTGCTGTAAGCTGTATCAATTTTTAATTAATTAATCTTAGTTAAACATAATTTAACCATTAAAATATATTTAAGGGGCACCTGGGTGGCTCAGTGGTTGAGGGTCTGCCTTAGGCTCAGGTGGTGATCCCAGGGTCCTGGGATTGAGTCCACATCAGGCTCCCTGCAGGGAGCCTGCTCCTCCTTCTGCCTATGTCTCTCCTTCTCTCTGTCTCTAATAAATAAATAAAATCTTTTAAAAATAAAATATATTTAAAAATTAATTTATAATTAAATTAAATTTTTATTTTTAAATTTTCCATTTTGTGACGACATCATAAACAGTATACTATAAATTTTAATCTATTGAGGTTGTCATGGTGAAATAAAAGATGATTATGTTTAAATGTTCCATGGATACTTTATATTTCATTGTATATAATATGCATAATATGCCAAATCAAGTTTATCAGTATATCAGTTATGTTCCAGTTATTGTTTTGGGCACATCCTTTAACAAATATTAGGAATACATATTTTTAATTCTTTTTGGCTATCATAATTTTATAAATTTCCTTTTTACTTTAATTTTTTAAAAGCAAGGAATAAATGATTAAAAACATATATATTTGAAATGCACTGGAATTTGGTTATTTTATTTTATTTTGTCTTACTTTTAAAAGACTATAATTATTCTTCTTAACTGCTATTAATATTCAAACATAGTTTCAATATTATGAATACAACTTTTACTTTTTTACTTTCTATTTTAACTTGAAAGGTAACAATGTACACATTTTGCATAAAATTAATATATATATCTGTAATGCTTAAATTTTGACTTAAATTACAATCAGCCGAATACTTTTTGAGCACTGGATTTTAAATACTTCCTCCAATATTCATCAGCTATGTGAGTGTGGGGAAATCTTTTAACACATTGGTTTTGTTTCTCAACTTTATATTCCAAGGTGTATACACAAACACGCATACACACGTATACTCTGAAATATAAGAGGATGTATGTATTCTAATAGATATGTTTATATATACATATATTAGAAGTAATGTACGTAAAATACACATACATATAGGTCAGGAGTTATATTTATACTTTTGAATTCATTCTAATCCTGCAGTGTTCTTTCTCGTATTTCTGACTGATATTTCCCTTCTTCCCCACTGAGGAACCCAGCTGTAAGCAATAATACATTTGTTTATTGCTCAATTCTACAAATTAGAGAATATGGTTTTAACAAATTACTAAACTCATATCATTATCTCAAAATACCAAGCTTTCAGTAGGAGCACCTGTGTGTGTGTGTTTGTAAGTGCGTTTTAACTGAGGGTTTATAGGTAAAGTACTATGTTCAAATGCTACTTGGACAAATTATTTTTATTATTCTCAGTATATATTTTAGTTTATTTGCCTGAAATACCCTTTGATTTATTTGTCTAATTTGCTTTCAGTTTGGGATTATCTCTTCTTATCCCTCTCTCACATGCTCCTCCACCCTTATTAATTACCAGTTTCACTAGTGTCTACTTTTTCATTAAAAAAAAAACATGTGGACAAAAAAAATCCTTCATACATAAAATCTAGAATGCTTGCAAGGTTCCCAATATTTTATAATTATTCCCAGTGTATAGCTTTCTGTAATGTGCATTTTCATAATATCGGAGGTGTATTTCCAAGGTCAATTCCTTAAAGTAGGATTGCTCTGGGAAAGGATAAAGGGAAAACCTAAGGTTTACGAATGCACTAAAAGCCATCTTTGTAGGTGTTGGGTCTTTTTTTCCTCCTCCTAGTAATCTATGCAAATACCTGTTCCCCAATAGCTCCATTAACAGCGTATTGAAGAATATTGGCATTTGGGACAATCGGAGATTTACAAAGTTGTATCTGTGTATGTTTGCATATGCATTTCTCTTGTTATATTTGGGTATCTTTTTCCGTATTTAAGAGCCATCTTGTATCTTTTTTTGTGAAATACGTGTTCTTATGTTTCTCCTATTATTCCTCATGTTATTTTGGTTTTTATATCTTCAACTTTTAAGTCTTTTACTTATTGTGTACTTAGTCCTTTATGGCTGATGACATATTTTACAAATATGTTTTCCCATATCTTTCAGTCGGATTTTTCAATCTGTTCTATTATTGATCATGATCTTCAGTAGTGGTTAGTAAACCTTCCTCTATACCAACATTACAAAAGAATATAAGGGATTCTACCCATGATTTTTCTCTAGTGCTTGTATGATTACATTCTACATTTATATCCATGATCAATTTGAAGTTTCTTATTTTGTGTTGTTTGAATAATGGATCTGTTTGTGGTCTTCTCTCGGATTATTATCCACTTTCTAAATGCTCAATTTTAATTGTGTGTCTTCATGAGTGTATTGCAGATTATAAATTGTGTCTTTGTAAGTTCTACCCCATGTTAACTTTTTAAATCTTTTAAAATCTTATCTATTCTTTGTCCATGTGCCCTGATTTTATCTGAATATCCTGTGTTAATGTGTTCTATTTTCAATGTTTTTTTTTAATTATTTCTACTTACTTTTCTACAGTTTGCTTTACATAGGTGTTCGCTAGGTTTTCGATATACTATGTGGCAACTCTGCAATACAATTTTATTTTATAATTACTATAATTTATGATTATTATACTGCATACTATATTATACTATATTATTCCATGCTATGTACGACACTTTATTATACTACATCACATTATGTATTATAATTTATAATATTCATATGTTGTATTTATTGTATTTCTTTCTCATTGTTTGCAGCTTTTTTTTTTTAAGATTTTATTTATTTATCCATGAGAGACAGACAGAGAGAGAGAGAGAGAGAGAGGCAGAGACACAGGCAGGGGGAGAAGAAGGCTTCACGCAGGGATCCCAATGTGGGACTCCATCCCAGGTCTCTAGGATCCCACCCTGGGCTGAAGGCAGGCACCAAACCACTGAGCCACCCAGGCGTCCCTGCAGCTTTGTTTTTTGTAGCTTGAGGTATTTAGAATGATGAGTGTATTTATTTTGTATCTTGTTTGTATCTTTTATAATGTTCTCAATCCTCTTCTATTAACTATCCTTTGCATATCAAGTTTGTCAAATTACATGATAAAATCTGTCTCCTCTCTATTACCCACACAACAGTAAATGATACTATCCTACCCTTTTTTTCTACCTTATTTTTTCTGGTTTTTTTTTTTAAGCTTTTATTCATCTATTTATGAGAGACAGAGGGAGAAGCAGGCTCCCTGCGGGGACTCTGATATGGGGACTCAATCCCAGAACCCCAGGCTCAAGCCCTGAGCTGAAGGCAGAGGCTCAATCACTGAGCCACCCAGCTGCCCCTCTCTACCTTACTTTTCTACCTTTGTCAGAATATTTCTGTCTTCCATGACACCTCACCTTTATTACTTTTGCCAGTCTTTTTCAATCCTTTCTTGAGTGTATGAGTTTCATTCTCTAGTTTAGGGAACAGCTTGTAAGAAGAGTTTGCCCTGCTAGACAGAATTTGTGCATATATGTGGCTTTTTCATAATAATTGAAGGATACTTTGAATATAAATTTTTTTCTTGCATCAATTTGTATTCAACTGTTGCACTTAAAGTTGAATTTGTTTTTTCTGGAAGTGATTTTGCCTGATTTGTCAAAGACATCTGCTGTTCTATTTTCTTCTCCTCTGACTTTTAAAAGTTCTCTTCCTTTGAGCACCTGGGTGACTCAATGGTTAAGCATCTGCCTTTGGCTCAGGTTGTGATCCCAAGGTCCTGGGAATCAAGTTCCCGCATTGGGCTTCCTGCACGGAGCCTGCTTCTCCCTCTGCCTATGTCTCTGCCTCTCTCTCTGTCTCTCATGAATAAATCAATAAAATCTTTCTAAAAAAATTATTTTTCTCTATTTTCAATATCCAAAGGCTTGCAGCAATGACCTAAGTTCCAGTGGTAACTGTGTTGGAATTTGGCATCTATTTCTATGCCTATGAGTAATTTAAAAGTTGAGATATTCTCTGTCTCCTAGTAATAATGATTAAGGTTTAGATAATGTGGGATTTTTTTTTCTGTCTTGTTGATATCTCATTTGTTATTTTGGATAGAAAGATTTAATTCAAGTGGTCTCCATTTTTTCCAAGCAAATAAGAGCCCTCAATTTTAGAAATTTTAAGTATTTTTTATTAAATCATGCATAAATTTCCAAAATAAATCGTAAAATCAAGTATAATTTATTTTTAGGTAGATTAAATTTGATGTACCTAAGATCTTCATGTCACAAAAATTAACTAATATAATTCTATTTTATATAGCACAAAATATGCAGATCATTTGAAAATGCTTAGTATTATCAAAACTTTTCTTCTTTTGGCTTCTACATTACCTCACTTTACTATTTCCCCTCTACATTTCTGGCCTTTGGTAATCATTTGCAATCTTACTTTTCTGCTTCTCTTTTTCCAGTTGACATCTAAAGGCTGAAATTATCCAAGGTCTAACTCTGGCTCTCACCTCTTCTTTAGTACTTTGTTTTCCTTGAATGATCCCATATTCTCTCAAGACATCAATTATAATGAACATGCCAAGAGTTTCATATCTCTTTGCAGTTGGATATATTTCCCAAGCTCCCTACTAACACATCTCACAACTCACTTAATATTGCTACCATATCTTGTATAATTTGCTGAAGATATCAGTTTTTGGTTAATTAAATTTGAAGTAATATCTAATCCATTAGATTAATATTCCAGTAGGTTAAAATTGTGTACATCAAGCACCCAGCACAATGTCTGGCTAATAGTAGGTGACGTGATTAGCTACTGATAATATAAATTCAATGGGAGTGTTTAGAAACTAAGGGGAAGATAACTGAGAGAGAATGATCTAAGAGAAGAGACAGAGTTGGGAATAGCCTGGACATCTTTGCAGAAGACATAAATAATCTGTCTTGGGTAGAATGAACTCAAATCCAAGCTCTGCTTCTAGCTTTTTCTCTGGTCTTTGAATTTACTACTCTAATGATTTCTACTATTTTATGAACAGCAGAGTCTCAATAATAGCAACTTGAAGACACACAGATTTAAGGAGCCATCCATAACAAAGTCTGGGTAAAAGATCCTTACTATTTGTGTCACATTCTTAGATGCTTCTAAGGTTTCTGTAGTCTCAAACCAGCAAGTGGAAAACCTGAGATTAACTCGAAATCCCCACTCTTTAAATTGTGATATTCTTACTACTTGACACTGTGGAAACTGAGAAGCTCAGCAAGTCACAAGACTTAATTAAATTGTGATCAGCCAGGAAGAAAATGAGATAAAAATGTCCCTCATTATTCCATAGTAGCTAGAATGTGTGTGTATGTTAAGGAAGCTATTTTGTACTATTTGTATCCTTTCTGATTATGTTTACTCCAGTCACCTCTAAATTGTGTTGAAGATCTTTTTCACCCTTGTATCTCACTTATTCAAAGAACATTTATAACAAAAAAGTACTTATTTGTATTTCCATTAGATCAATACTTAATGTTCTCATTGTGTCTTTTATGTGAAAAATTTATTGGAACTTTGACAGTGCATGGTGAGTTCTTGATGTTTTTGAATAGGAGATTAATGTGATTTCAAAATCACTTGCAAGAGTTGAAAACTCACATTTGTACAGATAATATGAGTCCAAGATCAATTGTAATTTTCACAAATGATCAAAATAAAAAAATTAAAGTATAGAAATGGCTTTGATCATAGAAATCAAAATTATGTGATGGTTAAACTAATAGTTGAGACTTAAACTGTAAAGCATTGGTGATTCTTTGAACAAAGGTAGCCATGTATGAAAAAGAAGTGAAGCCAAGATTTCAATTTGCAGATATAGAAACATGATGGTGGATATTTTTTTAAAGATTTTATTTATTTATTTTTGAAAGATGGAGCAAGCAGATGGAGGAGCAGAGGGAGAGGGACAAGCAGACTCCATTCTGAGGCTGAGATCATCACGGGGCTTGATCCCACGACCCTGAGATCATGACCTGAGTCAAAATCAAGAGCTGAAAGCCTAACTGACTAAACCACCAGGTGCTCCTGTGTTGGTGGTTTTAAAAATAAGACAGAAATTAATAATAGTGAAAGGGAAAATAAGGGAAGGGAGAAGAAATGTGTGGGAAATATCAGAAAGGGAGACAGAACGTAAAGACTGCTAACTCTGGGAAACGAACTAGGGGTGGTAGAAGGGGAGGAGGGCGGGGGGTGGGAGTGAATGGGTGACGGGCACTGGGTGTTATTCTGTATGTTAGTAAAAGAAAAAAAAAAGAATTTAAATAAAAATATTTTTAAAAAGAAAAAAAAAAGAAATTAAGAGGAAGTATATTAACTACGTAGGAGAATAAGGATTTTACCCTAAAAAAACATTACATGGCATAGTATACCATGTAAAATAATGAAAGGGAAAGAAATGTATTTTGTTTAGAGTTGCCTCAGTTTTAAAATGAAAGTAAAATACAGGTTCCTTCCTATTTTTCCAAACATCAAATGCTTTCTGCAAGGAAGAAGGCAAGCAATAGGTTTCCAACAATGTGTCAAGAGAATAATTAATTCATAGGACCTTTGGACCACATAGCATCACCACCTACAACAAGAGCAACAGGAGGCCTTCTGTTGAAAAGATCTATGTTGTTTTCTTGTGCCTCTTGTTTTTATCCCAAGATATAAATTTTTATTTGAACCTGACGATTTGTTGTCCTTGCACTTCTATATGAATTCTACACAGAAAAACAGAACAAATGGTGGTATAAAATCAAAAGACAATTGCTCTTTTTTCTTCTATTTTCTTTTATGATTGTAAATATTGGTTTGAGTTGTTTTAAATATCAAAGTTATTTTTATATTCCAAAGTGTGAATTCTATGTTGATTTGCACATTACAGTTCTCTATTTATTTTCATATGGAATAACTAAAAATATTTGTATATTTATAGAATTTATAATTGTATATTCTTAGGGATAACAGGGTTTATCTAATAATCCATGTAGGCAGGAAGAATTAAAGTTAAAAGACAAATAATAAAAAAAAGAATATCATTAAAAATAAGAAGCCATAATTAAAAATTGGTTTGAATAGCAATATATTTCATTGGCACCTAAGTAACCTATTCCTGATTACAATCACTGAATTTGTCAATTATCAAAATGGTGTCTCAAGGAAAATAAAATTGTTAATGCTATTTCAAAAGATTTTTAAATCTATAGGGTAATGTGACTTCTGGGTAAAAGGAAGTATTTTCAAATCATTAATTAATTAAAAAAAAGCCTGGGACAAATGAATTTTATATAAAATCTGACAACACATGATATTGAAATTTTCTCCATTGTCTTCTAAAACATGGTAAACATGTTAATAGTTGATATTGACATAATATTTTTTCCAGGAAGCCTACAAATACTCGAATTCTTTCTGCTCCCAGCCACCATATCCAAAAATTTTCCAAAGACCACATATGAAAAGTATCAAGTGAATGAAGAGCTAATCATCTTTACTAACATGATATTTTGCATCCAAATCCCAACATTAGTGTGGGCTATACATGTCATGAACTCTTCTTTTACTGGAGTACATGCCAGATTAGGTCTCCAAAGCAAATAATCAGCCTTCCTTATTTTCATTTAAAAGATTTATAAGTCAATATATTATTTACCTACTGACAATAAAAATGAGGTAAGAAATATTTTTGATTCAATTTCTATATGTTGATCTTGTCTAGGACTCTTACCAAAATATTCTTCAGGTAGTATCTCCAGTCCAGTGTCAGTTAGTTCTTGTGAGATGAAACAGCATGCAAAGAAAGGGAAAAGGAATCTGTCTGGATAGGCTCCCTAGCAGAAGCACCCTCGATTTCCATACCCCAAGTCACATGGAAACAAATAGAATCAAAAGAATCCCTACAAACTATGTTTAATCTTCTTACTAAATCGTACCCTGAAAAAAACAACAACACAGTTCGATTTATGCCACCAATTCATACCAGCACTTCACTTTTCTAGGAAAGAAATGCATAAACAGGACACTAGAAATTGTGATATATTCCAGGAGAATACAATACCTGAATGAACCCTGAGTGATGCCTGGGAAAGATACCGTATTTCCTGCCTGCATTGTTTTCCCTTACTTTTCAACTTATAAGAAAGATTCCAGAACCCCTTTTCTTAGAGAGAATTGGCTATGCTCCAGGCAAAGCAAATTCTCCCCTTTGGTAAATAGAACCTACTCACTGCCTACACTGCACCTGTATTGTCAATTCTATCCGTATCTGTCGGATCATTTCCATTAAAAAAAAAAAAGTGGCTTCCTACAAATTTTGTAAAATTCTCTGGGGATGTCACTTTTTCCTCCACTTATTGCCCCAGTTTCCTTTTTCAATTTAGAATTAAATTTCTTGGAAAAAAAATCTCTAGTCAATTTTTTCTCATCTAATACTTTTGAACCATTCAAAACTGACTTTTACTCCTGCAGTAAAGGTCAGTAAAGAATTCAGCATGGATGCTAAGCATATTAGTTACTATGCATATTAGTCATTTCTCAGCTTTCCTTGTATTTATCCAGGTTGTTTTTTCCTTTTCTTCAGATAAATGCTTTTTTCATGTAGATTTCAGAATAGTTCACCCTCAAGGTTTTCCCCTATCTCATTGGCCACTTCTCCTTGGTCTTCTTTAAAGTTTCCTCCTTAATTGTTTCTTAATGTAGAAGTGTCCCAGATTCAGCTATCGGAAGACTTATCTTTCATATCTGCATCTTGTGCCTCTCTGGTCTTGTCTAATTTACAGCTTTTTATATACCATTTGTAAACAGAAAATTCCAAATATACATTTCCAGCTAAAAGTCTTGTAAGTTCCCAAATCATACGTCTAACTGCCTGCTTTATGTCTCCTATTAGCTTCTTTGACATATCAAACTTACGTCCAAAAGATCTGGTATTCTAGAGAACACCTGATTTTCCTACAGCCTTTCTGATCACAGTAAATGACAAGCCCACTTTCCCAGTTACACAGATTATAGAAACTTGGAATCGTCTTTGAGTATTCCTATACCATTTTGTCTCACATCCAATGTGTGAGCAAAACCTATCTCTACTTTCAAAATATGTCTAAAACCCACTTAGTTCTTACACATCCACTGACTGACACCCTAGTACAAGCCATCAGCATCACTCTGTTGGGCGATTATAATAGTCTCCCTGCTTTTACTTTTTTCTATTCCTAACTCAAAAGCTAAAAGGACATTGTTAAAATAGAGATCGGATCATGCCAATCACAACTTAGAATCCTCTACTCTATTCACATTTCATTCATAGTAAAAACCAAAAGCTTTAACATTATCTACAATACATGATATATTACTTAATAGTCATTCCTTATGAACTGCAGATATGTACTCACCTCAAGGGCTGTATTCTTACTCCTTCATTAGCCTGAGGGACACCTCTCCAAATATCTACACTGATCATTTATACACTTCCTTGAGGTCTTTATTCAAGTGCCACATTCTCAACAAAAATATATCTTCATAGTACCAAATAATATATCACAAGTTTTGCTAACATAATTTTAAGTTACTTTCTGTAACAAAACATAAACTTCAAGAAGGAAATAATAATAATAATAATATAAAATTTACTTTTATAGTATATAGAATGTTTTCTGGCATTAAACAGACTTTCAGTGTATTTTGCTGAATGAATGAGTGAATGCATTTCTGGCACTTCATATTTCCCCTTACTTCAAGTTAGGAAAGAAATGGTATAGCTCTAGTCTGCATAGAAAGACCTAAAGGAAGATGATCTGATCGTTTAACTTCTAGTCCAATGGCAAGAGAAGACCAATGTCCCAGCTTAAAGACAGACAGAGAGAATGGATCCTATTTTATTTTGATTTTTGTTCTATTCAAGATTTGAATGTATTGGATGAGGCCCATCCACATTATGGAGGAAAATCTGATTTATATAGTTCACCAATTCAAATGTTAATCTTATCCAGAAACTTCCTCACAAAACACACCCAGAGTAATGTTTAATTAAATATCTGTTACTCCGTAGCTCAGTCAGGTTGATAGTAAAATTAACCACCCTGGACATTAAAGTAAAATGTTATATCAGTGTTATGATTAATTTACAATTCAATAGCTCATCAAAACCATTTATCACTTTCCTAACTCTTCAAAGGTAATTTTTATATTCTTCAACATATTAGGAAGGCATTTTCTAAAGCTTTATTCATGTTTTATTTTCTACTTTGTGAAAGTTCATGTGCTCTACGAATGACATTTTATAGTTTCAACAACAGCAGAAAGAAATTATACACATAAATTCTCCTGTTATGCTCATCAATAAGAAAAAAATGAAATGGTAATTGTGATTTCTTAATACAAAAAAGCCTTAGCAAGTAATCCCTGACATTTAAAAGCAGCTGAAAATGAGAAGCTTATTGCTTACAATATGCTTCTAATATTGTAGCATTGTACATCGAAACCATGAGGAAATACCTTTATTTAAACATGCATTTGATTATTTTCCAATAATTTATTTTGAAAATAAATTGAAATTGAATAACAGGAAAAGAATTTTTATACCAAATTAAAAATAAAATAAAGAACAGCATATTTTTCTCCAAGTAGAGCTTTCCTAGAATAACCAATAATTGTTCCAGAATTATTTCCATTGAGTAACTTAAATTCTCACAAATGTTAGGGTTTTAACTTTATTGATGAGTAGAAAATATTTTTTTTTCGCTTTATAGCACTTTGATCTGGAGTTGTATTTAACAATTGAAAGTATGTTTTTAAATAAAAGTATTAAAAACATAATCAACAAAGCAAAGTCAGCTACTTTCAAGATTATAAAAATACCATACCTTATCTTTTGCCCTGATGAAAAAATAGAAAAAGAGTCTTGGGTGATATTTAGTAATCTTTGTCATGCTCCACATTCAAACCATTTTGAAGTCCTCTTGAATTCATCTTCAAAACATATATCAAATAGGTAATTTACTCCACTTCTAATACTTATTCCATGCCAAATTCTTCACTGGCCTCCATTTTCATAACAGGTTTCTAACTGTTCTCCTTGGCAACACTTTTTCCCTACAGTACTAAACTATTAAGAAAAATCAAACTAAACTCCCCCAAAATCTAGTGGCTTAAAGCAAGAATGCTTTTCTTATTGTTCATGAATCTACAGAAAAGCTATATGCTTTTGATAATCTTGACTGGGCTGGGCAAAGAAGTTCTGGGCTTGGCTTAGGCACACTCCCATGTCTGGCAGTCAGCTGGCTGTTGGCTGATGTAAGATAACCTCAGCTTAGTCTATTGGCTCCACTTCATGCATCTCTTCATCCAGCAGACCAGCCTGATCATCTTTTCATGATGATCTAAGAAGTCCAAATGAGAGAAGCGAAGTGTGCCATGCCTCATGAGGCTCAGGCTCAGATCTGAGCACTGTTACTCCTGCCACATTCTATTGGCCAAAAGTTGCAAGGCCAAGCCAGACTAATGGGGTGGAGAAATAAAAATGATGAGAGCTGTTGCAAAGACACATTGCAAGGATTGTGGACATGATACAGGTGCTTGGGGAGATGGCGAGGAAAGAGTGGAGAATTGTAGTTACATTTACAGACAATTTACCAAACACTCTAAAATCTGTTTTTAAAAGCAGTATCCAGAGGCACCTGGATGGCTCAGGCAGTTAAGTGTCCAACTCTTGATTTCAGACAAGGTCATGTTCTCCAGGTCGTGAGATCAACCCCGATGTGGGGTTCTGCGCTGGGTGCACAGCCTGCTTAAGATTCTCTCTCTCCCTATCCCTCTGCCCCTCTCACCTCTTTCTCTCTCTCTCTCTCTCTCTCTAAAATAAATAAATAAACAAACAAACATTTAAAAACTACATATATGAGTGGATAAAATAGTAATGAACTAGATAAATGTTTATATGCATTTTTGCAATATTCCTGCTGTTATAATTTTTCTATAAATTTTATTTTTTTCTGGGACATCTGGGTGGCTTAGTGGTTGGGCATCTACTTTGGCTCAGGTCATGATCCCAGGTTCCTGGGATCAAGTCCTGTATCGGGCTCCCCACAGGGAGCCTGCTTCTCTCTTTGCCTATGTATCTGCCTCTCTCTCTCTGTCTCTCATGAATGAATAAATAAAATCCTTAAAGATTTTTCTATTTTTTCCAAAAAAAAAGGTTTTTTATATACTATAGTAGCAAATCTAGGCAAAATCTCTACTATTATAAATTTGGAGTCCTTCCCCCTAATCTTTTATGCATCATATTAAAATGTTGTTTCTTGCATGCCTTTTGCAAACCATTTACACATATAATTAGAGAGCTATTGTTTTGAGCAGGACTTACTCTTTTTTTTTTTTTTTTTTTTGTAGTGCATCAATAAGGACTAGAATGGGAAAAGTGAGTTGTTTCTTTTTTTTCAATTGCTATCGGAGGGATAATTTACAGTGAGAACTTGATGTAGAGGTGCCTCCTTCCTTGCATCCAATTTTAGTAAATGCTCATATTTCATCTCATTGGAATACACTGTGCTGCTTCTTCCTTTGCCTCTACAAAAACCATTTTACTTGGTATTTTCCTTAGTCTTCTTTATGATATTTTTGTAACCCAGTGGAAGTGCATTTCCACAGTAATACTACAGTATTATATATCTGACCAGACTGAATCCATAGCCTTAAGCTACTTGTAGATCCAGTTAGATTTCATTGAGGAGTATAAAGTGATGTAAATACACTCTGCAAAAGCTTAATAAACTTTAAGCATATGCTGACTTTCTTTAATGTAAGGGCAGATATAAATGTTGGAGTCTTTGAGGAAGTGCTCATTACTATTTTTGAGTATTCTCATCAATTTCTTTTTTTTTAAGATTTTAGTTATTTATTCATGATAGACAGAGAGAGAGAGAGAGAGGCAGAGACAGGCAGAAGGAGAAGCAGGCTCCATGCAGGGAGCCGGACGTGGGACTCGATCTCCAGTCTCCAGGATCACACCCTGGGCTGAAGGCAGGCACCACACTGCTGAGCTGCTCAGGGATCCCTCATCAATTTCTTATTCAAAAAAGTATGTACTTGTTGGCCCCATAAATATATTAGCAATATCATCCTATAATGTATGTCCATGAATCAAAATAATCTGTGCATGCTTAATTTTTCTTTAATATTCCTGGCAAAGTAGAGGGTAGCTGTAGAGCACTCAAACTTTGGAGTCTCTTTTGCTATTTATCATCGGGCTCTTATTTGGACCTAGATCTAGACTTTGGCCTGTTTTTTTTCCCTGACCACTGACTTCAATACAGTCGGCTCCTGTAACAGGGATATCTGTCAGTGGCTATCCTCTTTCTTCTCCTCCAGGTTTATGTTTGTCAGAAAATTGCTTATCCTGTATCATATTATCATCAGTTCTTTTCATCATAAAGTTTCTACTATTTCCCACTATACCCCAAAAATACCTTAGCAGAAGGAACAGTTGGAGAACACAGCTGGGAACAGGAAGCCATGTATCCCTGGCCAGGTTTTTTCTATAGGTGATTAGAGCTAACAGCATGACATAAATGTCCTCTCTATAAGACAATCAAAAGGAAACATTTTTTTGATCCTCAACTGAGGGAACTAGAGCAGAAAAGATTAAGTGGCTAGTTTTCATGCCAAATCAAGATGATCTATAGCTGAGTCAATAATAGAATTGCTGGTATGTAGCATATGTGCCCAAGGCATCCGCTGACCCATAAGAAAAGTTTCAGTTCAGTCTATGACTCCTGCAATAAGGCTAGGCATATGGTTTATTGAAACTATATAATTGAACTGTTTAGAATAGGAAGTGACCTTATGAATCACCCACTCTAATATGTCTGAGATGCATAGATTTAATATATTTACCCGAGGTACTCAATTGTTGAACATGGACTATATGACTATATTGAGCTTAGATCAAATATGCATAAAGTAACTATTTGCGTCCTAATGTAGTGTTTTAAGTTTTCTAATGTTTTGGTGTATAAAATGTATAGTTAGTATTAACATGTAAATATAGATAATTTTCTTCTATAATCTGGCAGCCTTAGTAAGAAATCTTTTATCTTTAAGAAAAAGATCTAGCTAATAGCCTACTCACACAGAAAAAGAAAAAAAAAGTACATTTTAATCATTTTGTTTTATTCTTATAATCTTGGTGCTTTGTACTTTGTATATAGTTGATACATGCTTGTAGTATTAAATTGAATCAACTATTTCAGTCCTATAAATTGATGGTTTTAGTTTTCCAAATGGTAACTACTTCTAATTGTTGAAATGCACAATTACAACTATAAAAGCATTGAAAAGCTAACCAGTTTCTGGAAAAGGGAACATATGTTCTGGAATTTTGACTGTAATTTCATGACATAAATTAATATTTAATCCTTAAGCTAGTAACTATTGAAAACTCACTATATTCAAAATACTGTTTGATTCTATGATACTGATAATTTTTTCCAAAGATTATTACAAGGTAAGCAACATGGAAAGGTGTTTTGTAAGGTCCATTCAAAGATCAGTAACACTTCTAAAAAACTAATTCTTTTCAACCTTTTGAACATGAACTAACAATTTTTAAGACTACCAAACTTAGGATGCCAAAGGACTACAGAAAAAGTAGGTCAGAATAGTGAATACTCTGGATCCATAGTTTCAGATGGTGTTTCCTTTAGAGTGAGTTGGAGAATTTAGACTGATGTAATTATATTATATTCTTTTATTGGCTGGAAAGTGACTGGAGGACTCTAAATACAGAGCCATAGTATGTCGCCATTTTGTCATAGGATTGGTCTAAGTTGAGATTACGAACATTGCCATTGCTCATCAACACCTGGTGTGATTCTCCTTCTAGGAAGCACAGGAGGCTGTTTCCCAGGCCTCTTGCACTTAGGTAGAGGCTAGTTTCTCCTAAAGAACTTTAAACAGAAATAACATGCTTGATTACTGGACTGAATGATATTTTTCTTTCTCTCTCCATGTTAACATGAGTTGGAAGCCACATTTTGAGATGATGGCGCTGTACACTGGACATGGACTAGATCCATGGGTCTCTAAAGAGCCAGCAGGTTCCAGGAGACTTCTCCAGATCAACAAATAATCCTTTGCTATGTTAAATCAATGGGATTTCTTGAGTTCATTGCCATTCCAGGATAATAGATTATCTTGAAAAATCTAAATATTTAAATCTAGTAGGTGGTATTTAAGTAAGATGCTGTAGGTTATGAAGTAGGGAAAACATTTGGAATCTGGGATGTAAGAACTTGGTCCTATGGAGACACACAAAATCAAAAGGCAGATAGACCTAAAGTCTAAAAAAATGGTGAAGGCATGATGCTTGAACATGATAGACGTTTGTTTTTTCAAAAATGATCAAAGAGGAAAATAAGTTTTATTGTATGGCAAAATAATGTTGCTTATACCATAGGTATTTTGTTGATTTGATTGAAAAATGTGTCTAAATGTGCTATTGTCCTTCCTAGGTCAGCTTTCTAGGGTACTTTTTAAATTTCTAAAAACAAGAATCTTTAGGATTTTTTGGAAGCATGCATTATAGATATTTTTATTTGTTTAAATATATGCATTTCTATATTTCATTATCTAAAATGAGATATTAATACTTCTCTAATCAGAAAGTTGTTTTAATATTAAGCAAATTATAAAATGTATTGCTGCTTGGGTGCTTCTTGCAACAAACTCGGGGATAAAATTTAGCCAGCTTGATGTTTGTATTACTTTTAGGATCAACACCTGTGCAAGGAAGGTGATTGAGGTAAAAATGAGCCAAAGGGAGTAGGTCAGCTGAATGCAGGCCTGGCAACAACCTCAACTGATCAGGTAGGGGAACTTTGGAGCAAGAATAGCCTTTCAAAGTTTTCTCTACTTGAGCTGAAATGTCCAGGCCTTTATACCCCATAAAAATCTGTCATTGAATATAATCTGTCAGGGAAGGGAAAAATGGCAGCTGGGACCCACTTTCTTCATTGATCGCCACAACATGTTAAAGTACATGGAACAGACCTAAATATATTGTAATCCCTTATAATTTTTTAAAATTTTTACCATGTAACAGCAAAATTTATATTTCCCATATTAATGCAGTAATTATATTTGAGAACATACATTAAAGTTAAATAAGAATGCTATAAAGATAAATTAGTCACATTTTTTTCAAGTATTGTCTACTAGTGATTCAAAAGTCCTTTAATTATCACTATAAATTAGAAGACGATAGCAGAGGAGGAAGAGGTTATAGTTCATTTCCTTTATCTTTGAAATTCGACACTGTCCTGAAATCAGTAGTTCCTTTTATAGCTCCTTTTCTGTTGGGGTGAGGAGAAAGATATTTTAGAAGAAAAGAGGGGAAAATATATGCACAGTTCATTTACTTTAAAACTGGCTTCAGGACGTCTAAAGCTATTTTTCTCACCTGTGAGGCTCTTTGGTGACCTTGGTTAATTTAAGTCCTTGGGCTCATCCACTGGCAGATATTCACAGCAGGATATGTCTCATCTAGATGGCCATTCCTCTTAGCAATACACCTTTACCCCTGTTTTCTAACATTTTATTCCACAGAAACTTTTTCTGAGCAGTTATCTTGCACCTCCAGGCAAGCCATTGTGGCTACCTTTAAAGTTTAAAACAGCAATGTGTCTCCCTCCACAGACGTTGAGAAAACTCTAACAACCTTACGCTGAAAACCATAGTAGGACAGATCTAAATCCACCTCCTTCTCCCTGTCTCTCACTCTCTAATTCTCTCTCTTACTTTCCCTGTCAGCTACAGGCAACCACTTACTTTTGGAACTTGTCGATTGACAATTTCAGAGATGAAGTCCTCCAAAGTCAGTGATCACATGACACCCTCTTCACTGTGCTTGCAATTGTGGGGAGGAAACTCCCCATCTTCCTCACTGGGCCATTATATGACAAGGATCTTGAAAACTCAACTACCTTTTTATTGATTTCTCACCTACTGTATATCAAATTGGAAAGTGATTTAAGGATGGTAAAACTAAACTGGTTATCAATTTAGTTACTCATTAAAACTGAAGATACAAGGCACATGGTTTTTTTCAATTATGTGTTCTCAACTGAAACACCAAACCAGGAAGAATCACATTTAACCTTCTGCAATCATTTTGTTGTTTTATTTCATTTTGTTTTACTTTGTTTCATGGCTTGAAAGACTGGTAGCTTAAGATATTTGGCTTCTCAGTGCAATATGGAAAGCACACAATGGTTGGGAGAATCTGACATCCTTAAATCTAGAGTAAATCAAATGAAACTACATTACTGAGCACCTTATTACATCTAAAAAGTATATAGACTTTTTAAAAAAGTCTATAGACTTTGATGTAGTAATTCGATTTTTATTAATTTAATCCTATAGAAATAAATGTCATGAAATTTTTAAAATAGTATTTTTTTCTTGGCAAAAAGTGGACAATTGTTTCTAAGCACGGGAGCTTTATTTATTTTAACATATTTTAAATGGAATATTATTTTGTACCTAAAATAAATTAGATATCTATGATATTCAGAAGTAATTGTAAGTGGGTAAGGCAAGATTAACAAATGCAAGGTACAAGTGAATATTTCATTTATTTATAAGTATATACATGCATATGTATAGTACATGTATACATTGCACATATATTTGCATGTAAATGAATTTTCTGAAAAAAAATCGACAAGAAATTGTTAAATAGTGGATAAACCTCAGCAGGTAACATATATTAATAATCAGAAAGAAAGAATATTTTCATGTTATATATATCAGAAGTAGCTTAATATAAATCAATACATATGCTATAATGAATTATTAATCTGCTCAATACTTTATAAAGTTATTAATTGTTGAGATATGCAATAAATATGATTGTAAACAGGTGCAGATTAAATGTACAAAAAATTCTGAAAGATATAATCAGGAAGTATTAGGACTGAGATTGATAGCTAACAAAGAATTTCTTTAGACCTGATTTTTTGCATAATTGGATAAAATTTATGATAAAGCATAAACCATAAAATTAAAACAAATTAAGCCTACATTAACTTTGAATGAAACAATTAGATGACTATAGAAACAGGTTATTGAAGAAAATTACCTTTTTTCCCTTGTATTCAACAAAGAAACAAATTCAATTGCCTAATTTTGATAGTTAAAGGCAACAATAAAAAAATCCTTTCTGAGGGCACCTGTTGTAGCTCAGTCATTTAAGCACCCTACTCTTGATTTCAGCTCAGGTCATGATCTCAGTGTTGAGATAGTGCCCCACATTGGCCCACTGTGGAGCTTAATGATGATTCTCTATCTCTCCGTACTCCCCACCCCACTCACCTTCTTTCTCCCTCTCTCTCTCTAAAAAAAAAAAAAAAAAAAAAAAAAAAAAAAAAAAAAAAAAAAAGAAAGGAAAGGAAAGGAAAGAAAAAGAATACATCCTTTGTGGAAAACTGATCCAGAAAAACATAGGCAAATGCTTAATGAATAGATGAACTGAAAGGACATTTTTTCCTAAAGAGGACATATAAATGGTCAGGGGGTACATAAACAGGAGTTCAAATCACTAATCACTGGGGAAATGCAAGTCAAAACCACAATGAGATACCACTTCACACCTACTGGAATGGCTATCATCAAAAACCAAAAGATAAGAATGTGGAGAAAAGGAAGCCCTTGTACGCTGTTTGCGGAAATGTAAATTAATACAACCACTATGGAACACATTATGGAGGTGCCTCAAAAAATTAAAAATAGAACCAATCCTACTTTGGTATATATCAAAGGAAATAAAATACCTAACTCAAGGAGATACCTAAACTCCTATGTTCATTACAGCATTATTCACAACAGCCAAGATATGGAAACAACCTAAGTATCCAATAGTGGATGACTGAATACACAAACTGTGGTATATATTTACCATGAATTATCAATCATGAAAAACATTCCTAAATTCACAAATTGAGGGCTTCATGCTAAGCAAAATGAGACAAATATTTTGTGATATCCATCATTATATGTGGAATCTTAAAAAAAACTGAACAATGTTAACATTGTGATGGTAATCATAGTGTGATATATAAGTGGATCAAATTAATGTATTGTATAAATTAAACTTACCCAGTGCTATATTTCAATTATATCTCAAAACATGGAAAAAGAAGAAAGGAAGAGATTTGTTTTCTTTATCTATCCTTTCCTTTCTTATTTGTCTTTGGCATAAACTTGTCTACATTTTTAAGGATAAATAAGGATAAACCTTATTTTTTACCTAGGCTATAGCAATGTAGGAAGCCAATAGACTTGAATACAAAATGAAGACTTAAAAACAGATAATTTATGATAGGTACATTTTAGAATGCTATTGAATTGAAATTATAATTTGATAGTTTCTTTGAGACAATAAAAGTACTATGTCAGTGAGTTTTCCTTGATCTCTTCAAGAATAGATCATGTGAACAACTATTCAGTATGACCAAGTATCCTACTAGGATTAAGAATAATTTTTTAAAATACATAAAATAAAAATGAAAAGATAGAACAAAATATTCAGGTCTGTTATATATAAAATATAATTTAATTGAAAAATATCTGGATATAAATAGATGTCAGGCAATGTTTCTCTGGAAAGGTGAATATGGGAGCTAATAATAAAATTAGTAAGTTCTCTATTTTTAAAAACTTAACATGTTATTTATTTGTAATTAAAAATTAAATTACCATGTATGCCACATGCAATTCTATCTTACATAAAGTATCTCTAAACACAGCTATTTCCCATGTATTCCTCCAACCAGCACCTTCAAATAAATGAAAATATGGCAAATATGTATTGACTTTTCAGTCCTTATTTAAGGTTTCTTTCTTTGATAATAGTACTCAGGTTTCAAGTTGGAAAATTAAGTCTCTTCCATTGTTTTAAGTCTTTGTGAGCATAAATATGGGAACTTATCTCCATTTATCTCTTTCTTTGCTTCTCTTCATTTCTTTTTTCTTCCTTTCATTTCTCTTCTCCTTTCCTCTTTTCTTTTTTAATTTTTAAAATTTTTTTCCTTTCCTCTTTTCTTCTCTCCTTCCTCTTCCTCCCTTTTGCTTCCTTTCCTTTTACTTTTTTTCTCAGCCCCCTTTCTCTCAATTCCCCACTCCCTCCCTCTCTCTCCTTCTCTTGCATAATCAATTATAAAAACATAATCTACATATATACATATATGTTAAAGCTGATCTCTAGAGTCCAATAGGAGAAAATAATAATAATAAATAAACTATAAATGAGCATTTACTCCAGTAACTTTGTCTAAACATGACTGTGGAATGGTTATAGTTCTTAAGATGCTGCAGTCCTTGTCCCTTTACTCTTTTTCAGCCTTCCCTTCAATTCAGTGAGTTCTTCACATCTTTACAAAACATCTCAAACATTTTTTAAAAAACTAATCAATGATTTCTGCTTTCAACCAAAATGGAGAGATATACACAATTTATGAGATCATATCTCGATATTTTGGACATCAGACAATGACAGATAATAATCTCTGAGAGCAGGGAAATAAATGAAATAATCCTGGGATTTCTCTAGTTTAATTCCTATATAAATTTGATAGGCCACCTTCAGGGCAGGGAAACCTAGTTGGAGCCAGGCTCCCTGGGATGAGGAGACAGAGCTGGAGAATGTTAAGTCAAAGTAGCTAAAGATATGAAACAAAGTTGGAGATAAGAGAGCTGATTGGAGAGAGAATTCCTAAAATCTGATTCTTCCCTTGAGTTTTCAGCTGATATCAATCAGTACGTGGAGGTGAGGACACTGTTCAAAAATGAGGAAGAAATACCCATAAATGGCAAAAAGAACACACTCAGGAAGGAGAATAGTTCCTGTTCTTTTCAATGAAAATGGATAAAATGGATAAAATTATAAATCATAGGGCAGTGAGTAGAATATTCATGAGTCAGAATTACTTCTAACATATCCACTGCTCTCAACTAAGAAAGTAAGAAATAAAAATAACAGTCATTTAATTTTTTTTCTTAGAAACACCAAGGTAGGGACGTCTGGGTGGTTCAGCAGTTGAGCATCTGCCTTGGGCTCATGGCCTGATCCTGGGGTCCCCCGATCAAGTCCCACACCGGGCTCTCCGCAGGGAGCCTGCTTCTCCCTCTGCCTGTGTTTCTGCCTCTCTCTCTCTCTCTCTCAGGAATAAATACACATAATCTTTAAAAAAAGAAAGAAAGAAGAAAGAAAGAAAGAAGAAAGAAAGAAAGAAAGAAAGAAAGAAAGAAAGAAAGAAAGAAGAAAGAAAGAAAGAGAAAGAAAGAAAGAAAGAAAGAAAGAAAGAAAGAAAGAAAGAAAGAAAGACAGACCAAGGAATACCCAAAGGAATACCCAAAGGAATACAAAAATGTCAACCACAAGATAAAATTCACAGTCAAATATCTAATTAAAACTTGCCAGGCATGCAAAAATAAATGAAAAAATAGTCCATAATGAAAAGAAACATGAGCCTCTTGATGCTTACATATGAATGACACGGATCACATACATAATAAAAAGGACATGATTAGTTTTTATAACTGAATTTCTTATATTCAGAGTCAGAATTAAGATGAACGTATTTAAGGATTTTGAAGATTAAAATAATGGAACTTCTGCTTGATGAGAACTCTAGTGTTTACAGTGAAAAATGAATTGAAGCGATTAGAAATTATGCCAGGAAAGGGTGGTGAACTTGATGATGCGCTAATAGAAACTATCTAAAATAAAGTGAAGAGAGAAATAAATTTTAAAAACTGTAGAGTCACAGTGATATAGGGGATGATTTTAAGTGGGCTAGAGTTATATCAATAAAATTATTGAAGAAGAGCAATAATATGCACTTTCAGAAAAAAATAAAGAAAAAGTGGACAAAAACTTTCCAAATTTGATGAAAGTTATGAACACATATTAAAAGAAGCTCAAAGAACCCCAAGAACAAGAAATGTATCACCAAAATATATTCATAATTAAACAGCTTGAAAACTCTGTTGAGGAGGAAAAAAATACTTAAAAGGAATGAGAAAAGTGACACATTGGGTACAGAAAAAATGAGATTGGCTGCAGATTTCTCATAAAAAACAATGGAAGAAAGGAGTCAGTGTAGCATTACATTTAAAGTACTAGAAGGGAAAAAAAAATCTGCAACTCAAGGTTATTTACCAAGTGAAAACAGATTTCAAAATTTTATGCAGACAAAAGGCATTGACAAATTTAAAAAAATTACCTAAAGAACTGAATTGTAAGAAATACTTAAGATAGTCCTGTAAGCATAAGGCAAATTATGCCAGTGAGACATCTTGTATTTCATAAAGGTATGAAGGGCACTTAAACTTTATGCAGGTGGAATATAACAACTTTTTTCTCTGTAATATAAATCTATTCATGTATCATTTATGTCTGAGAAATTACCACAGCCAAGAGGAAGGAGCCCAGGCCACATGACTATTTAATGTAATATAGTTTCATAGATGGTATCATGGAACAGGAAAAGGTAAAAACTATGAACACCCAAATAAAGTATTACCTTTTTCCAAAAACAATGTATCAACATTAGTTCATTAATTGAACAAATACAGTATAAGGGGACACCTGGGTGGCTCAGTGGTTGAGCATCTGCCTCCAACTCAGGAAGTGAACCCAGAGTTCCCAGATCGAGTCCTGCATTGGGCTCCTGTATGGAGCCTGCTTCTCCCTCTGCCTGTGTCTCTGCCTCTCTCTGTGTGTCTCTCATGAATAAATAAGTATAATCTTAAAAAAACAAGCAAACAAATACAGTACATGAATATAAAAGGTTAATAGAGGAACTATGAAGGGTGGGGACTCTTAGCACTATCTTCTCAATTGTTTTAGAATACTAACAACTGTCCTGCAAAATAACATTTTTTTGGTTTGTTTGAAACAAACAAACAAAAAATGGTATCAAGATTGCAAAAGAGGAAATAAAAATATCTTGGGGAGTTTAGGTGATTCAGTCTGTTAAGCATCCAACTCTTGATTTCAGCTCAGCTCAGGATCTTGGAGTTGTGAGATTAAGCCCTGCATGGGCTCCATGTTCTGTAGGGAGTTGGTTTGAGATTCTCTCTCCTTTCCCCTCCCTCCACCCCCCTTTCCCTTGTTTGCAGCTGCCACCCCTACCCCGCAAACAAACAAATAAATAGTCTTTTTAAAAAAATCTTTATTGTCAGATGCTAATTCCTTAGGGAAAAATATAATGCAATCTACAAAAAAGCTCCTCGAAAGAGGAAGAGAAAGAGAATGAGAATATTAGTTTTGTCAATTTTAGAATAAAAGATTCATACATAAAAGCCACTAATTGCTCCAATACTAGCAATAAAAATTTGTAAGATGAGATTTGGAGAACAATGGCATTAACAATATCACAAAAATATAAAATATTTAAGGACTAAACTGTCAAATTATTTTTCTGAAGAATGGAAACCGTTATGTATGATAAAGAAGACCTAGATAGAAAAAAAAAAAAAAAAAAAAAAAGAAGAAGACCTAGATAGAGAGATTTAACCATGGTTATGGTTGGAGAACTCAACAATTTAAGATATCAGGTTTATTTGAAACTATCTATAGATTTTTTTAAAGGTTTTATTTATTTATTTATGAGAGAGACAGAGCCATAGGCAGTGGAAGGAGAAGTAGGCTCCATGCAAGGAGCCTGATGTGGGACTTGATACCGGAGTGCCGGGATACTCAATCACTGAGCCACTCAGGCATCCCAAAACCACCTATAGATTTAACGCAATCAAAATACTAGCTAGGTTGTAGACATTGAAAATGTGACTCTAAAAACCATTTAAATGCAAAGTCACTAGAGTTACCAAAACCCTTTTGATAAGGAAGTAGGAGGAATTATTCTTCCTTCCTTGACGGGTTACTAAATGCCTGCAGTATTCAAGATAGCATCTTACTGTCAACTCAGACACATCACCCAATGGTTCAGGTGAGTGAGTCCAGGAATAGGCCAACTTGCTCATTTTCAACAAGTTGCAAAGGTAATTCAGTAGAGAGAGTATATAATCTTAAGAAATGACACCTGAACAACAATGAATTTTGCTCCATACCTTGTGTTATACATAACAATTAACTGACCATGGATTGTGGTCCTAAATATAAAACTTAAAACTATTATTTTTCTAAAAGTAAAACTATATCCTTCTAGAAAAAATATTTGTAATCCTAGATTGGGAGAAGATTTTTTTAGTTACAATACCAGAAGCCCATTCCGTAAAAATAAATAGAATTTACACACTGGACTTTGTCAAAATTGAGTATCTGCTCTTTGAAAAACACTGTTAAGAGAATGAAATAGCAATATAGAACTGGGAAAGGTATTTGTGATTCCTATATCTGGTAATGCGGTTATACTCAGAATATAAAGATCTCTCAATACTTAATAATAAGGACAGAAGATTCACATAGACGCATAACAAAGAAGATGTATGGTGGCAAATAAGCACATGGAAAGAAAGTCAACATCATTAAACATTAGAAACATGATAAATTAACACCACAATAAGATGCCATCACCATTAGAATTTCCTAGAAGCAAAGGCACCACACATAGTTTCTTTGTACTGTTTCAACTCCTCACAGCAAGGTGGATTAAGGAAATTAGACTTCTTAAATTGTAGCTCAGCACCCTAAGTGAGCATGTTCCAGTAAAACACAGAAAGCACCTTTTATTTGGAAGTCACACAGGTCACCACTACCGTCCAAGCAGTTACAAGCCCAAACAGATCTAAGGATAATTTTTAGATTCCATCTATTGATGAAGGCCCAGCCAGGGATCATTGTAGAAGAGCACATAGGGCTAGACACATTGCTGTCTCAGTCCTTGGAAAATATAGTATTGAATTAGGGACAACAGGGCTAGGCAGGGCTAGGTAGGGGGTCACAGACGCAGGTTCACAAAAATCCCCAAAATGCTGGGGTGTAAGGAAGCCAGAGATAAAGGAACAAGCCAGACCACCCTGCCCTAAGGTGTGGGTGAGGAGAGTATCTTATTGTAACAGCTACTTGTGACCAACAAAGAATAACCAGTCCCCAAAGAAGAAGTGAGCCATTAAAGATGTTATCACTAGTCCTTACTCCATGGTGACATCAATAGATAATGTTAAAGGGATTTAGGTTCCCTGATTAGGTTCTCAATAAAAGACTGACCCTATAAGCCCTGAGTGGCAACCCTGTGGGGACCCCTCTCATCTCTGACACCTTTCTCTGTATCTTTACTTAATACACTTCTGTCCCTTTACTCACTCTCCTGTGTCCTCAAGATTCATTCTTTGACTCCGTGAGACAAGAACCAAGCTCTTCTGTATCAGTATCTAACATAATGGGAACCACATATTTACAGAGTGTCTAAGAATTTCCCCACCACTTAGTTATTATTGTAAAGGAAAAAACAACAACAACAAAATACCTTTAAACTATCAAGATTAAGAGAGATGCCTAACAATGAGGTGTAATTAAAATGCCAACCTCACCTATGTATGTACATCACAGTCCACCTAGAAAAGATGATTCCTCCTAATTATGTAAATAAGGGAGTTCGGAAAGGCATTCTCCCAGGATTGCCATGTTACTAAGGAATTCAGTCTTCTGTTCTCTGGTATGTATCTGGTATGCAAAGCTTGTCCTTGTAAGATGTGCATCATTTAAGGAGGCTATCTTAAAATATCCAACGCTGACTCCCTACAAATTCCCATTCTCTCGTTCCCCAGTATCACACTATTTTTTCTTTATGGTGCATATATATAAGGTATAAAGCAATATATTACCGCCTCTTCCCTTGAACTCATAATGTTATCTCTTTATTTGAGACAAGCATCCAGTCATTTTCTTCCCTCTTGTCACAAGTGCATATTGTTACTTTCATTCTTTAGATAATTGCCTCTTTCCTTTTTATTACCCTGTTTTTGGCCGACTTCCACATCACAGCCACAATAAGATAACATGAACAACCCTTTAAGTAAGATGATAGTCTTACAGCTGCTGACCAGAAGACTCTACATCTTGATAGGAGTTATAGACGCAGCAATGCCTTTAGGATCTCTCTCAAGAAAGTGGAAAGTGACAATTGTGCCTGGTTATTTGGTGCCTTTTTTTAGACCCTAACTTATACTTGTCCTTATGTCAGGACTCAGAAAGCCATCCTGCTTTCTCTCTGAATGCTAATCAAAGGGTTAATGCCTTAATAGGGTTATGGAATTTTAATAGCTTGGCTATGGAATTTAAGAGCTTGGTTTCTAGTCAATCTGACATTAAATGAGGTATGTTTTGTTTTTGTTTTTGTGACTTCACCTTTCATCTAAATAGGGTAACTAAAACTATTTAAATTTAAAGTTCAATTTATGAATTCCGATCAAAACAAAATACATCTTATCAAATGTAGGAGCTAATATATTATACAAAAATAAAAACTGTATAAGGCAAAAATGCAAAATTAGTTCTATACTTCAGGAGTGATAGTAAAAAGAGATAAAGAAATAAATACTTTTTTCACTAATTCTGAAGAAAATGAAAAATAATCTTCTGTAGTGTATAGAGTTTTTGCAAATTTATCTCTTTGTCACTATAATAGAAAGTTTTGGTGATAGATGAGACCTATTCTCTGAGAAAAAAATAGACTGGACTAATCAATGTGAATCTACATCTTTTATAAGACATTTCCACCAATTCAGTCCACATTATTCACGTCTGAAGAATATCAGAGAACTCTTGCTTCCTACCCAGTCTTGTGCCCATCTCTAGTGCTTTTAATATGTGTCTCATATTACTGATCCCTAAAGGGACACCCTGAGTGTCACTGATCTTCCATGTTCCTGGGAAGCAAGGAAAATGTCAGGTTGGATCTGGTAATACTGTTGTTAGAAAACATGGATGCTATAAAAAAAAAATATATATATATTTTTATATATATATATTTATATATATATATTTTATATATAAAAAAAATATATATATAGATGTAGTACAAAAGAGATCGTTTAAGGGACTCTCATTATCCAATATTTGGACATATTAGTAGTTGCAACGATGATATATGGAATAATAACAATAATAATAATACTGTACCTAGTTAAGTCTGTGAAAGATTGATTTCCTACTGATATTCAAATAAGAAAAGTCCATGTAAAATGCATAAAAAGGAAAATAAATAATTGAAGAAACGTTAAGTAGAATAAGATGTGTTTATATTTAGTTAATTTTCAAAAAGAGAAGGATAAAGTGTTTTCTCTTTTTTACAGAATTTTGGTTTGCAAAATATGAACATGGCTATCACACATATAACAGGGTCAACTTCATGGGCCTGTGACTCGGACAGATGCACAGATCCCAGTATTTGTTGTGACCTTAATGCTCTGATATCACCATCTTGAAATTCTTAGTATTTTTGAAGCTGTGTTTTGCAAGCAAAGTCTGGCATGACCATTGAGCTTGCATGTGAGCAGAGGAGATACACATAATGTGCATTTCCCAGTTCTTTGATGCCTCCTTTGTATATCCAGTAAATACCAGATTCATCAGAATCTGAAATGCAGGGTGGTTCAGTGAGAGTCAAGGCGAGTTTGAGTAAGTTTGTTATGGCAACACACCTTGTGTTCACTTTGAACCTTGCTGAACTACCACACTTTGGACGTCATGTGGATTCTGTGCTCGTTTCATCAATAGCTATGACTGAATAAGCCAGGTCACTAATGGCTCTAAGAGTCTGCACTTTCCATCTGAACTTTTCTGTATTGAACAACCACTTATGCTGAATATCATGTCATAGAAATAAAGGGAAAAACAGAATAACCCATAGTTTTGTTTACTTTTCCATCCATTCATACTCATCAGCAAGCCAAAGGTAGAGAGTTTTGGTAGTATGTACTATAAAGAGGTAAGAGCAACAGTTGAACTAGGATTTCTGAGGTGCTTTAATTTTTTTTTTTTCTGTTAAGAATGAAATTCATATAAATCCACATGTAAGGGTCACAAAATATGAAGTGTGCAATTTTGGTGATTGTACATAAGAGCTAAGTGTTGGGGATCCCTGGGTGGTGCAGTGGTTTGGCGCCTGCCTTTGGCCCAGGGCGCGATCCTGGAGACTCGGGATCGAATCCCACGTCGGGCTCCCGGTGCATGGAGCCTGCTTCTCCCTCTGCCTGTGTCTCTGCCTCTCTCTCTCTCTCTCTCTGTGACTATCATAAATAAAAAAATAAAAAATAAAAAAAATAATTATAAAAAAAGAGCTAAGTGTTGTATCTGCATATAAAGCTGGTATTGTACAGTATAAGTATGATGACAGATATCATGCTAATAATTTAAATTATTAATTTTTCATTATGTGGAACATTAAAGAACAAAGAAAAAAACACCATGATAAGTATTTTGAGAAAGATACAGAAGAAAAAGAAAAGTTGTATCACTTAGTACATGTAAGGCACTCTTTTCCTACTTCATGGGCCTGTTTTTTTATTCTTTTTTTTTTCTTTTATTCTTTCCTTGCTTTTTTGAAGCAAGGGGTCAAATGCTTTCATTTTGCATTGGGTCCCACAAATTATGCAAGTGGCACTGAATGCAGTAAAATGTAAAGATTAAAATATATTGTGATTAAGTGCTGTTCATTCAAGTAATACAGGATTTAATATTCAATAATTAATTGTGGTAATTCACAACATAAAGAGACTTTTAAAAAACATTCTATTATCTCAATACATGCAGAAAATTATGTGAAAGATGAAACTCTCAATTATTAGTATATTAGAAAGAGAACTTCCTTAACATGATTAAGTACATTCATGAGAAAAAAAAATACGCAAGCTAAGATGATATTTAATACTAAAGACTGAATAAATTCTTTTGAGCTCAGGAATAAAAGCGAGGGTATTGGCTCTCATTGCTTTTATTCAACATTGTCTTGGAGAGACCACCAAGTGAAATTAGGTGAGAAGCATGACTACGGGACATAAAAATAGAAAGAATGGTAGAAAGAAAATCCTTTATTGACAAGTTTTTTTTGTGAATAATGTATTAATTTTGTAGCTCATAGCATTGCTAATTTCACTACTTATTTCTAATAGAATTTTTATAAAATCTTTAGAATTTTCTACATAGCTGACCACTGATTTGGGATGATATTTCATCATAGAGTAACTTTCCACATGCATTTAAGTCCATTTCTGGACTTTCTATTTTTCTTCATTGTTCATCAATTTAGTCATGTTGTAGTAGTACATGTTTTTCATCTTTGAGGCTTTATTTTTTTTTCTTTGAGGCTTTAAAATATATTTTAATATTTGGTCAGATTGGTCACACCTCACTATGTTTCTATTTACAAGGTTTCATTGATATGCTTTATTTATTTTTTCTAAGAAACTTATGATCAATAGGTCAGTCTTCCTTCACATTGCATTATATTTCATATAATTTTAATAAAACAATAACTGCTTTATTTCATTTATGTCAAGTTGATTCATTGGAATTTTTCATGGGAATATGGCTGCTAGCCCCAAATAATTCAAACCAAAAGATTAACTATGTTGAGTATTCTTAGAAAAATCTAAAATGTAATATATAAAAAATGGATATTGTCATTAATATAAATAAGTTTATATTCTTAATATACATTTTCTAAAGTAAAATAAATGTTAAACTAGTGACATTTTGCTTTGTTTCTATATATATATGATATTCATCATATATAATATATATGTATATATAATACATCCCAAATTTGGAAGAAATTTGAGATGAAATGGAAAATCTTTTCCTATAAATATAAATTATTCAACAGCAAACAAATTATACTTTTGGTGTAATTGTCAGATTTACGGACTGTCCTAAATTTGAATATCATGTCTGAGTTAGAAATCTTAAGGACAAAAGAATACCTATGAATAATGAGAAACAAACCTGCACACATGAATTATGGCTTAAACCTTGTCATGTTAATAAAGGGTGACAGGAGCATATTATGCTCCTAGATGAAGTTTCAGCCTTTATTACATGATTTGATTTCATTGAGATCCATGGAGATAAACTGAAATGTTTAGTGACAGTCCATTTTTTTAAATCATCCCCTCCTCAGAAACAGATAAAAAAAATGTAGACATAGTTTATTATACTTGGCACCTTAATAAAAATTCTGAATATTTGCACAATTGAATCAGTCCTCAGTTCCTTATCTATCAAAATTAGCAATTCATATACCTAGATAAACAAAACTTCCAACAAATACATAAATATCCTTTTAGTTACAAAGGATATGAGCATGACATTGAAAAGTAAGTAGAACAAATATTTTAATATGTACTGCCTCCAGCACTAATGGAGTTAATATTCTGTCAATATGTCCATTTTACTGTACTTATAATTCAGCTGTAAGAAAATCATTCAAGTGAAAGCATATTAGTCATATTATTTCCCTGCTTTTAACTGGCAATCTTTTATGTTATTTCAACTATTTACAATTCAGTATATATTTAATTCACATTTATATTCATACCTAGAAATATCCTCTATGTCTCCAGGAAAAATAACATGGTTGACAGTATACAAAACTCCTCTATTATCAGAGAAATATTTCATTTTCAATGCTAAAAATTTTTTAATTTAGTATATCAGAGCAAAGACCTCCCTTCCTCCAATTTGTGTGTCATGTATTGCTGAGCATAATAATGATTTACAGAATATGCAGTATAAATAGAATAGTTGGCTCCACAAGCAGATAGTAAATACTTTTCTACTTCTATATTCTCATAAAATTCAATACCTGCTTCATTCTTTTCTACCCTAACGTGTGCATCCCAGACATCCAACAGTGTGACCTTTCTCTTCCAATAGTTCATTGATTTTTGAATTCTTCATGATTTTACTAGTTTCCTTGGGAAAATATTCCATTTTAACTCGAGTGACATATGGTAAATTATGATCTTGATCAAAATCAGTTTTTGTAAAATTAACTGGAATATCTGGGGAAAAAAGAAGAGGCATATTCTTTCCTTTTTTTTTTTAAGATTTTATCTATTTATTCATGAGAGACATAGAGAGAGGGACAGAGACATAGGCAAAGGGAGAAGCAGGTTCCCCCCGGGGAGCCCAATGTGGGACTTGAATCCAGGATGCTGGGACCACAACCTGAGCTGAAGGCTCAACTGACTGAGCCACCCAAGTGCCCCAGGCATATTCTTTCTTAGTATAATTGAAGAGCTGGTGATATGACAGGCCACCAGCGTGACTTCAAACATCCTACAGCTTCAGGTGCCATGCATGTGTTAGTAGCTAGGCCAACCTCTTTACTGATTTTCCTACTTTGCTACATGTCAAATAGAACATGTTAAAAAAACATGTACCATAATTTATTTCCAAGGTACAACCCCCATCCTTGCTTTTTTTGTACATGGGGTCACTATGTGATTGGTGTTTCAAACAAAAAAGGACAAGCATCAATACTTCCTGTTTCTTCACATCTCCTATGTCCATTATTTCATTTTTCTGAGTTTTTAAAAAATTTTATCTAGAATTGAGTAGGAATTTTAAAAATAATTAACAAGTCAACTTATGTTTGTTATAGTTTGTGGTGCTCACAGTGTAAAAATAGCTTTAGCACAACTATAAACTTCAGCAACCTCAGACCTGATTGAGAGTCAATATAAAGGGATCTTGACCTTTTATCCATCCAGTTTCTCCCTAAGTAACCAGGAGTATGAGATGCATATCCCGGTAAGCTGCCAGCGTCCGTGGAGAGAGACTAAAAGATTTAAAACATTATGAAATGCAAAAGGGCTCATCTTATAGGACCCCAATCAGACAATATCTTTGGCATCATGAACTTTTCAATGAGGATTGAAGGGCAGGGAAGCATGTACCAATGCAACTGAGATAAGTCTTTGTGTAGCTAGTCATCTGCTAACAGTGAGCTCTGTCCTCACCAGCTACAAAGAATCTTATACACAATAACTATTCTTTGGTTATGGTGTATGAAAATCAACAACTAAGCTCTCTGCATCATTTTATTTTCCATCCTTTTTGTGACTGAATTCCATAATTTAGTAAAATAAATTAATTTGATCCCTAGAATACTTTTGGTCCTCTTGCACGAGTGTCTTCTTGTCTTTGTTTTAAAAAAATATTTTTTATAAGATGCAATATAGTGTGAGGCATATTCAATTTTTCTTATATAAACAAGATTTGGATGCAAACAGTGGCATAAGTAACGCTTAAAATAATGTTTTACCTTGAGTGTCAGATTCTATCCCAAAAATGGCCACAACATTTCCAGTTTCTATGTCCTTTTTTAGAACTTTAACACACTACTACCAAATGGGAGAAGATATATACCTTCGCACTGAACTATGGCAGGAGTGATAAAATATGACTGTTGAGGTTAAAAGACAATATAGCTTTTCCTGGTTCTCTCTCAGAATGCTCAATTTTGGAACCAAGTCATCATGCTGTGAGGAAGCCAAGCAGGTACATGGAGATGTTCTTGCTAACAGCACTTTGGTGAGGCCCCAGCCAAGAGCCAATGCCAAAGCATCAGACATGTGGGTGAGCGAGCATTCAAATAACTGCATCCCCATAGTCCTTTGATCAACTCCAGGTGATGCTATGTGAAGTAGAGCAAGTCCTTTTCTCCATCCATAACCACCAAAGTTGTAGATCCATGAGTTAATAAAAAAATTATTATTGGCTTATGACCTTACATCTTATGGTGATTTGTATAAAGAGCTAAGTAGTACACGTAAAGTAACATTTTGATAGTCTGTACCATTCACATCCTCTATTTATTCCTGGGGGGAGGAGTTAGATAACACATACTTTACTGAAGTCAACTGTATGGTTATTCCAATTTTTTTGTTGTCTTGCTTCATTCTTTAGCTCTCCCTCTTTTCACCACTCCTATAGACAAAAAAGTGACCAAAATTATAATTTGTCTATAAACAAACACTACCAGGGCTCTTACTCAGGTTTACTCAGGTAAACCTGAGTGCTAAAAAAATAAAAAAATAAATCTTAAATACTAGGATTAAAATAATGTTCAATAGATTTCTTTATCAGACACATAATGCTTTTAACTATTTTTTTTTTACTTTGAAACGAAACAAAAAAAATTAAGTAGTGAAGGGATATTTAAGTAGCACATGTTCATGGTCCTTGGGAAATAGCAAACCATGACGCAAAACAGTGGCTATGTAACATGATGTAGTTCCTTACATTTTTGTTTGTCACAATTCATTTTTACTATATTTTATTATCCCAACATTGAGAAAGCATTCAGATCTACTCCTGATAAAGAATATAATCCAATGTTCACAACTCTCCATTTTAATGATTTTCTATATTGATTTCTCTTGGGAGTCTGTCTATTTGCATATATGGCTTATGACCCCCAGCTTTAATGTTCCACAAATTTCAAGGTAGTCATAGAGTTTTACTCCTTTCCACCTTATACAATTTAACCCTCATCATCTACCAGTATAGCAGTTGGCTATACTTTATCTGTAAAGGGTCAGAGAGGGTCAATATTTTAGCTTTGTGGCCCATATGCCTCTGTCGCAATGATTCAACACTGCTATTAAAACAGAAAAGCAGCCATAGACATACAAAAACTAATGGGTGAGGCTGTGTTCCAGTAAAATATTATTAACAAAAAACAGGTGGCTGACTGGATTTGGTCCATGGACAGTATTTTGCCAAACCCTCTACTAGAATGGAGACTTGATAGCAGTGATTCCTTTTAATATTTGGCAAAAATAAGCCTATTTTTATCTATAATCCAAGTATTCTTCTTTCTAGAAAATGGTTAAATATGTTAATGGATATATTTTAAACGATTTTAACAAGATAGATATTATGTATTTTAAAGTTTAGCAAGTAACACAAATATGCTTTTAACTTGTAACAAAATATGTAAAAACCTTGGGACTTAAAAAAAATGCCTTGATGATGATAATTTGAAGATTATCCTATGAGTGATCTAATGAAAGTCACTTAAATCAAACACCTGGATTAATTAGAGAAAACAGTAACTTCTTCTGGAAGTCACAAAAACGTGTTTCTGTGGGTTTTGTTGTTAATAAAAAAAAAAAATTAGCTTTGGAATTGAAGGCATAGGGAAACACACCCTTACTTTCTAGTCCACAAATAAATATTAAGATGAAATTCAAAATAAAGTTAATGATACTCAAAATATATTTTGTTTCTCCAAATTAAGATTCTTATTTTAAAATATAGTTCAAATTCATAATTATGATTAGCATGCATTTTTAATTTATTTTAGAAATATTCTTAGCTCACTGTTTTAGGAGCCACATATAATATAAGGAACCAATAAACCAAAAATACTTCCTTTATGAAGCTTATATTCTACTAGGGGATACACATAAAAACAGAGATAAACATATGATATGGGGACGATTATAAGACATAAATAAAACAGTATTAAGCTCGTGAGGATTATAGGCATGGAGGATAAAATTTTAGATATTCTAAGAATCGTGAAGAAAATTCCATTTGGCAAATGACCAAGGAAAGAATTGTTACCTGGTTGCGATTATATGGGAGGAAAGATTTACAGCCAGAAACAGGAGTTTGGCTAGTGTATTTTTGGAACACCTTGAATGTTCCACTTGGCCTGTGAGACCAGAGTGGAGTGGGAAACGAGGATGTAGCAAGTTTGTAAGGGTAAAGGAGGATCAGATCCTATGAGAAAGGACAGAAGTCCTTTACAAAGGACTTTGGTATTTACTTTGATTTTGGAAGGTACTGGAGAGTTTGAGGCTGAGATTCACAATAACAGATTTTTTTTTTTTTTTTTTTTTTTTTAAGATTCTTCTAACAAAGCTGAAAAAAAAAGGAGATCAGGTGAAAAGCTATGGGTGTTTAAATGTAATGTCAGCAAGTTGAATGGTAGGAAATAATCAGATTCTTTGATGAGCAGATGCACAATAAACCACATAACAAAAAAAATGTTAGTATAGTAAGATTAACTTAACGCAACTTAAAGCAGCGAGCACAGGATTTGTTTTTAGTATCTGTCTCATTGTGACTGTTAGGTTTTCTGGAGGATATCATTCTAAGTGAAATAAGCTAGTCACAAAAGGACAATACTGTAAGATTCCACTTATAGGAGGTATTTAAAGTAGTCAACTTCACAGAAGCAGAGAATAGAATGATGGTTGCCAAGAGCTGGGAAAAGATGGGAGTGGGGAGTCAGTAGTCAAGGGTAAAAAGTTTGTTATGCAAGAAATCGACTGTACAGTATAGTGCCTACTGCTACCAATACTGAATTGTATACTCGAAATTTACTAAGAGGTTAGATATTACTTTAAATGTTCATTAATAATAATAATAATAATAATAATAATAATAATAATAATAATAAATAAAGGGGGTGGGGGAAACAACTTTGGGAGGTGATAGATATGTCCATAGCCTTGATAGTGGTTATGGTTTTGTGGGTGTATTCTTTCCCTAAACTCATCCAGTTGAATCTTTTCACATGTCAATTATATCTCAATAAAGTGGTTATAAAAGACATTACTAGAAAATGTGAAGGATCCAAATAAGTTCTTCACCTTAGTTAGTAGTATTGTAGTAAGAATGATATCTTAAATTTGATAAATGTTTCATGGTAATGTAAAATGTTACAATAAAGGAAAGCTCTATAAAATGTTAACAGGAGCTCTCTATACTGGTTTTATAATTTTGTAAGTCTAACATAATCTCAATTTTTAAAATGAATATTAAAGAAGATAGACTGCATTGCAGATGCACCTTTTATGAAGAAATGGGTCTGGTGATTTAAATAATTGTTTATGTTCTTTTTTGCATGATTCCCATACCAAAAAAAAAAAAACATTATCCAAATATAAATTTGCATTGACAATACTAACTTTGATAGTAGATAGTAAATTAGGTACATAAAGTCAGACCTGGATTTTAAGATATTGTCCATGGTTTAAAGTTAATATAATAAAATACCAAGAGATATAAAAGTTTTACAGCTCTTTTATTTTTATTAACACCTGAAATTAAACTTTGACAACCTGGGGACACTATATTATTTGATGTTCAGAGAATAATTTTTAGTAAAATATTATCTTAAAATCCTATTTGAATCTCTTTTATGAAGAAGAATGTGAGTGTAGCTCAAATATAAACATTACCAGTGCATAGTAAGAAGATAATGAATATGGAGATACTAATAACAGGATAAATTAGTAACAGATCTATAATATAAAAAATTTTTAAAGTATAAACTTGTTTTGACTATATCTCCTTCTTGTTACTTTTATTAAAATTCTCCATATAAGACTCATAAAGTCTTTAAAGCTGAATTCCACACTTTATTTTCAAGTGACATGGAGTCTTCAGATAACAATATGGATGATATGACTTCAGGATTTTTCCATTTTAAAAACATCGTGGAAATTACCAGGGGGAAAATCCTCAAGCTTGTTCAAATGTATTCAATCTAACAACTATTACCCATAAAAACTGTATCAAGTCATTACTCAGTCTCAGTGATTTCAATTATCCTCAGGTGCTGAATGTAGAATTGATTCTCTATTTCATCTACCTTTCTTGTCACTTTAGTTGTTATTTCTGCTCAGCATCATGGTTTAAACTATGCATTCTCTTCAACATCCAGTTTTTCTTGCAAATCTTTCTACCCTACATTTTATATTTTCAAAGGTTCTGCAAACACTTTTTGCCATGGTTTGAATGAAATGGAATATACACACTAAATTTATTTTTATCTACTCATAACTGTGTTTATGCAGCGAAGAGCACCACTGAGCACACTTAGCTTATACAAACAAGAAATATATAATGGAACATAAATATTTTCAAAGATTCACAGAAGTTTTGTGGATGGAGCCTATACATTGCTGGTTTTTAACAGTTCCCTGGACGATTCTTATGTGCAACTAGGATTAGGTCCAGTGATATTACAAATATGCCTTGACATGTGTCAGCAGTTCTCAAACATTTTGGTCTTGAGAGCCCTTGAATTCTTAAAACTTATTGGGAACACCAAAGTTCTTTCATTTAGATGGGTTATATAGGTCTGTATTTGCTGTATCAGAAATTAAAACAGAAAACTTAAAGCTATTTGTTCAGTTTAAAATTGCAGTAAAAAACCCATTGTATGCTAACAAAATAGCATTTTTAAGAAAAATAACCATAATTTACAATCCAATAAAAATAATGAGGAAAGTAGGCTCATTTTATTTTTTTTCTAATCTCCTTAATGACTGACAATTAGGAGACAGCTGGATTCTTATATCTGCTTCCGTATTTAATCTATTGGGATATTGATGTCATGTAGCCTCTAGTAAACTCCATTATACACTCTTTAGAAAATGAGAAAGAAATGGCAAATATTATCTTATTTTTAGGGAGATAATTTTGATCCTACACATACTTGGTAGTTAAGTGTATAAAGCGATGCCAGAACATGTCAAATAGTATTTGAATAAATATGTTCACATTATTATTTTGATTAGCTGCCAGCATGGTACTTGGAAAGTAGTTACAATACATTTTTAGAAATATATTTATTATATAAAGAGAGGTAACCCCATTCTTTACTATTTTATATATGTATAATTCCCAGTAACTTTTAACTTAAAAATAATTTAATTCACTTTTAAAAGAAGATGTAAAAATTTTTAAAAATAATTTAAAAAATGTATTATGTATGTACTCTGAGTCAGACATTGTACTAGGACCTAAAAAGTTAATGAGTCCTAAAGGAAGATTCTCATGCCCATAAAGAAAAGTTGCTTGGACTGCTGATATGGGCCTTAAAGAATTAATAAAATTTAATGAGGTAAAGAAAACTAGAAAGGCTCCCAAAAGAAAAAAAAAAAAAAAAAAGAAAGAAAGAAAGAAAATTAAGTCTTGGTTACAAGGGAAAAATTTTATGTGTGAAAATAATCACTTTAACATTCCTGATGTGGCAAGAAGTAGGCAACAAGACATAGTAGAAATATCTAATCCCAACAACATGAACACCAGAGAAAGGAGTGAAGGGAAGGTGGTATTAATACTTTCACCCTAGAGAAAAGCAGGGGCAAAAGATTTTGTGATAAATTTAAGAGGCAAAAATTCCGAAAGTATTGACTTAGGACATATTCAGTAAGGATGCTGTGTTAGTTTCTTATTCCTGTGAAAGAAGTAATCACAAACTTAGTGTCTTAAAGCAATACAAGTTTCTTATCTTACAGTTCTGGGCTTCACATATCTAAAAACATCTGCAAGGCGGCATTTTTTTCTAGAAGCTGTAGGGAAGAATTCATTTTCTTGTCTTTTCCAACTCTTGGAGGCTACTGGAATTCCTTGACTTACAACTCTCTTCTCAATCTTCAAAGCTCATGACTATCCAGAGGCCCTGGGATCAGGCCCTGAGCTGAAGGCAGACGCTCAACCACTGAGCCACCCAATTGTCCCTCATCTTAAGATCTTTGATTTAATCATATCTGCAAAGTTCATTTTGTGGTGTAAAGTTATATATTCACAAGTTTAGGGCATTAGGGCATGGACATTTAGGGGATCATTGTTCTGCTATCATTCAAAGGAAATTTTAAATGTTTTCTTAAAAATTCAAAATATAACCACTGAACGCCTATTTTTCAAAAATAACAAGAATGGTCAATGATATCTACTGAGGTTTTAAAAATCTAAATCTAATATTATTCCAATGTGAAAGTTGTATATATAAATAAAATAAATTTAAAAGCCCGTAGTTTGATTTAATGAGGAATGGTGTTTTTCCCACTCAAAACTGCATGTATGTAATGAAACACTGATTATGTCTACTTAAAATTAATTGGATATATCAGTTAATTGCACTGGATTTTACCACATTCCATGCAAGACTAATGCAAATATGTGCATTTTCAGTTTTATTTGCAGCTGATCAAATTGTATTAAATGCAATAATAAATGAAATGCAATTTTACACAATCTTTATCTCACCAGAGAGTGATATTACAACCAACAGCATAAACAATCCACATGTTAAATATTCCAAAATTATTCTACTGACAATGTGTTATCAGTGATTGAAACATTTTATTTTATTAGTATTCTTTCTGTTGAATATGAGTCAGTTTGAATTGTTATTAGTCAGTGGGGAACTTGATGCTCAATTGAATATAATGAAATGCTTCTCTGTTGGTTTTTGTTTTATGACCACCCAGTGGGCAAATTAAAATAAAGTACCATATTCTTGTATACATATGTATAAATAGTAAGCTCAAAGTATTAGTTAAAAAAAATACTACACACTATTTGAGGTCAGCATATCAGATTGTATTTTGAAGATGTTAACCAATTTTATATTTTTTGTAAAATTATATTTCTGTAATTTGGAATTTGATATATGCCCTTGACCATATTGCGATAAAATTTTTTCTTTGAAATTACTTTTTCATGTAATGTTGAACACAAACCTCTTCAGAATAATAGATAAGATTTTTAATATTTTTTTTCTTTTTTTTTGATTTTTAATATTTAAAAACAAGAAAGTAAGGTTATTATGTGTTGAAAATTAAGAATATTTTGGGACACCAGGTTGGCTCAGTATGTTACTCCTGATCTTGGGATCATGAATTCCAACCCCATAATGGGTGTAGAAATTACTTGGAAAAAAAAGAAAATTAAAATATTTAAATGATATGATTATCAAATATTTAATGTAAATGATTAACATAATGCACAGTAAGTTGAAATGATACCATCTACTCAATGTCTTCAGAATCAACATTATGTCCAGCGTAAAATATGTTTTATAAATATATCTTCTCATCCTGGCCTCAGCAGTTAGACAACAAAAAGAAATAAAAGGCATCCAAATCAGCAAGGAAGAAGTCAAACTTTCACTATTTGCAGACGATATTATACTCTATATAGAAAGCCCAAAAGACTCCACCAAAAAATACTTAGAACTACCACATCAATTCAGTAAAGTCACAGGATATAAAATCAGTTTACAGAAATCTGCTGCATTTATATAAACCAACAATGAAGCAGTAGAAAGAAAAATGAAGGAATTGATCCCATTTACTATTGCACCAAACCCCATAAGATATCTAGGGATAAACTTAAAGAAAGAGATATAACAACTCTACTCTGAAAACTATAGAATGCTTATGAAAGAAATGGAAGAGGACATAAGGAATGAAAAAAAAAATCCCATGCTCATGGATTAGAAGAACAAATATGGTTAAAATTCTCTACACCCCAAAGTAATCTACATATTCAATGCAATCCTTATCAAAATAACACTAGTGTTTTTCACAGAGTTGAAGAAACAATCCTAAAATTAGTATGGAACCACGAAAGACCCTGAATAGCCAAAGCAACCTTGAAAACGAAAAGTGAAGCCAGCGGCATCACATTTTGGACTTCAAGCTCAATTACAAAACTGTAGTCATCAAGACATTGTGGTACTGGCACAAAAACAGACACAGAGATCAATGGAACAGAATAGAGAACCCAGAAATGGACCCACAACCATATGGTCAACTAGTCTTTGACAAAGCAGGAAAGAATATCCAATGGGGGGAAAAAAACAGGCTCTTCAACAGATGGTGTTGGAAAAAAATTGTATAGCAACATGCAGAAGAGATAAACTGGACTATTTTCTTGTTCCATACACAAAATTAAATTCAAAATGGGTGAAAGACCTAAATGTGAGCCAAGAAACGATCAAAATTCTAGAGGAGAAAACATGCAGCAACCTCTTTTACATCTGCCAAAGCAATTTCTTCTAGATATGTCTCCTAAGGCAAGGGAAACAAAAGCAAAAACCAACCATTGGGACTTCATACAGACAAAAAGCTTCCGCATAGCAAAGAAAACAGTTAACAAAACTAAAAAGCAGCCTTTGGAATAGGTAAAGATACTTGCAAATGGTATATGTGATAGTATCCAAAATATAAAGAACTTATCAAACTCATCACCCAAAATACAAATAATCCAGTTAAGAAATAGGCAGAAGACATGAATAGATATTTTTCCAAAGACATAGATGGCCAACAGACACATGAAAAGATGCTTCACATCACTCATCATCAGGGAAATACAAATCAAAACTACAATGAGATATCACCTCACACTAGTCAGAATGGCTAAGTTTAACCACACAGAAAACAACAGATGTTGGTGAGGATGCAGAAAAAGGGGAATCCTCTCACACTGTTGGTGAGAATGCAAATTGGAAAACAGTATAGAGGTTCCTCAATAAGTTAAAAATAGAACCAACCTATGATCCAGTAATTGTGCCACTAGGTACTTACCCAAATAATATAAAAATACTGATTTGAAGGGGCACATGCCCCAGATGTTATAGCAGCCTTATCAACAATAGCCAAACTATGGAAAGAGCCCAAATGTGCATTGACTGATGAATGGATAAAGAAGTCATATATATATATATATATATATATATATATATATATATATATAATCTTTATATATATAAAGAGAAAGGCAAACCATAAAACAGATTCTTAGCTACAGAGAATAAACTGAGGGTTGATGGAGGGAAGTGGATGGGGGATGACCTAAATGAGTGATGGGTAATAAGGCGAGCACTTATGATGAACACTGGGTGTTACATGTAAGTGATGGATTACTAAATTCTATTCCAGAAACCAATAATACACTGTATGTTAACTAACTAGAATTTAAATAAAGAATTGGAAACAAATAAACAAATATATAAATGTCTTCTCTACCTATGTTACGTTGAAGATCTTGCAAATTCACTAAAAATAAAAGACAAAAGAGAGCAAAACTCACAATTTAAGAATTTAGAAGAAATTTGATCAGAGAAAAACATACAAACAAAATATTTTAGTTAATAGGGATATCCATGTATAGAATATTTCCAAAGCAGATAAAATATCATGTGGATTAATGATCAGAAGTTCTTGGTGACTTCTGTAAACTTCTCCCTAAATAGACATTTCTTTTTAATATCAATGAGGGGAAGTATTTCCTTACCAAAAAAAAAAAAAAAAAAAAGTGTATTACTGATGGGACGTAGGCAGGACTGAGTACAGCAACAAAATACAAATGGAGAAGGCATATAGAAGTTCATATTGCTTTTCCTCGTAGTTACTTGCTAATTAATTTATCCATTCAATAGCTGTCATTGACTTACAGCCGTAAGCAAACAATCTAAAAATTTTGGATGGATGTAGTTGTTAGGTTTCTGCAGCTTATAAATGAGTACATATTAAGTAAATAATAGAAGTAGTCATTTTAAAATCAATTATAAATAAGTGTTCTGCTTGAAACTAATATTACACTATATGCTAACTAACTGGAACTTAAATTAAAACTTGGGAAAGATAATCAATCCATCAATGCTTGCTCTAGAGGAAAAATATCCATTTTAAGTAATGTTGGTATGTAGTCGTAATGCAGAGATGTCATTTGCAGAGCTAATGTGCGATGATGATGTGTGTTTGTGTGCTGCGTTGGCACATAAGACTTGGTAGAGAGCATATTAAGAATTTAGAATTCTAAATTCTGAATTCTTGTCCAATCTTTGTCACAGTGCATCCTTCTGCATTTATGTATTATTTTATTTCTTTGTGGTTTACTCCCAATTGTTTATACAATGAAGTTCCTGGTGATCTCATGTTTAGATATTTAAACAAATATATTGCCTTGCACAGAGTAAAACTTTGCTCTTATTTTGATTATCTAACAAGTTAGATTAGTGCTATGTAGTATATTTTAAGAACTTGATTTTCGATTCAACATGACTCAATAAGTAAATGAAAGGCACCTTAATGTTACTATGAAACACACTTCAGTAAATCCAAAAAACAAATTCATTACAAGCACAAGATTATCTTTTCAAAAGCACAATTCCTGCCAGAAATAGTGAACTCTGGGAAGAAAATCATCAATGATTACTTATATGGAAATATAAAAGTATAAAAAATAGTAATCATTTTATTATTAAATATTTTTATTTATTTGGCTGTTTGTGAATAATACCATTAAATGCCATTTTTAAATATAGGTTTGATAAAATTAAATTTACTTATAAAATAGCATTAACAAGATTATTAATATATGTTTATATGTCTATGAACACGGATTTTTAATTCTCTCATCTATGCTAACTATGATAAAACAAAATAGAAACTGAGTTTTGATTCCTAGCTAATAATTTTGATCCTGTTTATCATTTGCCAACTCTGACTATCATTTCCAGTGCTACTTATCCATTAATGGTAATTTCACTGACGGGCGAGGGCTACTTCCTTTTAACCACCTCTTTCGTAGAGAGCTTTAAAATTGACTTCAGCCTAAAAACATTTTTGAAGATAATTTGCTTGAATTAATTCTTATGATACCCAGGAACCTGGAGACTACTGTAGTTTATAAGATAAATCCATAGATGCACTTCAGAGTGAGAAAATTTCCAGATCAGAGGCAAGTACCCAGCCCTGATAATCCAATATGGGTTTTTAAGCATCCACATTAATATAAGAACAGTCTATGATTCTTACTTTCATTCCTATATAAAAAAAGCTATCATTTTAATCCATTAATGAAATTCAGATAATTAGCTTTTGACTAGTGGTATATGTATTATATGTGCCTTCAAAATAAAGCTTGTCTGCTTATTAGATGTGAAGCATCTTTACTTACTTAACGTATATGAAAGTGGCAGGAATTTATTTCAGTTACAAATTTAACTGTATAAGAGAAATATCATTATTTACTTTTCTATAACGAAACATATATACTTTTATTCTGATTTCAGTGGGAAAACAAAATATAATTTGTTCTGAGGTTCACATTTATGCTTCATACACCAATACTTATGTGTCAAGTCATGAATATGGGGTAGAAATAAATATTCCTCAATCAATTGTCAATTATTTTTATGTAGTTCTATGCAACATCTTACCTTAAACATGTTTGTTTAAACTTTATTTTTTAAATGTAAAATTATAGAATTACATGATAGCCAAAAATACTTGGTTCAGTCAAATTATTTATCTCTCTATTGAGGAAGCTAACACCTACAGAGGACATCTCATCTCCCTAGGATACATTATTATCCTACTACTCATAGATTTGCAATGACTGATGAAAAAACGTATAGATTGCTTTCAATGTAAGGTTTTTCCATGTTTTGGTTCTTTACTACATGTAGAGAAATTTATACGGCTCAACTTAAGCTTATAAACTTGTATATGGTTTGTGTATAGAGTCCTTAAGAGTAATATAACTTGGTATCAGAGAAGTATGCATATGTCTCACAAAGTTGTGTGCAGGAAATATATGTAGCCTTTTGTTCTACCTTATAATTATACCTTAACAAAGCTGTTTAAAAAATAGAGTAATTGAGCATAAATGATTCATTGCTCTTCTCACTGCATAAGAAAAATATTAATGGTGGTGTGATGTTTATATTTATAATAAGTATTCATTTATTACAATGTGGGATTAATGCCATTAATAACAATAAAACCTAAATTTGTATAACGTTAAAATAGACACAATGGAGTCACTTCATTTCCAGTTTTAAGTAATTATCTGATTTTAGCTTATTTGCTCAAAAATGATGCTTCTGTGTTAGATATGCTATAAATTTGTTAAATTTTATAAATTAAAGAATATTAAAATTGAATTAATGTGTTATGCTGCTTTATTTTATATGAAAATAAAAGCATCCAATGATTTTTAAAAGCCACCTTTTAAAAATATTTGGTGTTTTATTATCACCATCTGCTCTTCATTTTTACTCTGAAATCTAGTACTTTTATAAATTATGCTTGGGAAATCTTGAACTAAATGATTCAAAATAGTCTCTTATGCATTCCTCAGGTGAGTTTAAAATCACTAAGTAAAAACTGTTTTTCTAGTAAAGAAAGATTGAAAGTGAAAGCTTGTTGTATTTTTTTGTTTGTTTTAATTTTAATCAAGGTGAGTGTACATTTCCAGGCACTCAGATTTACTTTTTATTTTTTTTTTCAAGACAATTTCAGCCCCTGAGTCAGTAATGTCAGATTTCTAGTGAAAAAAAAAAAAAGAATAAAATTAATATCACATACTGTCTCAAGCTGTAAGGCATGCACTGCCAAAGAAAATGTCTGGCATATTTAAAAGATATATTTAATATACAGGACACTGAGTCACCCAATAGAAGCACATGTCCTTTTTATATACTTCTTTTGAAGAGCAACAAAATAAAGGTGACCTAAGAATTCTCTTGTAGTTTGCTTTAAAAGGTTTAACTGATTGATGGCAGCTGACAGCAAAAAGACAAAAAGAGGTTAGAAGAGAATTCTCTATAAAAGTAGGTATGCACCAAAATCAATGAGTGCTGTGAATTAGTCATGTTGGATTTCATGACATTGTCCTGAAACTATTAATATATATATTCATCTTCCAAATTATTTTAACAAATTTTACCTCTACTCTATTGCTTTTCTCCCTGATATTTAAATAAGTTCTTAAGTACTCCCACAATGATGCACATGAACATTTTGCATGGTGTATTTTTCAGTGTGAATATATACTTTTTCATTTTTATATGTACTGGGTTTTTTATATATGACTGCCATGTCTATATAATTTTTAGCTTACTTGAAGAACCACAGAAGCCTTTACCCTTGAAAGAATTTAGTATATTAGAGAGTGAAAATTGCTTTCAATATATATTTAAAGCACCACTGTGCATGCAAGTGGTTTTTACCATGATGTTTTTCCTTACCGGTTGGCTAATAAAATCCTCCATTTTAACAAGAGTATTTTATGTAAGAGGACTCTAACAATAGGATATAGGATTTCTTCTTGGTTGTTTTCATAACATGGAATAATTTTTTACTCTTATTATGGGAGGACCTGCTTCATTTTCAAAAAGAATATTCGTTCCTTATTTAGCTCATACCCGATTAGATCAATGTTTATGTCTGTCTGTGTGAGTTTGTAGCCATTTTTGCTACAACCATGCTTGATTGTTTCTCAGGCTGTAGAATTATTGCACACAGTAGGTTTCCAAAGTTTATCCTACTTCTGCAGTTGAGTAGGAATTTTTCCTGTGATACATTATGTCTGATAATCTGGCATCATTATCCCCTTTTGCCTTTCTTGTTGTAAATAGCATATAGTGTCTGTTTTAAAAATGTCAGGTGCACTGTATGAAGGCAAGACACTGAAGAGAAAGTCCTGGACAAAGAGTTTGCAGAGAAGAAATTAAGGAGAATGTTTCTAAGCACAAGCATCACTGTTACCTTTTTAGATTCGAAGAATTTTTCCTCCAACATAAATTCCTTACTCTAAATAATAAGGAGTTATTTAACAAATCTAGGACATGGAGTCTTGTATCTTTTCTTTTTTCAATATAAATATTATTCCTCAAATAATTGGGGAAGTAAATAATGCTATAAGTTATGCTACTGATATTTTGAGAATAAATCGATCATTATCTTATTATAAAAACAAGGTGAACACAGGATCCACCAATTTGGGGATAAAAGTATTTAAGAAACAGGTGGTGGAATCATGTGAGGTTTTAAAGAAATTGTAGGTCATTCTCCATGTGGGTTTTTGTTTGTTTGCTTCTTTTTTGTTTTTTTGTTTGTTTGTTTTTTGTTTTGTTTTGTTTGTTTGTTTGTTTTTTGGTTTTATACATTTGACAGTTTACTACAGGATAGGAACCAACAGCAGGATGAAAAGATACACAGGGCAACATATAGGGGAGGGCACAGGGCTTCCATGGTTCTCCAGGGGCCCCACTCTCCCCCAGATCTCCATGTGTTCAGGAACCTGGAAGCACACTGAACCATGTCCATTCTCTGTGTTTTGACATCATATGATAAGTAGGGAAGGACAGGCGAGGAAAGAGGGCAGACATGACATAAAAATAAATAGGATGGGATAGATAAGGCCTTCTTATATTTACATTTTAATGTAAATTTCCGAGCCACGTACCTCTACTCTCCCGATCTTCAAAGATAGAACCAGTTCCTCAAGAAGTTAGAAAAGGAATATGGAAGATACTAATCTTCTTGATGTAGCTGTCAAGAAAACAATTCCAAAAGATTCATCACAGCTGGGTCCACTTCTGGTAGAGTTATTTGTTGTACACAAATTGGAGTGAACAATTTTTCCAGTTTTCTTTTGCATTCACTCTGGGAACTCTTCTTTAGAAATAAACCTATATTGAAATAAAAATTTGCTAGATACAATCTTCTTTAGTGAGACATCAGAAAGGAAGGAGGTGCCAAGTAAAAACATCTAGGAGGTGGGATAACAGCAAATACAATTCCCATGTTGCAATGATAATCAATTTTCCTGAAACAAAAAAGACTTTATTAAAAAATCTCTCTCTTAGAGAGTTGCAATAAGCTTCAGAATATTAAAACCTACAAAGTTAGCAGTAAGAAAGGAGTTGTGCACTAGAGTCGTACAATTTTTGTAATGCGTGTTATGCTTCAGTACTACAAATAGGTAGAGAGAGATATCTATCTGTATTTTCAACGGGTCATCAATCGTTCCTAACAATTTTCCTTAATATATAATAATAGTATATTACTGTATGTAGTTAAAGTCATAAAAGATGGTTTTCTTTTTAATTATTTTTAAAGTTTGGATATGCAAAATAATTATGTATAGAACAGATAAATTTTTTAAAACCTACTTCAAAAATATGAATAGTTGATTATATCTACCACGCAGTAATTGGTTGTTAATAAATTTGGAAAAAAGGTTGAAATAATAAAGATTTGTCAGTAAGGTCACCAAAATAAGTCACATATACCAACACTCCTGGTGTCCTTTAATTGTGCAGATGCCAAAGTACAAGGCTAAAGAAATATAATTTACGTGCTATAGTAAAATAATGAAAAATGTTAGAGACCATGTTGAAGACATAATGTCCCTCCTCGCGATTTGTAGGAAAAGAAATATTACTACTTAATACTGCCTCCCAGCTGTGACTAAAATGCAAGATATTCCTCCTTGCTATGAAATATTTCTAATTTATTTTTTTTCTTTTTTCTTTTTTTATTTTGAAATATTTCTAATTTAATGCAAAAAGGATATCTACTGTCACTATAAACAACATTAAAATCCCACTAACAATTTAAATACATATTTTACAAAAAATAAGTAAACTGTAAAACTATCACAAAATAAAAACCTCCAAATAAAATATAAAAATAAATAAAAATAAAAATCTCCAATGGTTGCTTTATAAGTCATAATCCTTCTGTTAGTAAGATTGAAGCTATCATGAGAAACTATGTAAGAAATTTAAAAGTCATGTGGGAACACGATATAATATATTTGGAAGTATAAGTGGAAGAAAAATGGAAGGCAAAATATTAGTGGAATATATGCATCTTTACATTTAAAAAATAACTTCACAATTTTGTATGTTCATAAAAGAGATAATATTAAATGCAAATGATAAAAATAATTCTGCCAAAAATATATTGTTTTGTAAAAAATTATTTTTTCAACAAAATGGAAAATAAACACACTTTTGATTGTTCAAGTATGCTAGGAATACTTACCCTATTTTAGGAGAATTAATTATTTTAATTCATTTAATGACTGTCTGATAAGTAGCCCCACTTTGCAGATGAGGATACTAAAGGAAAAAAATTAAGGTACTTCACTAGAATTATATAATCCCTCTTTGGTAGTTCCAGGATTCAAAACCAGGACTATAGCTCCAGAGTCCGACTTCTGCTCACTATGCTGTAATATGCTTCATTGTCTTAAAATGGACATTTTGTAAATCAACATGATTCAAATATCCCAAAAGAAGAAGTAACCAGATCCCTGGTAAGCCTCAGGAATATAGAGGTAATATCATAGAAATACAGAAAACATGGACATTCATAGAACATTAAGTATAAGCTAACTAGCTGATACGTCGAGCAAAAAACTAAATGTAAAACCTAGAGAAACATTAAACTTTGTTTAACTTCAAACTAAATTGTAGAAAGTACACTAAATCTATTACTTTCCTCAGAAACAACTTTTCTAGATACTAATGTCACTGGCTTCAAGCAGCAGTGCATCCTTGAAGGAAAAATGACCATCAGGCAAGAGCACAAATGACCCATGATGGTTTTTAGGGCTCCCCTCTAAAAGCCGATTTTCTCTACCTCTACCTTTTATTTTGTCATCAGTTCGTATTCAGACCTGCATATATGCTAAAGAAATTTAGAAACCCAATGTCAAAAATTTGAAATTTGCAAGGTGGACTAAATGAGGCAGTTAAGGGATGTTTTATAGTTTTTTGTTGCTCTTGTTTCTTTGTATTTTTAATATATATATACATTCACATCACCATCTTTTCCATTGTTTTCACTGCTCTAGAACCCAGCTCTCTGAACAGATGTCCATATTTTTTGGCATTTATGTAAAGTGTTGCTTTTATAAAATGAGAATTCGTATGATATATGAAGCACTGATAAATATTGAAGATATTATCTATGTTTCCTTTACTAGGTCTTGTTTTGCTATCTATTGTTAAAAGCCACTAAAGATTGTGATCTACAGCAGCTTATAGACGATAGTTATTTTTTAGGTGAGATCATTGTGGGGAAAAATCTAAATTAATATAATTATTTTAATCTAAAAACTTAACTTTAAAAATTTTAATCTAAGTTGATTTTAATATTTCATGATCATATTCACTATGTTGTGTCTAAGTATGAAATATGAATTATATTGGCTAAGGGAGATTTTTATTAAAGTAAAGTTTTAAAAAGCAAATACAAGTAATCATGATTTTTAGAAAAGGGATAGAGTAATTGATTAAAATCCACACACACATAAAACCCTTTTTGGCTTCTATATTCCCATGCATTTTTCCAAGAAATACAAATATATGGACGTACTTAAACTTTCACTTCTTTTTGCCCGGCTCAAAACGCTATTTAAGTGATAGCACTAACAAAGATTTAAGATGTACATTCCACAAAAAGCATCCTATCAAATGAAGGTTTGTGTGACTCAAGCAATCATTAGAACATTGCACTAAATATACGTGGTTAGGTTTTCTTCTCATTCTCACCAAATTTCCTTAACATTATAGATGTCTTTAATTCATTTCTCTTTCTTTTTATATCACAAATTATTAGAAAGAAAAAAATTGACGTATTTTTTCTTTTTATTTTTTTCAAGTTTTTACTTAATTTCTAGTTAGTTAACACCTTTGGTTTTGTTTTGTTTTGTTCTTTTTTTTTTTTTTCTCCATCCATTCATTAGAGAGAGAATGAGAGCACAAGCAGAGGCCAGGGGAGAGCCAGAGGAAGAAACAGACTCCCTGCAGATTGAGGAATGCCATGTGGGGCTTGATCTCAGGACCCTGAGATCATGACCTGAGCCAAAGGCAGACAGTTAACTGAGCCACCCAGGTGCCCCAACATAATCTTTTAAAAATTGTTTTAACATATATATTGGAAAATAGTTATAAGCTTGTATACTCTAGGAGTGATGCCAGATTATCTATAGAGACAAACTATGGTCCTTGTTTCCAAAGAAGCCTAGGCTTAAAAAGAACATTTCATTAAAAAGAAACCTTTCAGTTGGAAAAGAAGTAGCCTATGGAATACCAACTTTTACAAGAGATCTAAAGGGTGCAAATAACAGATTTTTTAGGTGGCTGAAACAGACTAAATAAGACAGGATGGTAGACAGCATATAAAAATACCAAGGTAGAAAAGAAAAATACCAAGGTAGATCTGGGGAAGCATTGGGTATCTTGCTAATGTGTCAAACTTTATCTAATAGGCTAGATTTCTGTTCATTTTAATGTTGTTTGGTTTAGAAAACAAATTTTTAAAAACTATTTTATTTATTTATTTATGAGAGACACACAGAGAGAGAAGCAGATACAGGCAGAGGGAGAAGCAGGCTCCATGCAGGGAGCCCAATGTGGGACTTGATCCTGGGATTCCAGGATCACGTCCTGGGCCAAAGGCAGGTGCTAAACCACTGAGCCACCCAGGGATCCCCTAGAAAACAAATTTTATGATTAAATAAATTTAGCTAGGACATCTCAAAATATTCAAGAGGATTAAATTATGCAATTAGATTAGAGGATTAAATTATGCAATTAGATTAGAGAACACTTTAATAGCATCAATTCAAACACACCTTTGTTTAATTGAACATATTTCTGGAAGAGAATAACCAAGTTACGATTTTAAAATATAAACCTTGGGGCACCTGGGTGTTGCAAGAAGTCAGCTTGAAGAATTTCTCCCTTTGCCCCTTTCCCTACTCTCTGTCTCAAATCAATAAATAAATCTTTAAAAAACATATAAACCTCAGTTGAAAGGTAAAAAATAATATCAAATTAAAAACTGAGCAAATGAAGGCACCTCGATGGCTCAGTCAGTTAAATGCCTGACTCTTGATTTCAGCTCAGGGTCATGAGATTAGAGCCCCATCTCCAGCTCGCACTCAGCGCAGGGTCCACTTGAGATCTCTCTCTCTCCCTCTCCGTTTGTCCCACTCTCTCTCTCTGTATCTCAAAATAAATAGATAAATCTTTTTTAAAAATGAGCAAGTAAAATAAAATATAGACCTCAGAAGACTTTGAACAATGAAAAGTATATGAATTAATTATATGTTGCTATTGTTTAACCATTTACACTAGAATTCAATGTTTTCTTTTTACTTCTAAATCTATATTTTGATTATTTTAATTACTAAATACAAATAAATGATATATGTGTCATTTCTAAGTCTTGATGGTTTTAAATATGTAATGATTTAAAAGTTTCTGTATTTCACTATATGAGATATCCCCCGTTAGAGAATAGTTATTTTAGCAAATGATGAATATCAGAATAAAGCAAGGTAGAGGCACAAATAATTACAAATAATTTCCCATTCCTGATTGAAAAACAGCATTTTACTTGTAAGCATCACTGCTGTGTGATTTAAAGAAGCCTTGCAAATACGCCTCTCAAACAACTCTCCCTGACTTGTGAAATAAGTTGGGTTTTTCCTAGAGTACCATTTCTATTTTAACTTTTTGTTTTGAGGCCAAATTGAGCAGTTCAGTTTCAGAATCTATTACACTTTTCAGATATTCCAATGTATAATTTAATTTTGAAGTGCATTTTGATTTTCAAAAAAGCAAATTCAACCTAATTTGAAAACTGACTTACTAAAAAAAAAATTTGGACAGGTAAGGAGCTTCTTGTGGCAGAGTCACTGGTTCAAATCTATGACTATCATTAGCTATTATTATTAGATAGAAATTCATAAAAATATGACATGCACAAGATCCTTACACTTTTAATTCCACCTTTCTACCATCACTTAACCCAGAAACATCTCATGTACTTTTCATTCAGCCAAGACATGTCTAAATGCATTATGTCTGCTAGACTCTTCCAGAAATTTCAATAATTTCTCTCATTAAAAAAAGTTTCTGAGGAATTACATATCTGTTTTAAGTTTAAATGTATTTAAAATGAATTTGTATTATCTTTTTCAGATCTGAAGATTTAAAATAAAAATGTTATTTCTCAGATATGTCATTCCACTTTAACAATTAACATGGATAATACCATGGTATGTAATAAAATTAGTTTTAAAAAATATACAAAATATTAATTCTCTTTCGGCAGAATTTTTCCATAATGTATAATCATAAAAATTTATTTGTCTTTGCTTTATGTATAATTTTATGTTCATTTTCCCTTGATCATTAACTGTATCAACACAGCAATATGTCATTTGTGTTTTTCTAGCATTATCTTAGCATTTAGGAGGGACACGATGTATGTTAATTTATCCACAAACACGACTTAATATTTGCATCAAATTTAGAGATACTTAAAATACTGACGCTTGACAAAAGAAAGAGCATGGCATCACTTTGAAGTAAACCCAAACATGTCTGCTAAGTTTGTGGCCAAATATAATTAATCTTGGAAATGGTCAGCTCCTGAAAGGCACAGCTTCCTATATTTCTGATATTTCAGTCATTTACTCATGAAATAATTCATAACAATTTAGAGTATATATTACCAATCTTGGTAGACCTCTTTCAATATTGCTATCCTCATCAGAAACATACGTCAGAAAACTAAGATAATTTGCTAACTATAGATACACTTGTTCAAATGTCACTCGTCAATTTATAATATTACTACTGTGTGTGGCAAAAATTGGCTGAAATTAAATGCTCATTCTGATTGCTACATAGTGCTCTACAAAGTTAGGTCATAATTTCTGACTTACATAAATTTGTCCTGCAGTTCAGTGTAAACTCTGCTTCTTGGTCACAAATATATATATAAAATTAATAACTCTAGAAATTTCTTCAGGGAGATATGTAGATTATGTATGGACACATATAACAGAGATCTAACTGATCTGCAAGTTTAGGGTAATTTTCCCTGGAAAACTGATGATTCAGAAAAAAAATAATGAAGTATGATTATAGCAGGATATGAAAAGGTCCCCAGGAAATGGCGCATGGCTCAATAAGGAAACATTTCAAAAGTACTGTGTATTTAAGTGATAAAAAGAGCAAAGGAGAGCATACTGTAGAAGAGACAAAATAGGTAGGAGAGGATCTGGGTCCCACCCAGAAAGCAATGGGAAGGCTTGAATGGCAAATAATGGTTGGGGGAGGAGGAGAAGAAACAGTTATTTAGTAGCTATTTTAATAGATTTACTTTGTCTTCATGGACAGAAATGCATTTGGAGGGTGAGAATGTGGGTTTTGTTGGGTCATTTGGAGAGTACTTCAGGTTCCTGAGCTACATAGAGATAAAGGTAATTGGAATCTTGTTGGAGTAAAATAAAGGGAATGGATACATCAACATCTATTTAGAAGATACAATAATAAATAGCTGTTTGACTTTTGGGAGGCTATTTAGACAATGTCTGAATTTAGCTACTTTTAGAAGTTACTGTTCTACTGGCCTGGGTGGCTCAGTTGGTTAAGTGTCTCCCTCCAGCTCAGGTCTTGTCCTCAGGGTCCAGGGATGAGCCGCTAGGCAAGTTCTGTGCTCAGCGGAGAGTCTTCTCTCCCTCCCCCTGCCCCTTGCCCTGCCCATGCTCGCTCTCTCTCTCTGTCCCTCAAATGACATTTTTGGGGAAAAAAATTTGCTGTGCTTATCATCTATAGATTAAGAAAAGTGCCTTTGAATTTTTCACCACAAAGCACCATATATTAAATTGTTTTTAAAAATCTATTTCAGGGGTGCCTGGGTGTTTGAGTCAGTTAAGTGGCCAATTCTTGATCTGGGCTCAGATCATTATCTCAGAGTCCTGGCCTCCAGCCCTGCATCAGGCCCTGTGCTCAGTGGGAGTGGGTTTCAGATTATCTCCCTCTCTCTTCTGCTTCTTACACTCTCCTTCTCTCTCTTTCAAATAAATAAATTTAAATCTATTTTATTTTAGCTGAGTAAAATAACATAATAGACCATCACGAAAATAATGAAGTTGTAAGTTCTTTTTAAAATGTACGTTCTTTTTTTTTTTTTTAAGATTTCATTTATTTATTCACGAGAGACACAGAGAGAGAAAGAGGCAGAGACACAGGCAGAGGAAGAAGCAGGCTCCTTGCAGGGAGCCCAATGTGGGACTCGATCTGGGGTCTCCAGGATCACACCCCAGGCTGAAGGCGGATACTCAACCACTGAGCCACCCAGGCTGCCCTAAAACTTATGTTCTAAAAGACACTCAGTTTTCACAGAAAGTAATCTCATTGTTTCAAAACTTATGCATGAATTTCAGGCTTAACAAAAACATAGTTCTATATGGCATTCTTTCCTTTTATAAGTTAGATTCATACATTATATATGTTAATTTATGATTTTTAAATTGGATTGATACATTGTGAATGAACATATTAAGGGCACTTTTGGGTAGGTAGATTTATTTATGTGCTGTTATTTTTTAAGGGGGCAAAGATGTCATCAAAGGACAGTTTTCCTTTAAATGTGTGTTAGTGTGTATATATGTATATATACATACATCTATATGGGTATAGATACGTATATGGATGTATATATATATATAACTGCATATATAAAACACATACATATGTATTTAAATCTAATTTAAAACCCAGACTGTTATTGTGCTTAAACTTTGTCTAGTGCTGATTTCATCCTAAAGCAGCAAACTTTATGATGATTTAAAAATTAATTAATAATCTAAGTAAGTTCATTATCATTTAAGATCTATTTTAGCTACACATTTTAATATTCTGTTTTTGTTGCAGAGTGATTTAGACAGAGCCATTCATGGATAATAAGTCATTTATTCCTCATTAACTGTTAGGATGGATGTAGATATTCATTACAGCCAGACAACAGACTCATTTAACTGCATACAGGGCATGATTATATACCACACCAATGACTAGAATGCAAATTCTGTTTCACATTAGCTTCATTTTTAACCTAAGTATTTGCCAATAACTCAGATATTCTCCTTTATAGCTGATACTTTCCTTTTAGCTTTTATACCAGAAAATCCCCCAGTTTTTATTTTTAAAAAGGAGAAAAAAAAGTATAGAGAAAAAAGAGGAAGAACCCAAATGTTGTGGACTGAGTAAAGTGTATAATTCAGAATGATAGTTCTCTGTGCTGTGACTCACATGTTCTCTTAAAGTTTGTCTTTGAAACCGTGTTTTCCCTGTTGGAAATTTATGCCCTAGTCAGCTTAACCTTAAACCAGATGAGTTTTAGCTTTTAAAGGCAAAATCTTAGCAAATCTTCACAGTTGCAAACTTTATTTGAGCCTACAGTGAAATTCAGGAATTTACCACCTTTTTTCCCGCAAATAATGGAATACCACTTTACAGTGCATGAAAGTATATTAAACATAAATTCATAATTTTTATGAAATTAACATTTTAAAATTAGTGGCTGGAAAATATGGATTTCTCATGATGTTAGATTTTTTTTTACTGTATAACAATAAATCCACCCTCTAATAATCAACTGCAAATCATTTTGTTAATATACTATGCCTAGTATATGGGCTTTTAACATTAAGGTTACAAAACTTGGATTTGGAAACATCTTACCCATTGTGTAGGATGTACCCTTGCTGGAGAAACACACTATAAAAAGTTTTGGTAAGATATGTATAATTAAATTTTAACTTCTATCATACTGGATATTTAATGCAACCAATGTGTGATTTGCAAAGTCGTCAAAGGAATAATATTTAAGAAAACTTTAGAATGAAAATGATATTAAAATGTTGAAAAAATAAAATACATAAAATAAAATATAGGCTGAAAGATATATAAAATAATCAAGAAATAACAGGAAAATCCAGATAAACCATAGCCACAATATGTGTCAAGTTAAGGATGCACCATAGTTAGGTAAACAAGATAATTGGAAGAACATAATGATAATAATTTGTTTCATGGTAGATTTGGACAAGTCACAAAGAAATACATGGGATTTCAAGATAGCTTCCCCTAACATGATTCCTTTTTAATACAATGGAAACAAATATTTTCAGGCCTAATTATAAATTATAAAAAGGGACATTATATATTTTTAAAAATATCAAGACTCATGTTAAATATAGTTCATCAACAGATCATCTATATGTACTTTACTAACAATTCATTGTATATTGAAACATTATGAAAATGTCTTTTTAAAGTATGCTGCACTAAAATTGAGTAGGCTATAACAGAGTCACCTTATTTAAAAATTCACTTGTTCTACAGAATGATCTCATCAATGTATATTGCATTTCACAATGTTGGCTGATAAAAGAGAGAGGAAGTATGGAGCACATCATTCTACTTCTTTTAACTCCCAAAAGACTGCTAAATTATCCCACTTTCTTTCTTACTGATCCCAGAAACTTTTCAGAGATTTTCTCAACACGAGCTACTAACAGCCATTAACTAAATGAGCAGAATAAACACCTGAATTAAGATCTGTGCACTATGTCTGGTTTTCGACATTTACCTAGACTGGGATATAAAAGTAAATAATCCAAAAAATCATTTTGATTCCAAAATATGAATTGTGATTCTCCATTGTTCTTTATCTTCATGGTTGCATATTATTTGGTCTCGGTATAATCTTTATAGAGCAATTTGAATTTTTTATTTTCATTAAGTAAAATACATATATCAAAATGCAAGTCTAAGTTGACCAGTAAGTGCAAAATTAAAAGTCTTGCAGCCCTCGCATTCTTTGAGGGGTCCTGTCCCCCAGAGCAATAGCCCTCTGCCTATCAATTGGTTGAATATTCACTTCTTTTCTTGTAATATGCTACTACCCTATTTCTTGAATCATCAAATTTAAAACTAATTGAAAAAAAAATAACTAATTGTAATGTCCACCTGAAAAAGTGATGAATTCTCACACCTTCTCTTCTAGCACTTTTTTTTCCCCATTTATCAATTAAATGTTTGGTTCATTATATTTTATACTAGTGTGCAATGTAGGATATAGATATAACTTTATTTTTTCCAACTGGTTAGTCAGCTGCCACATCATACTTCAGAGAATAATCTGTCTTTTCTGCATTGGATAGAGATTCCCTAAATTTCCAAAATAGTTTGTCTAGTTCTGGATTTTTCATTCTATTCCATTGATCTTTGTCTCTACATTCATAAATATCATGCTATTCTAATTATTGATACTTAAAATGTAATATGGCTGAATGCCTTCTCTGTTTATTTCTATTAAAATTCACCTTAAAAATAAAATAATAAATAAAATTAATCTGTCTAGCCCATGGATGCATGATTTTTATATATATGTTTTTAAACTATATATAAACTACATGTAGAAAACTACATACATCTTAAATAAAGAGAATGATTAATTTTCACAAAATAAACATTCCATATAATACCTTCAGATTTAAAAAAAAGGTATATTACCAACCAATCATCTCTTCTACCCTAACCTCTGTTCTCTCAACTATTACCATTAATTTTGCCTGTTTTTAAATAATAAATTAATGCAGAGCTAGAAATGTCTGGCAACTTTTGCTCAACACAATGGTTGCAAAATCCATCCATGCTGTTGTTTCAGGAAGTAGTTCATTCATTTTCATTTTATGAATACACTACGATGTATTTATAAATTATATTGTTTATGAAAATTTGCATAATTTCCACTTTGAGGCTTTTAAAAATATAGCTTCTGAGTTCAATCTTGACATATCTATTTGTGTACAAATATATGCACTTAGGTTCCATATATCTAATTTGTATTTACTTGGTCATAGGTATTTATATGTTTATCTTTAGTGGATATGTAGCCAGTTTTCCAAGTGCATGTGTTGATATGTACTTCTAGCAACATATGAAAAGTGCATTTGCTCAATATCTTTAACATTTAGTATTTACCTTCTTCGTTTCTATCCATTTTTGGATGTGAGCCAAGAATTGTTTGGAGTAATCCTTTATTATTCTCCTAATGCCCATGAGATTAAGTAAACAGGACCTGTTTCATTTCTTTCTTTCTTTTTTTTTTTTTTACATATTTTTTATTGGAGTTCAATTTGCCAACATATAATAGAACACCCAGTGCTCATCCCTTCAAGTGCCCCCCTCAGTGCCCATCACCCGGTCACCCCATCCCTCCGTCCACCTCCTCTTCCACTACCTCTTGTTCATTTCCCAGAGTTAGGAGTGTCTCAGTTAATCATTAATTTCTTTCTTTCTTTTTTTCTTTGTTTAGCCGGGCTAGATATTTACAAATTTTATTGATATCTTGAAAGATACGTATTTTAGTTTCATTAATGTTCACTATTATTGTTCTATTTTCAGTTTTATTCATTAATTCAATTTTTATCATTCATTTACTTTTGCTTGCTTTAGGCTTGAATTTTTTTAACCTAAAATGGGTCATAGATTATTAATTTTAGACATTTCATCATTAACAAAATATGTTTTTAAGTGTTATGTATCTTATAATACTGATTTCACTGCATTGCACAAATTTAGACCTGTTGTATAAGATACTGCTCTTTACAAGTAAGAGCAGTGCATCTTTCCTCTTATAATCCTCACAATGTTTTACTTTTCTTTTTTTTAATTGCAAATTAATGCAAATAATTCATGTAGAGCGGACACTCTTCTTGGTCTCAAAAAATGCATCTGCTATCTCCAATAAGTATATTTGCTGTCAGTTTTTGCTTATAAATATTAATAAGTAAATTTTTTTCTTTGTCTTTATTTGGCAATCATTTTAAATTACAAGTGTTGAATTTATTAAATGATTTGTGTCACCTGAAATGACTGTATGACTGTGCATTATCAATTAATTTTTTGATTTATATTATTAGATTTTCTGATGGGAAAAGTGCCTTACATTTCTGAGATAAATGTTACTTGATCATGATGTTTTATTATTTTATACAATGTCAAATTCAGAATACATAGTTTGTAAATTCAATTGAATTAAGATTCACTTAATGCCTAAGTGAAATGGGCTTCTAATTTTCTTTTATTATAATCTACATAAAACAACTTTTTAATCATATATTTCTAGTTCTCTAGTGTACACTGAATTCATATTAGACTTTCCTACAGCTCTCAAGTTAGAACTTCACATGCTTTGATGCTTTGTGCTCCTAGGTTAATATTTTATTCTACATTTTTTCCCGTGGTTATTTTGGATAGTAGATATATTAAGAATTAATTCACATTGGAACAAACCATGAATTAAATAATGAAACTATTGTTAAATTTAACTAAGGTCAGCCCATAAGCTTTTAACAGTGCATTTTTCCTTTTACATAAATGGATAAGGAAGCTACAGATATCTAACCTTGTTGTGAAAGCAAACAATATTTGAGCTATACATAGTCTTAGGTAGGATTGAAACAAGTAAGGAACAACAGATTTCTCAGGATTAACATTTTAGATTCTCTATAGTATAGCTAAAGTGGAAAATGTCTATAATAAGCATGTCCCATCAACTGAAGGTGCTGGTCAAGTCCTATAGTGATTTGCACTCCCTATCCAAATATTTATTCTTGGATATTTGTACGTCTTTCCTGCACCTGTTTTTTTCTGCCGTACTTTACCCATACAGAAGATAACAGAATCATGCTCTCTAATTGTTTGTAAGTTTATGAAATGATTTGGTTAAGAATGTAATATAAACATAACCTAGATAATCCAATGGGACAAACCCAAAGCTATATACAATACAGCAGTATTGATAACTAAAAAATATTGTCACTGAAAGGCAACAAGAAATGACTAGTACTTCAAATAGCAGTTTTTGTTATAAAGATTATATTTATGCATTAATTTCAGGTGAAGGGGTAAAAAAGTAAAAAGTTGTAAAAACCAACAGTTGACTTTCTAGTAAACATAATCTTAATTTTTTTAAATGCTAGAGGCAATGGAAATAAAGACTCTTGATTGTAATTCTATAGATTACTTGATGCTATGTTGAACTATACAACTCTTATCTGGTAAATACTATCAGGAAATTCAGTGAGAAAAAAATCACCTGATTGTGTGGGAAATAATACATTATGAATGTTAAAAATGTATTTATAATAACAATTTTTACTGAGCCACTATGTTTAAAAAAATGGAAATGGAAACACACACACAAACTAAATTCAATGTGTTATGCTTTAATTAATTCACCTTTTTTCAAAGTTTGCCTTCTATATATTACTTACCCAATTTTCTTTTCAAAATTTGTACTTACATTCTGAAAAAAATGTAAATGTCTTGTTTCTGATTTGCAAATCAAATAAAAATGAGCAAATATTTCATTTGTGTAAATTCATTACTAATAGAAATATTTTAATAGAATTATTAGTACCAAAGTAAAATTTTGACAGAATAATGTATGTTTCATTTACTCCTACCTCAGCAACTCATAGGAAGATGTTAAATTTACTTCGGCTTTGAGACAAACTTTGGAAAAATTCCAACGAGAAGTCAATCCAAGGCTTAGGTCATTGTTGCTATCAACTATAATCTTGTGATGAGCTGCAAAATTGATGCAAGGGAGAGTTTATATGATGAAAATATTTGTTGTCCAGATATTTGTTGGCACTACAAAAATGACAAATCATTTTAGAGGTTTGATTAAGTGCAGTTATATATATATAAATTTGTTATTGTTCTTATTTAACAGTGGGTATAAATAGTGGTTGTGATCAATTTGGTTGTCAAATTTACTATGGAATTTAAATAAGACAGAGAGACATTTTTGTGGCATTGTTTTACAATTATATATCTATTTCTCTCCTAGATCTCATGTTCAAATCTAATGGCATTCCAGCACTATTTAATGCTTATATTAGAGGTACTTCGTGTAAAATATTTAGGACTATTCAAGTCTTACGGTGATCAACAAATACTAACATTATTGTTCATCTTTCTCCTTAAATGTTAGTTGTAGTGGTGATTGGAATAGTCTTATTTGAAGCATAACTATAGTACTAGTACTGTCAAAAGCAAGTTAATACTCAGATTATTTTTATGACAGTTACTTTAGATATAACTATGCATTTTTATTATTGAAAAAAAAGGACAAGTCCCCATTGAATAGATAAGAAAATAACAAGATGATTATAAATGTTCTAACAAAATATGTACTCTTTAGTGTTAATGGAGAAATGACTTCTTGTCTCAGATTTGAATTAACATATTTTATGCTAGGTAAATTATATGCAAGAGTAGAGATCAGGGACGCCTGGGTGGCTCAGTGGTTGAGAGTCTGCCTTTGGCTCAGATCATGATCCTGGGGTCCTGGGAGCGTGTCTCACATTGGATTCCCCACACAGAACCTGCTTCTAACCCTTTGCCTGTGTCTCTGTCTCTCTCTGTGTGTCTCTCATGAATAAATAAATAAAATCTTTAAAAAATAAATCAAATAAAATAAAATTATACAAGAGTGATTACTTGATAGCCTAATGTTCTCTAAATTCTTCCCATTAAGCTATTTAATTATTTCCTATGTTCTCTACTCTTCATTCAGTCTTAAACATTATAAATATTTCTTTTATTACATGTACTTTGCCTTTTTATTGTGGTTTAGGATATTACTTTCTAATTTTTAGATAACCATATTCTGCTGATATTAATATTTAAATATATTTATTATATAAGAATACAGAATAATACAACAGCTATATAGATATGCATGTGTATATATATGTTTTATATATGTACAAATGCATGTATGTATATGTATGCATGTGTATATATATTTTTTCTTTCTAATTCATTTCTAACTAAATAATTGAAAAAAATCCTGAGACAGTTTAATCAGGATCCTACTCTAATAACAGGAAAAACAAGAGTAATATCATATGAACTTTCACCCCTAGTAACAAAAACATCAATGCAAGGATGAAAACGATTTTAACTTATCAGTCATATTTCATTTTTCTCCAATGATAATTTTTTTCTTCCTTCTGCTGACAAGAAAAAAAAGTGCTTGGTTCTAACATTAAAGAACATATTTTATTTATAGCCAGGCAGCCTTGAAATTCTTCATTTTAAATCCCTGCTGAACTTTAGAGAAACCTTTAAAAACTCAATTACATTTATACTAGGCTTTTACCCCAACCTTCAGAGTTCAGAATTCAAATGCTTAGGGAAAAGCAACCAGTGCTAAAAATCTCCAGGACCATATGAGTGTCTTAATGAGAGCTATCCCTAAGCTTTGATTGCAAAAAGCATGGACAGTGTTTCTTCTCCAGGGAGAAAATATTGGGTGGTATTCAAATGAAAATGGTTGCTGGTTGCCACGATTGCCACAAAATAATTCTATACTCAGATATCTTTTTATTGGATTTTTAAAATTTTTCCATTATGGGAATGGTAGTTTATCAGATTAACGTTTTAAGGATACATCCAGAAAATTAGTAATCAAAGTAACATTAAAGCAAACTAACTTCTGAAGTTACTTTTTTTTTTTAGAGAGCATTTTCTAAGAGACAGCTTAGTAGCCATAAGTCCATATGGACACTGAACTTCTATGTTACTTTTAGCTTAATTTAGAGGATGGAGAAAAAGCATATTCCTAATTAATGAAGAAAGTAATTTTTGTGAAATAATTAATCATAGAGTCTCCCAAAAAGTGTAACTCATCATCACAGAAGACATTATTCCTCAAGAGTTCATTTGTTATTTCTTAGAAACTTTAAATGAAGAATTAGTAATGTTTATTTTTGTCTCTAAGGAAAAAAGACAAAACCCATAATTTGATAGGAAAACAAAAAAGTATAAATAAATTGTAATCTTTTTGAAGGTATTTCTCAGTACTAAAGACTTATGTTATGTATACAATATAACTTGAGCATTTAAATAACTGTAATTGTGAAATCTGGTCCTGAAAGTTTATACTGAAAATTTCTAAACCTTTGATTACATTAAAAATAGCATTAAAAAAAATGGCATTTTATGTCACAACAGACATAGAAAAAAAACACGTTATAAATTCAAGATATTAAAGCATATTTAGTTATTTAAGTAACTAATATTTCATGTATGAGTACATATGAATCAATTAAAGAAAGTTGAATTTTTCACTACAGCAACTGCAAGAGATCTTGGTTCTTATTTTTATGAATACAAGTAAATTATTACTTATGTCCAAAGCACGGATTTTAATTACCAAGTTTTTTCCAGTTAATCTTCATGTACAAATAGATCAAACACTCAAATGAAAGATTTTCTTTAAAATTTGTAATCAATATTATTACTAATGGTGGTCTTGATCATTTGATCTTGTTTTCTCTCATAAACATTTATTGATGACTTGCAAGGATCTAGTACTAAGTAATGTGTTGGCAACATACAAGTGAACGAAGTCCATTCCTCAAGTAACTCATAATGTCATAAGAAGACTAGTTTCCCAAACAGGAAATTATTAAATAAAATGTGGTAGGTGCAGTAATAGGTATATTAAAAGCGTATTAAGAAATGTTGCTAAAGGGAAGAAGAGAAAGAAAGAAAAGTGACAAAATATCATGTTAGGGTGGCATCTAGTAGAATGTGATGATGGCACAGCCGTATCTTAAGTAGTGAACAGAATGTAACTGGGGGAAAGTCTAATGTATTTTAGACACATGAAATACTACAGAAGTAAATTTATGGATTCAGGAAACAAAGAACTTTGTGTAGACAACTGTAAGATGTCTACACTTAGAATATAAAAATTCAATAGTTTTGTCAGATGAAACAAGAGATGCTGGTAGTAGTTTTGGAACTCACTGTAAATCCTCTAATGATAAGGAAACACTGGAGAATTTTAAAATTAACATTAAAATTAAATCTCTAAAATCTACCATTTTTTCCTCTCTAGTTACTGCAAGGAGGATGAGTTTGAAGGAAATAAGAAAAGAGACAGGGAATTAATCAGAAGAATGCCCTGGGTGCTCTGGTCTGGCTTTATAAAGGGAAAGAAGGTCGTAGAAATAGATAAAGGTGATTGCTTTATACGTTATTCCTTATGTCACTATGATTTCAGAGAATTATAATGTGATTTTATCTTATATAAAATGTGATTAAATAGCAAGGAATAGAACTCATTGAAATGCAATTTTATTTTTACATGATTATGGCAGACAGGGTCATATATATTGCTGAATATTTTTTCATATTTCTCTCTGTATAATAGAGGCTTAAAATTTTAAAATTACATTTTTGAAGTTCTTTTCAGATAATCTTTATGATGTGTTCTTGGTTCTATCTCATTTGATTCCATATGAGATTTGAATTCAGGACCAGTTCAAGGGAGATGGTTGGAAAATGAGTGACAGCCACCCACTAGAGTTGGAGCAGCGTGATTTTTGGATCTGACATTCATAGCAGTAGATTCTCACTTCCCAGATGATAACTAATAGGGTATGACTCAGAGGTTAACAGTTGGGTTAGCAGTTTTCTGACTGAAGCCAAAGCAGCACATCTTTGGTGGGCTGGTTCTATTGATATAAATATTGTTTAAAAGTAATTCCTAAGGTGGGGGGAGGGCACCTGGGTGGCTCAGTCAGTTAAGCCTCTGCTTTCAGCTCAGGTCATGATTTCAGGGTCCTGAATTTGAGCCCTTAGTCGGGCTTCCTGCTGAGTGGGAAGCCTACTTCTCTCTTTTCCCCCTGCTTGTGCTCTTTCTTGCTCTCACTCTTTCTCTCAAATAAATAAATAAAATATTTAAAAAAATAAAATAATTCCTAGGGGATGCCAGGGATTCTCAGCCAATTAAGCATCTGACTCTTGATTTCAGCTCAAGTCATGATCTCAGGGTCCTAGGATCTAGCTCCACATCAGGCTCTGTGGTCAATAGGGAGTCTGATTGAGATACTCACCCCCTCTCCCTCTGCCCTCTCCATCGCAAATAAATAAATAAATCTTTTTTTTTTTAATGAGTCATTCCTAAAAAAAAAAAAAAAAAAAAAAAAAAAAAAAAAACTATACATGTTCCTCTAGCTTTTGGTGATTACTACAGACATTATATGCTCTGTATTGAATAAGTACTTACTTTTTGGCATAAAATAGTTTGAGGTTTGAGTATAACTATCTGTATTTGATCCTGAATGATATGGTCAGACTAAATTATTTTCTTGAAACCAATCCTAACTAATTTGGGGTAGCAATGTACTCTGCTATAAAACCACAGTCATTGGCCTATATTGCAATTATGGTAACTCTATGATACAATGCGAGTCAATTAGGCACAAGTAGAAGCCTATTAGAAAATTCTGCATGGGCTCTCTGGCCCTAATATGTCTGCTTCCTATTGCCCTTTGCATTATTATCCTTTTAAATTTATTTTACTGCAGGAAATATGTCTTACTGACTGAATCTCTAATAATTATCATGTAGGCCCACAGGAAAAAAGCTAAGAGAAACGCAAAAATCTTGGCCTGTCAGCTTTGAGCCTTAGAATCATTGCAGTAACCTCCTTTTAGACATCTTAGGACATTGGAGGTATGGGAAAGAACCATTTTCAAGTTATTGTTAGGTTTTCTGTCATTTATACCTACAGCAAACACAACACTTTAATGAGTATGAAATTTTTCTATTACATGCAGAAGTTTCAGTTGTAAGCAACAGAAGCTGACTGTCTGTGAATAAGCCCAAATGGATTCAATAAAAAGAATATGAGGTAGTTTCAATAATATTTTTGAGGAATAGAAAACAACCATTAAGAATTGTACCTAAAAATATATATTAAAAATGACCCAAAGACGACACCACTGCTATTTCCCATCTGAAGCTACCTCTTGTTGAAATACTAAATATTTGAAATAAACAGAATACCAGACTGTCATCACTGCTGCCATCAACGCTGATGATTTGGCCATCACTTAAAAGGAATGTTATGAACCTTTATCACACTGCTCATTTCCAAACTTAAATTTGTAGTATTTCTGATTTGAGAGTCTCTTTTCCCAAGTCTGTCCTAGCTGGCAATGATTCTAAGAACTTCTATTTCTGGGATTTCCTTTGGTGTAGAAGGCCATGGGCTGGAAATCTTTCAATTATAACTAAGGATGTTGGGCAGCCTGGGTGGCTCAGCGGTTTAGCACCGCCTTTGGCCCAGGGCATGAACCTGGAGTCCCAGGATCGAGTCCCATGTCAGGCTTTCTTCATGGAGCCTGCTTCTCCCTCTGCCTGTGTCTCTGCCTCTCTCTCTCTCTCTCTCTCTCTTTCTCTCTGTGTGTGTATGTGTGTGTCTCATAAATAAATAAATAAAATGCTTAAAAAATAAAAAAACTAAGGATGTTAAACCTGGTGAGTAATCAGAAGCTTGACAGATTTTTACTACCCTGTATACGATTCTTTGATCTTTAGACCAACATTCATTTACATGATCAAATTTGTGTTTAGATTAAGTATAAAAGAAGTATTGCCATTTCATGATCTTAAAAATATACTATTGATATATTTCAAGTCAGTGTACAGTTTACTAATATTTCAATACTAAAACACTAAGAAACACAGTACCTACATGCAAATATACACATATAATCATGCATGTAAAAATCAAAACCCTGAATTATTAATGTGAAAATTAATTAAAAATGATCTAAACAATATATATGATAATTAAATAGAACCTAAGGTACAACATGGTGACTATAGTAAATCATAATGTATTGTATACTTCAAATTTGCTAAGAATAGATCTCAATTGTTCTTATCACAAAAAAATGGGAGGGGGTAAACATGTGAGTTGATGGTTATGTTAATTAGCTTGATTGTGATAATTGGAAGCAAAGGAGGAAAAAGGAACAATGAAAGGACTTTATTTTTGGATACAGTATCTCTCATAATAAAAAAAATAGATCATACTTTATAGCCTCTAAATAAAATAAAATTATCTAGCTTAAGTGAAATTTTGGCTTAATGCTGAAAGGACCATGAGTTCGTACATTATATGTTTACTTTAAATATAATTGAAATACCTATCCAGTAGCTAAGGATAAAAACTATCCTAGTTTTAGGGTGCCTGGATGCCTCAGTTGGTTAGCACCTGCCTTGGCTCAGGTCATGATTCCGAGGTCCTGGAATGGAGCCCCACATAGGGCTCCCTGCTCAGCAGGAAGTCTGCTTCTCCCTCTCCCTCTGCCCCTCCCCACTGCTTGTGCTTGGTCTTTCTCTCTCTTTTTCTCTCTCATTCTCTCTCTCAAATAAATAAAAAAAAAAATCCTATGCTAAGTTTTAAATTTCTGTGAATATATCTTGGCTTCAGCAATAAGGATATTAGCTTCTAATAGCAATAAAATTTCAATAGGCATTGTTTAGTGTTTCCTTCAGTCTCAGATTAAATCTTAAAGTTTTAGTATCTGAAAACAAGTTCAGGAAATTCATAGAGAATTTTAAAAAGAGAGAAATAACCCAATATTGCATTAGTTAACAGAATTTGACAGTTTCCCGTACTGCCATAAAAACTTATGTCCATAGACTATTCTCTTTAAAGTGTAAATTAGACTCAAATATCTGCAAGAGAAGTCTTCAAGTTTAATCTTAAAAACTTATAAACAAAAAAACAAGTAAACACTAATATTTCACTTCAATAATTTGTTTGGCAAAGAATACCATAAGAACATTTTAAAAATCAAATATTAGACATGGAATGATTAAATGCTAAAATAAAAATTCATTTGTAAGAATAAGCTTCAGTGAACAACAAGGCAAAAAATGGACTTAAGGGATGCCTGGGGGGCTCAGTCCATTAAGCATCTGCCTTCTGCTCATACCATGATCTCCAGGTCCTGGGATTGAGACCCTGCCTAATGGGGAGCCTGCTTCTCCTTTCCCCTGCCCTTCCCCCCTCTGCTCATCCTTTTTCTCTCTCTCTCTCTCATGCGCTCTTTCAAATAAATAAATAAATATATTTTTTTTAATTTTTTAAAAATATTCTTTTATTTACTCATGAGAGACACAGAGAGAGAAATAGAGGCAGAGACACAGGCAGAGGGAGAAACAGGATCCATGCAGGGAGCCCGATGTGGGACTCGATCCTGGGTCTACGGGATCACACCCTGGGCTGAAGGCAGCACTAAAACACTGAGCCACCAGGGCTGCCCAAATAAATCTTTTTAAAAGATGGACTCACATTCCTGAAAACGTGAAGCCTTCATTTTCATATATGGATCACATATTTAGGTTTGTCACAAGTTGTAATTATGTTGAACAGCAGTTAATCCTAATTAGATGTGAAATGCAGCTTTTTTTTTTTTTGATGGGTTAGTTTCTGTAGCTAAAACTGATTATTAATGTCTGATATGTTTTTTCTCTGTGTCTTTTAATTGTTTCTATGCCATACTGATTCTATTTACTTTCTTTGTACTACTAAGAAGTCTTTTTATTGTCTTTTTTAATAATTTTGTTATTTTAATGTTGTCAATATTTTAATATTTTAAAGATTTTTTACTCGGAGCTGAGGATTAATATAGGCTAATTGACTTAGCAGTACACAATGTGTCAGAAAGAATGAGCAACTGGAATGTATGCATTAAACAAAGTCTTATAAAAAATAGTTTATCTATACTCATAGGTGCAGAAATTTGAAATTTATTTGTCCCTTATAAATTTGATGGAGTGGGCTTTTAACATATTCATCAGGAAAATTTCTATTTGATTGAAGATATTTAACTTCACCTTTATAACAGAAGTGAATGGGTTTTTATCCCAGCAAGTATCAAGCTCCTCAATTTTTTAATAAGAAAGGGATATTGAGCTAACTATTTTTATACATGGATACACTTTCAACAAGTAATCAACAATAATGACTCCATATTACTTCCAGAAAATCACATCAAGACTATGTATTTCAGCTTCTATACATGTGTAAAAAATGTATTTGAAAACACTGCATCACAAGAATGGTAAAGTACACTTTAAATTTTACCTTCTAAAGTTACTGCTTGCTAACCTCAAGTATTCTGATTGGGGTGCATGCTCATTTTTAAATATTTTACAAATATGTACATGCTATGAATTAAATACAGTAAATATAGTAAAATAAACTTATGAACCATAGTAAATTGTCAATATTTGATTTATATAAATAGTATCATTTTTTCTTGCTTCTTACTGCTTTTATTGTTTTCACTCAATACTGTGTTTCGATTAATTACTAGTATGCAGCTATTTATTTAGAACTAAATTGGTTAGCAATATGAAATAATTTCAATGATATACAATATATTATTTACTCAGTTTATAATTTATGTTCATTCATGTTATTTTATAATTTACTTTTTATTTTGCAAGCAACTGTGCAATTATTATCTGTATACATGCTAATTTGTGCACATATGTGGAAATGACTCTAGGGTATATACAAAGAGATATAATTGTTATATATACTTATTCCTACTCTAAATTATGTCTTTGAATTTAGTTTCACCACCAGAAGGCTACACATCTGGTCTATATAATTCTAGCACCTTGCAGAATTGCTTCACTGAGTTATGCTTAATGTTTTGTGCCCATCATTAACAGTAGTATATAAAAAACAGTGTCGCGGAATGTACTCAAGCTTCCACTGCAGAAAATGCTGTCACTGCACAATCCTTTAGTGTTTTGCCATACTTTTCACATAAATTATTTCATTTTCTGAATTATCTCTTATGATAATATGAAAGATTTTATAGGACAATGATTATGAATTCAATAATTGAAAGGTATTTATTCCATCATTTTCTACTTTACTTTGTAAATCAAAAGGACAACTGAAGTTTAATTAAAACAATGATGTTGGTTTTTTAGATGTTCATGTTTCCCTAGCCTTACTAATTCTGTCTTATTCTTATCCAAAATATATTAGTCACATGATATATTTATTATTTTATCAAGTATTTAGAAAGCTACAGTGATTTCCAATGATAGGCTTAAATAAAATCAGTCTTAATATCTAATACCTGCCTTTTCTCTTGGTGTGTTGAATAGTATATTTTACACCTAGTGGAATATATATTAATAATTTGAAGGTAAAAGGAAATGCCATTTCTTCTTGATAACAACATGAAGAGCAAACAATATAGATGAGACCGGCTTTCCGCAGGTATAATTTCATTGCAAGTGATGTGTAGTAAATTAGATACTCATGAGGATAGTTTGGCTCCACCAATGTTCTCAAAGGCCCATTAATCTAAATGTAAATTAATATAAAATGAGAAGGATCTCAGAAACCTTTCCAGGTTAATAACAAATGTGCTTGGACATGTTGTGCATTCAGTCTACATAATGGAAAACTCTAGATAACATTTGAGTAATGATTCTTCCAGCATTGTTTAAGGGAAAGAGTGAGAATCTCTGGAAGGCATGGGAATTCTTGAAATTACAAATGACTTTTCCAAAGTATTTTATATATTCTTTAGGAAAATGTATAGTGTCAAATTCAACTGCATATTATGAATACAGGAAAAATCACTTACTAGGGAATGATGTCAATAAGATAGCAGAATAAGAGGTCCTAGACTTCTGTTCCCACACATAAATGATAATCTGGTAGCCATCCACAAAAGTGTACTGATGGGAGCTCTGGAACCCAGATAGGAAGATGCAAAACTTCGGTGAAGCTCAAGAACGAAGAGCGCAGCTTTGAAAGAGCAAGTCTATGATCCAGTGGCAGCCTTGCCAATGTGGTCCCTTCTACGGTTCAAAAGCAGACCTACTTCCTCTATAGACTTGGCTTCAGCCCTACTTGGCTTAGGTTGGCCACCAACCATTAAGGGACCTAAGAACAGTCATATCTATCCATACCCTTGGTGATTGGCCCAGTGGCTGCTGACCTGATTCCAGATCCTGAAATGGCCCTGAGACCTGGCTCTTATACCATCTGTCATAGTCCCACAGGTAGTCCAACATGGCTAGGGACCTGTCCAGGCACTTGGCAGGAACCCACGCAGTGGCCAGAAGGACCCACACCCATCTATTTCCCCAGTAGAAGGTCCACTATCTGTCCACAGCAGCCCCATAACTGGACCTGTTAACCAGCCTGTGGTCTCAGAGGCAGTCTTATCCACCTGGGGATCTTACAGGAACCATGTCTGTCCATGCCCTAGTAACACTTCTGAAACCTGCAGACTGAACTATAGACCTGGGAACAGCCATCGGACCTGACAGACCTACTTGTTTAATATCCCCAGATGCAGGGATCCCTGGGTGGCGCAGTGGTTTGGCTCCTGCCTTTGGCCCAGGGCGCGATCCTGGAGACCCGGGATCGAATCCCACGTCGGGCTCCCGGTGCATGGAGCCTGCTTCTCCCTCTGCCTATGTCTCTGCCTCTCTCTCTCTCTCTCTCTCTCTCTCTTTGTGACTATCATAAATAAATTTTAAAAACTTAAAAAAAAAAAAAAACTTAAAAAAAAAAAAGATCCCCAGATGCAGACCCATCTGTCTGGGGATCTGGCCAACAGGTATGTGAAAAAGTGTTCAATATCACTAATCATCCGGGAAATGCAAATAAAGACCACAAGGAGATATTACCTTATACCTGTTAGAATAGCTATATTAAAAAGACAAGAGATAACAAGGATTGATGACAATGTGGAGAAAAGGGAACCCTTGTGCACTGTTGATGGAAATGAATATTGGTACAGCCACGATAGAAAACAGTATGTATATAATTAAATAATTATAATTACACAATTAAATGAAAATAACCCTTAAAAATGTAATTTTAAAATGCATTTTAAAAAATGTATTTTAATTCCTTAAACAATGTGTTTAACAGCTCCTGTGAGTTCTAAATTCTTGACTTGAGGTAGCTCATAAGAGAAAGGTTATCTTAAACTGCACAGAAGTTTATTTCCTACTAATTCTATTTCTGTTGTCTTTTTCCTACCTTATCAACAGTAGACTGAGTTTTACCACATATTTTCTAAACTCCATTCTTACAAAACTAATAAAATATAAATCAATCTGGCAGTAAAGGAAAAAAAGGACTACCAAATATATGTCAAATATAACATATATTAAAATTATTTGTTGTTTAGTTTCAAATTTAACTGAATGTCCTTTTTTTTTTTCTAAACCTAGAAACCCTAGGAAATATCAACTCAACCAACACAAAAGCAAGTGAAGCTGATATATGACCACTTTCTAATTTGGCAACCAGTACCACATATATAGCCATAAAGTCTAATTTCCATTTTTCCTTTAAAACAACATCCTGTATTAAGAGTGCATCTGCATATATTGTTCCACATGTCTGGAAATCTGTCAAGTACCCAGTGAATTTAGTACTATCCTAAATTTGATCCTATTAAAATGCAGGACTGCTGATATAGTGCTTTTTATTTTAATATGTGAAGCACTACAATATTTACTCCATTGCTTTTAGAATTCCATGAATCTATCTTATGATAACATGAAGCTGATTAATGTATTCACTCAGTAAATACTTATTGAGCATTTACCACATCCCATATTCTTAAAAAAATTCAATATTTCATTCATTGCTTTCTCCTCAAATGTACTTGTTTAACTGACCAGATCCAATTATTTCGGAAGAAAAAGACTCTCCTATATGAACACTGAAGGTTGTTATGGATTGAATTCTATCCCCTAATAAAACTATGTTGAAGTCCAAACCACTTGTACCTCAAAATGTGATCTTATATGGACACAGGATCTTTACAGAGGTTAAAATTAGTCTATTAGGGTGAGCCCTAATCCAATATGGCTGGTGTCCTTTCTAAAGGGGAAATTTGGACACAGACAGACACATAGAGAAGGAAGGCAATGTGAAGAGATACAGGAAGAAAACCATGTGAGGCTGATGGCAAAGGTTGACATTATGCTGCCACAAGCCAAGAAGTGTCTGGGTCAACCAGAAACTGGAGAAGGAAAAATCCTCTACAAATTACAGACAGAACGTTACCCTGTCAATGCCTTGATTTTGTACTTCTAGTCTCTAGAACTGTGAGAAAGTAGGTTTATGTTGTTTTATGCCACTAAGCTGTTGGTACTTTGTTGGCAGTCCTAGGAAACTCGCACAAAGCCCATTTAATAGACAACATAACTTACTCTCCTAGATCTGGCTTTATATATTCTTAGCATTTTACCTCAGGTAATATTTTATAATACTGAATATTATATTTTTTATATAATTGGTTTTATAATTTTATAATTATAAATTATAATTTTATTATATATAATAAATATGACCAATATAATTTTATTGGTCAAGTATTTGCATAACTTGACCAATGAAATATACATAGCTGGGATATTAATCTATAATATTTTTAAATGTTTTTATTTAAAAAAATTATGGAATGCTGATCATATGGCAGTCACTTTAAGGTTTCACAGAGAAAACAGTAATCAACATCACCTCAAGATTTTCAGAATCACGTATCTTTCATTAAAATCAGCACATCAAACAATGGTCCAAAACAAGATTTAGTATAACCAAGATGGGAAGTAAAATTAGACATGTTACTATTTTTGTTACTGCATTTATATCTCTATCCTTATCCTGATCCTTATTTCTATGTCTATATTTATCTCTATCTAAATTGTATCTTTATATCTATTTCTATTTTTTGAGATCTATTACTTATTTTAGAAAGAAAGCATGAGCAGGGGGAGGGGTGGAAGGAGAGGGAGAGTGAGAATCTTGAACAGATTCCCCACTGAATGTGGAGCCCAATGCAGGGCTCCATCCCAGGACCCCGAGATCATGACCTGAGCTTAAACCAAGTCAGACGCTCAAACCGACTGAGCCACCCAGGTGCCCCTGTATCTGTTTCTGTACGCACATCATACAGTATTTAGAAATGGGAGGAAGGCTTTATTTTCAACAGAATAAAATACTATTAATTTGATAGACTTAGAAATCTATGCAAAGATAGTGCCACAATGCATAGTCCTCTAATACTAACACTACAATTTCACTTGTACATTATGCAATGTAAGTGTAACTGTGATTGATTATGTGATTCTTGGGGGAAAATCATAAACTTTGTATTACTATTCAGAAAATTTAATTAAAATGCCAATAGCATTTTAGGATTTACTTTTAGAATAATCAGAAACTAAAATTATTCTATGTTGCATTCAGAGTTGTGCCATAAGAAAATGAAAGCAATTTTAGCAACAAAATAACATCAAGACAATGAGGCATCACAATGTTATGTCATCATGAACTAACTGATTTTATATTAACTTTGTGAATTCCAAAGCGTAAGATATGGCCTCTGTCTAAACAAAAATGTTGATATTGACATAAACATGGTTTCAATTACTTTCATGTATCCAAATATAGGCTTTCTCTTTTAATTAATGAAGTATATCTCTCTTAACCTTAATCATATTAGAAGTTTTATTTTAAACCAAACTTAAACAATATTACTTTTCTAATTTCTGAGGGGTAATATCTCAGTTGGTGGAACTATAGAATATAACAATACATTTTGTAGCACTTATTATGTGCCAGACAGCGTTCCAAACAAAATATATTTATGTAATGTATGTGTTTACATACATGTACCCTCAAATTCTCTTCATTTTTAGGTAGGAATACACCGGTTTTATTATTAATTTTCAAATGAGAAAGCTGTAATTGATGCAACTCAGATTTCAACTTTAGTAATCTGGCTCCAAAACTCATTATTTTAAAAGCCATGCAAGAACTTGCAAAGACATGGGTGGAGCTAGGGAGGGTAATGCTAAGCAAAATAAGTTGGTTAGAGAAAGACAAATACCATATGATTTCACTCATATATGGAATTTAAGAAATAATACAGATAAACATAGGAGGGGAAAAGGAAGAGAGGAGGGCCAGAAAACAGACTCTTACCTATAGAGAACAAACTGAGGTTTACTGGAAGAGAGGTGGGTGGGGAGATGGGTTAAATAGGTGATGGGTACTAGGAGGGCACTTGTGATGAGAGCTCAGTGTTGTACATAAGTGATATAGCACTAAACTCTACACTTGAAACTAAAAAAAAGTTATAGAATTGATACGTATATGCAAATATTTAGCAGATATATATGTATATGTGCACTTATTACATATGTATGTAAAATATTTTAAAACATATCACCTTACTGTTAAACAATGCAAGATAATATATGCTTATCGTAAAACTATTTATATAAAATTACTAAATGTAATAACACAGTGCTGTTAAAATGAATACATGAAAATTTTTTTTTGCAAATATTGAAGCAGATGTATCTGATTTCAGAAAATTATGCCTTTTGAGAGTACAAAAGAACCAATATCAACATGAGCTACTGTCCCCTTAAATTTCTGCTTTTTGTTTTGTTAGTATCTATTTGAATTGACTATAAAAATCATACCTCATTTTATTGCTCTTTTCTTCATAGTACTTTGCAGATAATTGTGGGTTTTTTTTTTAAAGATTTTTACTTATGAGAGACAGAGAGAGAGAGAGGCAGAGACACAGGCAGAGGGAGAAGCAGGCTCCATGCAGGGAGCCCGACGTGGGACTCGATCCCGGGTCTCCAGGATCACGCCCTGGGCTGAAGGTGGCACTAAACCGCTGAGCCACCAGGGCTGCCCCTAATTGTGTGTGTTGTTGTTTTTTTTTTTCACAAATTGAAGGTTTGTGGCAATATCACATTGAGCAAGTCTGTAGGCGCCATTTTTACCAACATTTGCTTACTTTGTGTCTCTGTGTTATATTGGAAACTCTCACAATATTTTAAATTTTGTCATTATATTTGTTGTGATGATCTGTGATCCGTGATCTTTGATGCTATTCTGTTTTGAGAAGCTGTCAACTATACCCATATAAAATAGCAAACTTGATAAATGTTGTGTTCTGACTGCTGTACCCACCACCTGTTCCCTCATCTCTCTCCCTCTCCTCAGGCCTCCCCCTATTGTCTGAGACACAATGGCATTGAAATTAGTCCAGTTAATAACCCTACAATGACCTCTACGTATACAAGTGAAATAAAGAGCGGCACATCTCTCACTTTATTTAAATCAAGAGCTAGAAATGATTAAGCTTAGTGAGGAAGGTACATCACTAGCCAAGAGAGGACAAAAGCTAGGCCTCTTGCACCAGTTATCCAAGTTGTGAATGCAAAGGAGAAACTATTAAAGATTGAACACACAAATGATAGGAAAGTGAAATGGCCTTATTGCTGATTCAGAGGTCAGACGAGCCACAACATTCCTTTTAGCCAAAACCAAATCCAGAGCAAGACTCTAACCCTCCTTGATTATATGGAGCCTAAAAAGGAGATGAATCTGCCGAAGAAAAGTGAAGGCAGCAGACATTGGTTCACGAGGTTTAAGGAAAGAAGTCATCTCTATAACATAAACTGCATGATGAAGCAGCAAGTGCTGATGTAGAAGCTGTACCAAGTTATCTAGAAGATCTAGCTCAGATCATTAATAAAAGTAGATACACTAAACAACAGATTTTCATTGTCCTGAGACTATAGTTTTGGAAGATGATGCCATTCAGGACTTTCACAGTGAGAGAAGAGTCAACACTGCATCAGAGCTTCAAAGGACAAGCTGATTCTCTTGTTAAGAGTGAATGCAGCTCGTGACTTTAAGTTGAAACCGATGCTTCTTTACCATTCTGAAACTTCTAGAGCCCTTAAGAATTATGGTAAATCTATTCTGTGTATGTTCTACAAATGAAATAACAAAGCCTGGATGACAGCCCATCTGTTTCCAACATGGTTTACTTAATATTTTAAGCCCATTGTTGAAATCTATTGCTCAGGAAAAAAAATTATTTCAAAATATTAGTGCTCATTGACAATGCACCTGTTCACCCAGGAGCTCTGATGGAGATGTACAATGAGATTAATGTTGTTTTCATGCTTGTTAACACAATATCCATTCTGCAGCTCAATGATTAAGGAATATTTGTGATTCTCAAGTCTTATTATTTAAGAAGCATACTTTGTAAGGTTATAGCTGGCATACATAGTGATTCCCTGGATGCATCTGGGCAAAGTAAGTTGAAAACCTGGAAACGATCCACCATTTTAGATCCCATTAAGAAAATTTATGATGTATCTGAAAAGGTCAAATAGCAACATTAGTGGAAATTTGGAATATTCCCACTGATGGATTCCCACTTTCGGAAGATTCAACCCTCATGCATGACTTTGAGGGATTCAAGGCTTTAGCTGATGAAGTAACAACAGATAAGGAGGAAATAGCAAGAGAACTAGAAAAAGAAGTGGCTACTGAAGATGTGACCGAATTGCTTCAACCTCATGATAAAACTTGAATGGATGAGGTGTTGTTTCTTATGGATGAGCAATGAAATTGGTTTCCTGAAATAGAATCTACTTCTGGTAAAGATGCTGTGAAGATTGTTAAAATGACAACAAAAGATTTAGAATATTTCATAAACTTAGCTGATAAACTAGTGGCACAGTTTGAGCGGACTGACTCCAATTTTAACAGAGGTTCTACTGTGGGTAAAATGCTATCAAACAACATCACATGCTACGAAGAAGTCATTTGTGAAAGGAAGAGTCAATTTATTTGGCAAACTTTATTGTTGTCCTATTTGAAGAAATTGTCTCAGTCACCCTAACCTTCAGCAAACACCACCCCGATCAGTCAGCAGCCATCAGCATCAAGACAAAACTCTCCATCAGCTCAAAGATTACAATTTGCTAAAAGCTCAGATGGTGGTTAGTAATTTTTAGCAGTAAAGCATTTTTAAATTAAGATATGTACTTTTTAGACATAATGCTATTGCACACTTAATAAATTATAGTCCAATAGTAAACAGAACTTTGGAAAGTACTAAGAAACCAAAAAATCCATTTGACTCTCTTTATTGTCATATTTGCTTTATTGCAATATTCACTTTATTGTGGTAATCTAGAATCAAATTCACAAATGTCTCTAGATATGCCTGCACTGGATGAAATACCTTGATTTTTCTTTCTTCTTGCCTCATTCCCCTCTATGTGTCCTATGCACAGCATAAATCATACCTTCTGGCTATAGAAATTTCTTAAAGAGAATTCTTTCTAATTTCCTCCTAAATAAAGGGAAGTAAGAAATAAATTCTTCTATTGTTCTTCAACTTAAAAAAATGAAAAAATGTTTATATTTGATAGAACTTATGTGTTTTTTTCATAATTTAAGTTTTTTATTTATATCATATAGTAAGACAATTTTAAATTAAAATTGCCTTGAGGATTTTCAATATTTTGTTGAAAAACTACAACTCAGTTTGTGTCTTGAAAAAATTTCTGAAAGGTATCTTGAGATAAATAATAAGTCTTTTTGAAAGGATATTTCTAAAAACCTGACAATAAATTAGAGTATATAAAAGTTAGCCTAAACAGATTTTTTAACAGGCATAAATTTAACCAAAGAATCAGTGATTTTGTTGTTTTGTTTTAAGAATCAGTGATTTTGAACTTAGCAAGGATCTCTAACAAAACCATTTGTTCTAGTCCTCAAGTGCTCAGAGAAAAATTAGATTTTATCAGTATATTGTAAATGAGGCAATAGGAACATTGGAAAAGGGACTCATAGTTTCTGGAGGGGAGTAGTCTGGGAAAATAAAGGGAAAGTTTTACGGTCCTTATTTCTGAACTTCATCTCTGATACAAAATACTTCACTCTATTTTTTATTGAATTAGTGATATTTCAAATTAAATTATGCTCGAAACTCTAGGTACAAACTAGTAGTGCCTTCTTTTAGTAGAATTTGAGTATCTCTCTGTTAAAAATGAATTTATATCTCCAGTAATAAATTAGAAATCTTGCTGTGTTTATTTTATGTATTTAACTGTTATGGTATGAATTAAATTTCAGAACTAATTGCAAGGAAAAATTCAACTTTTTGTTTTGTCAAAATAATTTAGGACTGATCATAGAACACTATTTTTACATTCTAGATTCAGAAAAAGTTTCATAACTTGTGTACTTTAAAGAACAGTAATACTTGGCATTTTTCACTTAAGACAACATAAATATTGAAACTGATTTTTTTTTTTTTAGTTTTTCCCCTCACAGAAATTTAATTCTTGCCAGTGAAAGCAGGCTACATGTACAGGTTAAATGAAACTACATCTAACATGAGGAAATTTATTTAACAAAAAGATATTTTGGCTCACCATACTTTCTTTTTCCTTCTAGTTGCTCCGTAATGTGACCTTCATTTTCATTGTGAGACCTATTTCATTTTTAACTTTTTATTCAAATTTGACTGGATAAGAAATTTAATTTAGTAATTCCAAGGGAAAAAAAGTTTATACAGTGCATGAAAAATATTATACAGATTTTACACTTTACACCAACACTAGAATCCTAGAATTAAGTCAAATGGAATGCCCATATTGGTAGGTCTTCTGGAGTTATATTTTTTTAAGGAATTTTAGAAAAAATTACTTATATAACCACACAATCTTTAAATAGTTACTGGAGACATGGAGTTTTTTAGGCACTGAAGCTGGTGTTCCATGGGAATACAAGGAAGAAACCCATAACGTAGATAACCAAAGCCAGAATGGATAAAATGAAGAATATAATATGATTAGAAAGGAAATTTCTTATTACAGTAAAATTGACTAGTTTATATAGAGGAAAAAAAGGGTTATCAGACTTGAAAACTAAGCAAATGCCTTTTATACAGTAGTTTAAGGCAGAATAAGGGGTAAAACTAATAATACTTTTATAATCACATAAATCAAGGTCTGAGTCTCTCATTTTCATCTGTGTGACTCCAGACAAATCTTTTAATATTTTGATACTTCTAAACCTTGATCTGTTCTGGTTAAGCTCCATGCTAATTTCTAACTGATATTCCATAATCCACAAACCCAGAAAAAAGGGAGTCACTCTCAGTGCTTACTTACATTGAGGAATTAATGCAATTAAATTGCTAAAGTAGATAATATAACCTGGTAGTCATGCATAAAATATCTTAGAATGAAGTGAGAATATTGTTAGAAGGAGTCTGCAATGCTCTGGGTTAAATAAAAAAAAAAAGGTGGGGGTGGGGGGATCCCTGGGTGGCTCAGTGGTTTAGCGCCTGCCTTTACCCAGGGCATGGTCCTGGAGACCTGAGATCGAGTCCCACGTTGGGCTCCCTACATGGAGCCTGCTTCTCCCTCTGCCTGTGTCTCTGCCTCTGTGTGTGTATGTGTGTGTCTCTCATGAATAAATAAATAAAATCTTTTTAAAAAATTGTCTCCTCTCTTTTTGATACTCAGAATAGCAGTACAAAAATATAGTAAAGTCAAAACCCACCCTGATGCTATCCCTATGCTAAGTTTGCTACTTCTATAGCACTGTTCTAAATTAAATATAGGTCATGTTTTTGAATATTCAGCAATTCTCTACGAATCTAGACTCAACACAGCAGCAGGGCAAGAGAGTGAAAACCTATCCGTAGTAAGAGCTTGTGCATAGAGTTAGAGAAGATAAACATTGGAAAAAACTATCAGAAAATCTGACACAATGGAAGGCTGCCACTTCCCATGTTAGAGTAGTCAATGGATACTACTTCCTGTTCTCAGGAGCAGCTTTCTACAGGCTTAGGTTCAGAAGGGGAAGAAGATATGTGGGTGGTGTCTACACCATAGTGCAAAGAAACCCAATTGTGGTATGAATTGCTTTCATTTGCATAGAAAATTCATATTCATTCCTGTTTCAAATCAATGCTATGATTGAAAGACAAATGACTTCGTTTTATTCATGACAAATATTTTATAGTGTAATATTTGTATGATGTTATACCTTGCTGCAAAAGAAATCGTTAAAACAAATACATATTAAAATACTCTTCATATATTTTGGAATTGACAACTTGATTAACGTACATCCATCACAGTGAATGGCAACATAAATGCTATGCCAGGAGTTCTGTAATTACCATGATCTTTCAGAAAATAATTAGAATTAAAGGGAAGGTTGACAGCTTTTCTCTAGAGAAACTTGAAAGTATATGATACATCTTACCAGAGTTTAATTTTGATGGCATGCTTGCTCCTATTTTATTAATGATGGATTTATGCAATGTGAGTCACAAAACAATGATTGACAAAAACCCAAAAGCACAAAAATCAATATGGAGGGGAAGTATGTTTTCACTTGTATCATCTAAGAATGGCTTAACATTCTCACAGGGAACAATATCACATAAAATCAATTTCATTTTTATTCCAAACCCAAATCAAAGGAGGGAACAGTAGCTCTATATATATTGTAGCAGAGATATGAGTAGAAAGTAAAAATTAGTAAAATGAACATTGTAATACCAGAAATAAAATTATTGGTATTATTAGCAACAATAACTACTACATACTGCTCTTATATTGAGTTTGATTGCAATTAATACATAGTAAGTCTAATTTTCAGTATAGATATTTTTCATATTATTTCCTATAGAACTGCAGTCCTAAAAAATATAGTTACAGGGTAACCAACAGCCATATAAATTGGTAGTTAATATTTAGTTCATATGTTTCTAGCTTAAATATGCACATTCTTTCCAGATTAACAAAATGGTCTTAATAAAATGTGAAACTCAAAATTAAGTATGGGGTCGGAGTATTTATAATCGAAAGTGCTTCAATTCTAATTCCCCTAGTACAAACAATGTAAGGAAAATAAGACCAGGCTAACTTAATAACAACCCAATATTTTTTTTCATTTTCTATTTCGCATATGAAATTGAGAAAGGTATTATTTCTGCTCCCCTCTCTAATAATTATGAAATTTTAGATTGATATATGTCCGCTATCCAAATCATTCACTGATGTTTATCAGGAAATCTATGAGAAATAGCTAGAATAATCCAAAACATTATGTTAGTAAGTCTATATTAAATACCAGCAAAGAGATACAGCCCCTATGTTAACAACAAAACATATTAAGTGGAGATAATGAAACTGAGCCTCCATCTCTAAATTATATACATGGCAGAGACGGATTGAGATTATGAATGTGACAAAATTGTTGAAGTCAGAAAAAAATCAACAACCCATTTCCATGAAACAAAATTAGTCACACTAGGAGGCTAGGTTTCTGACCATAACTCAAGCTAATTTGTGGTAGGATATTACTAAATAGTTTTCATGTTTAATTTTAGGTTTTTTGAAAACATTTGAGTAAAAATGAAAATAAAATTTAAGCTAGGAGACTCTAAAAGGGAATTTGGGCTAGAGCTACAAACTTGTGAGTTGTCTGCCAATGGGAAGGAATTAAAGCTGTGTATCCAGGTGGAAGTGCTGCAGAATGAAAGGAAATCAGATCTAGGACTAAGTCTTGATAATGGCCAACATTAAATAGCTGGTGAAGAAGTCTTGTTTTCTGGAAAAAAAAAAAAAAAAAAAAAAACACTGCTATGGAGAAATATCGATGGAAATATTTTGTTTAGTGAATGCAAGGAAAGAAAGTGTTTCAATAGTAGGCTATGATAAACAATATCAGTTGCTGATGAGAACTGCCTAAGTTGAGAAATAAATAATAATTACTTAAAAACAAGGGTTACATCAATATCATTACTAAGAGGAGTTTAAAAGGAGAAGTGTGTGTAAGATCAAGAATAAGTGGGTGAATTTATTGCAGGTAATTAGTTACCTAGGTAGTGGAAAGTCAGAGGTCACACAGGATGATGCTCAAATCAAGATATTATCAACAGCAAAAGCCACTACCATCCTTACACTAGAGAAAAAAAAAAAAAAAAAGGAGGAGGGAGTTACACAAAACACAGAGGGCAGGTTCATAGATAGCAATCTAGAACCATGTGGGCTTTTCTGGTGAGAGTGACAGAGGAGGCCAATCATGGCTAGAGGGCCAGTCTGAGGTTGGGAACGGGACTGTCACTCTTCTCTGACTAGGAATTGTTAAGGATTGCATGGATGATGGTACATGCATGCATACAGGTAGGTAACACTGGTGAATAGGCACCAATGTTTAAGTGTCCCAACCAACAAACTTTGACAGTAACAATTTGAGAGACACTTCAAAATTTTTAGAAGTGCCTGAAAAGTAAAATATTGACTAAAGCAATTATTGTCTTAATAAAGAAAACTGGCTTTTTCCCCTTCTCTGTCTTATTCTGCTTTGTCATCCTTCCTTCCTTCTGGGATAAACTCCCAAATATTTATTTGCTCCGAAATTTACTACTTGGCCCTTGTACCAGACTCAGCTTTAGGGAAAACTCCAAAATAACAGTTTGTGTCAAAAGTAGCCCCACAGAGCAGACTTTTGACGTAGAATTCTTTATCTAGGTCAATGACTAGTCAGATGGCAAGAAATATCTGATTGTTGAAGTGGGTGTTAATAATCCCTGACCTGCTGTGGCATCACAATGATTAGGAACTCACTTGTGGAGGTCTGGAGTGGATTGTATGGAAAACACTGGGTTATGTAGTGCTGTCCCCTGGCATTTGAAAGGTCCAGGGCAAAAGTGATTGTAAGAATTTTTTTTTTTTTTCCTAACTGCCTGTAGCCTTGAAAAATAGAACGGCATGCTCAGGGTAGCCAATTATCAACTCAGTGGAAATGTTGAAATCCAGAACTTCAAAATTATTTAAATAAACCCTCGTCTCCTGCATCTGATTCAGACTGTGGAGAAAATCACATCCAGATGGCAGAGCTGGAAAGAAAACAAAATGAACAATTTTGATAGGTTTCCAATGCTAAGGTTAAAGACCTGAAATGGAGTTTTAGAACCATTATTTTGGGGTTGGAGATTTTTGAATGGACGCATCTAAAAGCCTGTAAATTCCCTACATTAGCATGAACTATCTAGGAGAGCAGAAGGAGCTCCAATTCACTTGCTGGAGGAGATTGGCTTCATCTTGCCTTAAGACTCAGAAAAGATCCAACCTTAAGAAATACATTTCTTGATCTTCATCCATTTCATTTACTCTCATTGCTCTCAGAAGAAAATATTTTATCAACACAGGACTTGGCTCATACTACTGGTAAAAGAAATAATCCATATGGGAGTGGACCTTCAGGTGTTAGAATGAAGAAAGAGTTGATTGAAATTGATAAACAGGAAGCAATATATATATATATATATTTGAACCATAAATTGTCCAAACATAGAAAGTGAGAAAAAGAGCAATAAAAAATTAAAATTACATAAAATTTGAAACCCTAAATTGTTAACTAATAAGTTGGTTCTATTATCTTGCTGAATGTATGAAATAATAACTATTATAAAAATAAATTTCTAGATAAAACAAAATACAACCACACAAATATGTACATTTCAATAAGGTAAAAAAAAACTGTGTTGTTAAATTACAAACAAGATATATCAATCAAATATGAATATTATAAATAAAAAACAAGACATTTAAAATAAATAAGCAGGACATTTATTCTTGATATACATTCGTGTACCATATCTCTACTATACTTTCACTGTAACTTCTGGGGGGAAAAGTGCTTTCCTCAATCTGGCTTTATATGTTAATTTTTAAATTAAAATAATAATAAGCTTCTTGAATTTGCAATTCTTAGTCTTTGACAACTTCAAATGACTCCTCTCTAAGGGAGTAATAGTTTTTTTAATTTACGTTCAACTGACCAACATCTAGTACATCATTAGCCTCAGATGTAGTGTTCAACAATATATCATTTGCATATAACGCCCAGTGCTCATCACATCATGTGCCCCCAGTTACCCCATCCTCCACCCCCCCATCCTCCAGTTACCCCATCCCCCCATCCTCCACCCCCAGCAGCCTCAGTTTGTTTCCTATAGTTAAGAGTCTTTCATGGGCTTTCTCCCTCTCTGATGATTTCCTGTTGAGTTTTCCCTTCCTCCTCCTATGAGCCTCTGTGCTGTTTCCTATATTCCACAAATGAGTGAAATCATAAGCACAATATTTTTTTAAAAATAGAAATATACTTTCCCTGGAGGACAGAGTTACCACATAAACTGAGGGTAAATTTTGCTATGTAGAGCATATTCCCTATTCTGACAGCTTTCATATTAAAATGTATAAATATGCTAGATCCAATATTTTCATGGTATCTCTATTTGTATACTTAAAAAATGTTTTAGGAAAATATTTTTTCCTTTCCTTCTCTTTTTTTATGGGTTCCTTATGCTTTTCATTTGATAGGTCTGTGCATATTATCAAAGTCACCATTCTACAGATTAAAAAAAAAAATGTAGATCTGAGGATAGTTCCAGTGCTAGTGAAGAAAAATTAAAACCCACAGCATCTGACTTCTATCCCCATCACCTTTGATCTTGCTGGCAGAGGTGAAGATTTGTCCTGCCCTGTCACTCTCATACTCCTATGTGAGCTTCTGTGTCCTGTGAACACAGGGTTGGCAGGCCAGGGCCAAGGTCAAGTCTCTGTGTGTGTCTATGAAAGGGAGTGCCCCTCCCACACAATGGCTAAGAGCAGGAGTGAGAGGAACAGGCCCAGGCCGTGGTCTGGCTGGATTGTGTTCTCACCAATCCTACCTTCCACATTGAGTTCCTCACGAGCCTCTGAAGACAAACTTCATATGTTCCTATGCAAAATTTTGAAATATTAAGTCTTACCATAAATGATACACTATCTTTTTCAAAAGAATTTTTCTTATCCCTTAATCCTAAAATAAAGACTTTTGAACTTGAGAATTTAAACACAGAAAGAGGGTGACTGAGCCCAAGTGGATCTGCAACCCTCTAACCCTCTTTCCTGCCCTATGACAGGCAACAGTGGCCTTCATCATGCAGAAGAATCACGAGTGCCCAGGGAGCTCTGTGGTTGCCTGCCCCAGCTGACACTTCCTCGAACGCAGGTGGGCTGTTCTCAAAACTGGAGTCAGTATGGAGAGTTTTGGCACTTTATTATTTCCACTTAAGGCAGAAATATATTTTCCATCTCCACTCTCATTTTCAAGGGTTGGTAAGTTTCTAAGAGTATTACAATCTGGTCTAAGATTTTGTTCTGACCGCAGGGGTGAAGTGTCTAGAAAATTTTCCTCAACAGGTCTGAGTGCTAGAGGGTGCTCTCAAGAGTCATAGCCTAATTTTTTTTTCAATTGAGATATAATTGACATATAGTATAGTATTCGTTTGGGGCATATAAAATAATGATTTGATATTTGTATGTATTGCAAAATGATTATCAGAGTAAGTTTAGTTAACATCCATCACCACACACAATTACATTTTTTTCTCTTATAATGAGAATTTTAAGATCTCTGTCTTAGCAACTAGAAAAAGATTACTATAGGGAAAACTCCTAAAATAAGTTGACTATTATGTTATTTGATTTTAGATACTGAAAAATTATAGGCCTGATATGTTTCATTCAATTGGTATTAAATAAATGTATCCAATTAAAAAGAGCTCCTTCAAAAGATTACTCTCACAAGTTTAAAGCACACTTAAAAAATTTTATAACAAAATCCTATACCGTGTTTAATTTGTTTCTTTTCTTGTTTGATTTAAACTTACATATCAGTTTTTTTCTCATTTGCAAGTCTTATTTTCAGTATTATTTAAAAATTTCAAACCTAAGGTAATGCAACTGTTTTTAATATTTCTCTTTTTTTAGATTTATTTTTTATTGGTGTTCAATTTACTAACATACAGAATAACCCCCAGTGCCCGTCACCCATTCACTCCCACCCCCCGCCCTCCTCCCCTTCTACCACCCCTAGTTCGTTTCCCAGACTTAGCAGTCTTTACGTTCTGTCTCCCTTTCTGATATTTCCCACACATTTCTTCTCCCTTCCCTTATATTCCCTTTCACTATTATTTATATTCCCCAAATGAATGAGAACATATAATGTTTGTCCTTCACCGACTGACTTACTTCACTCAGCATAATACCCTCCAGTTCCATCCACGTTGAAGCAAATGGTGGGTATTTGTCATTTCTAATAGCTGAATAATATTCCATTGTATACATAAACCACATCTTCTTTATCCATTCATCTTTCGTTGGACACCGAGGCTCCTTCCACAGTTTGGCTATTGTGGACATTGCTGCTATAAACATCGGGGGGCAGGTGTCCCGGCGTTTCATTGCATCTGTATCTTTGGGGTAAATCCCCAACAGTGCAATTGCTGGGTCTAGGGCAGCTCTATTTTTAACTCTTTGAGGAACCTCCACACAGTTTTCCAGAGTGGCTGCACCAGTTCACATTCCCACAGTGTAAGAGGGTTCCCTTTTCTCCGCATCCTCTCCAACATTTGTGGTTTCCTGCCTTGTTAATTTTCCCCATTCTCACTGGTGTGAGGTGGTATCTCATTGTGGTTTTGATTTGTATTTCCCTGATGGCAAGTGATGCGGAGCATTTTCTCATATGCATGTTGGCCATGTCTATGTCTTCCTCTGTGAGATTTCTCTTCATGTCTTTTGCCCATTTCATGATTGGATTGTTTGTTTCTTTGGTGTTGAGTTTAATAAGTTCTTTATAGATCTTGGATAGTAGCCCTTTATCTGATAGGTCATTTGCAAATATCTTCTCCCATTCTGTAGGTTGTCTTTTAGTTTTGTTGACTGTATCCTTTGCTGTGCAAAAGCTTCTTATCTTGATGAAGTCCCAATAGTTCATTTTTGCTTTTGTTTCTTTTGCCTTCGTGGATGTATCTTGCAAGAAGTTACTGTGGCCAAGTTCAAAAAGGGTGTTGCCTGTGTTCTCCTCTAGGATTTTGAGGGAATCTTGTCTCACATTTAGATCTTTCATCCATTTTGAGTTTATCTTTGTGTATGGTGCAAGAGAGTGGTCTAGTTTCATTCTTCTGCATGTGGATGTCCAATTTTCCCAGCACCATTTATTGAAGAGACTGTCTTTCTTCCAATGGATAGTCTTTCCTCCTTTATCGAATATTAGTTGACCATAAAGTTCAGGGTCCACTTCTGGGTTCTCTATTCTGTTCCACTGATCTATGTGTCTGTTTTTGTGCCAATACCACACTGTCTTGATGACCACAGCTTTGTAGTACAACCTGAAATCTGGCATTGTGATGCCCCCAGATATGGTTTTCTTTTTTAAAATTCCCCGGGCTATTCGGGGTCTTTTCTGATTCCACACAAATCTTAAAATAATTTGTTCTAACTCTCTGAAGAAAGTCCATGGTATTTTGATAGGGATTGCATTAAACGTGTATATTGCCCTGGGTAACATTGACATTTTCACAATATTAATTCTGCCAATCCATGAGCATGGAATATTTTTCCATCTCCTTGTGTCTTCCTCAATTTCTTTCAGAAGTGTTCTATAGTTTTGAAGGTATAGATCCTTTACATCTTTGGTTAGGTTTATTCCTAGGTATCTTATGCTTTAATATTTCAATTTAAAATGTTTAATGTATTTCTGTAAAAACTTTTTTTACAAAAGAGTCTGTTCAATAGTAATCCAATGCCACTATGGGAACTTAGACTGATTTGATGGTTTTGTGTTTCTTTTATTTTTTTTTTGTTTTGTGTTTTTCTGTGTATTTATTAATATTATTATATTGCACCTGGGCAGCAGAGAGAAAACCGGTTACCATGCTATTTTTTATCCCATTTTGCCTTATCCCAAAATTTAATGTTCCTTTTCTGTAACTAGGTTACATAAGAATAAATCTCTGGTCGAACACAATTTTACCTCAATCAAAAATTTCAGGGTTTTTGCTTTTTGTTTATATTTTTGGTTTTTTTGAAGCAATTATAAACTGTACATTTATATCACTATCAATTCAAAGTACATTTTTGCCTCATAAGTTCTTTAATTTAATAAAAATACTTATTAATATGAATCTGTGTCCAATCAAAATGCAAATTTTCATAGTAACACAAAGTTTGCATTCATATTAGCACAAATAAATTTTTCTTTACTATTAGCTTTTTAGACTGGACCTATAATAACATTTACACAAATGTCAGATTTTTTATTGGTATAATGGATTCCCAAAAGTTTTAATTTGTTTGTATTAACTGGATAGAAAAAATTGCACCATTATTAAATTAATCGGCTTTTCTCATTGAAGTATCTGATAACACTGATATAAAATTAGTATGTTCTCGGAGCTCCTGGGAGGCTTACTCAGTTAAGCAATTGACTCTTGATTTCAGCTCAGGTCATAATCTCAGGCTCCTGAGGTTGAGCACTGTATGGGACTCTGCTCTCAGCAAGGATTCTACTTGAGACTCTCTCTCCCTCTCCCTCTCCCTCTGTCCTTCCCCCCTGCTCTCTCTCTCTCTCAAATAAATATATAAACTCTTTAAACAAATAAATAAATAAAATAAAATTAGTATATTCTTAACTGTTCGTGAAGTATTTCTTATGCTAAGGGAGATAGTGTACAAGAGCTATTGCACATACCTGGATGTTGATTGGGCAGCATTTGGATAAATAACAAAATAAAAATGTATATAAATTATGTTACTATATATTATATTGCCTTAGTGTTCACAAAATCTACTCATTATATTGTGATAAGTTTTTCACATGATTGGGTTAAATCAATGTATCACCAAACTAGAAATGCCTTGAATCACAGTAGTTCTAAAAATTGTCTTATAATTCCAATTTGGAAAAATTTTATATGCTGAGGATTACAATTAGATATGTTAATAGAATTACTGAACAGTCTTTAGATTCAGAAATGAACCCTGAATCTTCATAAAAATGTTTCCTACCATTACCCTTGTTTTAATTTTAGCATACAGAAAATTCACTTTTATCTAACACTGATTTACTTGATTCTAACACTGGTTCTTAAAGTAACATCTAGATCCGTGCAATATTAACTTTCCTTTCAATAGTGGGATGATATAAATACAACTTTCAAAAGATCAGTATGTTGCTCTGTGTTTATATGTCTTACAGTTGAGACTGTACCTTAATTATAGGTTCATTAAATATTTCTTTTAGGTTTAGTTTATGTGAATTTTTCTTTCCATAGTCATGCAAAGGGTTTCATTTATTTGTTCTAATGTATTGGAATACAACGCTGTTGAATCTTTCATAAGCATTTTCTTTCTGCTTTAAATAATTTTTTCTATCTTTTAAAAATATCTAAACCCTAACAAACAAACAAAACATCCATTTGCTTGTCTTATGCAAGTATATGTCATCCTAATATCAAACCATAGTTCACATTAAATGAGAGCCTACTGTGGATATTCAAAGTTTTTCCCAAAAATGGCTATGATTTGCTCCTTTTTATTCTATTTTATTTTTTTTAAAGATTTTATTTATTTATTCATGAGCGACACAGAGAGCAAGAAAGGCAGAGACACAGACAGAGGGAGAAGCAGGCTCCATGCAGGGAGCTCGATGTGCGACTTGATTCCGGGTCTCCAGGATCACACCCCGGGCTAAGGCAGCGCTAAACCACTGAGCCACCCGGGCTGACCAATTTGCTCCTTTTAAAAGGAACTTTTATTTGTCCTGGCAAATCTGTCTAAATTAAATCTAGTTGTTTTGTATTTAGTAATTCTTTCTAAAGTTCAGAAAATAGTTATAAGCAGGTTTTTGAAATATGCTTCATTAAATTATTCCAACTTTTAGAGATTCCAGAAAATATCATAAATGATGTTTGAATATTCTAAAGACTGTCATAGTGATTAGCACAGCTGAGATCATGTTTTCTAGCAATGCATTCAATCACACACCATACATGTTACAAAGAAATCTTAAATTTTAACCAAATTCTGGCTTACATTTTTTTTTTTTTGGCTTACAATTTTTTAAAAGATTTTCTTTATTTATTCATGAGAGACACAGGGAGAGAGGCAGAGACCCAGGCAGAGGGAGAAGCAGGCTCCTTGTAGGGAGCCCAATGCAGGACTCAATCCCAGGACTTGATCCTGAGCCAAAGGCCAATGCTCAACCGCTGAGCCATTCAGATGTCCCGGCTTGTAATTTTTAAAAATTCTTATCAACATATCATTATTACAATTTTAATCAAGGATTCTGAAAACTGATTGCTTCTCAAATTTCATTTAAGTCAAAAGTCTGTGTTTTCACAAATAAATCAATGAAACTGTCATGAGTTTATATTTGTTTTCTTACTCTTATAGTTCTAAAACATATAATATAAATCATAGTTGTTTAACATATTTACCTTGCTACTATCTACCTGGCCTGAGCAACATTTACTTTTAAAACCTTATGTATATTATATTATATAATTTTACTAACCGTTAAACTATAATCTTGTGTGAGTTCTTTATCCTAAAGAGTAGTCATTTGTTTTATCACATTTTTATCTAATATGCTTTGGCATTCAAGCATCAAATTTTGAAATCACTTCTACAAAAGCCAGAAAATTTATATTGTTTCCTGGACATAGTGAATGATTAGTACTATAGGAATTATCATTATGATTGACTGAAGGTTAGACATTATTATATTTTAAGTATAGCATGTCAATGACCTATACCAATATAATTTAAATAACTATGGTGTGTTTTACTCTACCCTTTCTTTTTTTTTTCTTTTTTTGTAGTAATTTTTGTTATATGTTCAAGTAGAAACTGTTACTTCCATTGTTTCTAGTTCTTAAAAATTAATCCAAACCACTTTTAAAATATTTTTCTTTTTGTCGTTTTCTCCCTGTACTTCAATTTCATAATTTCTATATCTATCAAGATTTCACATTTCATTTACTCCCAACCATTCAAACGTTTTAAAAATGTAATCGAATGATATTTATGTGTAAGAAAAGTAAGGCACTGTCTTAAAAGTAAAAGGCTGATTTAACTCTGTGTGGTTTCAGAGTTCCAGAGCCCTTCTATTCTAATGCTAAAACAAATACATGTTGTGATCCAAACAGAAGTATCTACACTAAAAAACAACAGGATGTAGGAGGAAATTTTTAAAATATGGATAAAATGCAAACCCCAGCAGGAAGTTCACACTCTGCACTTTTAATTTCACCCAGAATTTAATTTCATGTCTACTTGTATCTAAAGACTTAGTAGACATGTGGGGGGGGAATTTTTTTAATAGGTTGAGAAGAAAGAAAAGAGAAAGAAGAAAGAAAGGAAAGAAGAAAGAAAAGAAAGAAAGAAAGAAAGAAAGAAAGAAAGAAAGAAAGAAAGAAAGAAAGAAAGAAAGAAAGAAAGAAAGAAAGAAAGAAAGAAAGAAAGAAAGAAAGAAAGAAAGAAAGAAAAAATAATTATAGTATGATTAGTATTCTCTGTAGGTTTAGATCCCCAGATATTTAAAAGTTTAGTTTCAAATACTGTTAAAATGTCTATGCTACCTAGAGCAATCTATATACATTCAATGCAATCCCTATCAAAATACCATCAAGTTTTTTCACAGAGTTGCAACAAATAATCCTAAAATTTGTATGAAACCATAAAAAAGACCCCAAATAGGCAGAGGAATGTTGAAAAAGAAAACCAAAGCTGGTGGCATCATAATGCCAGACTTCAAGCTCCTTTACAAAGCTGTAATCATCAAGACAGTGTGGTACTGACACAAAAACAGACCCATAGATCAATGGAACAGAATAGAGAACCCAGAAATGGATCCTCAGCTCTATGGTCAATTAATCTTTGACAAAGCAAGAAAGAATATGCGATGGGAAAAAGACAGTCTCTTCAACAAATGGCATTGGGAAAATTGGACAGCTAGATGCAGAAGAATAAAACTGGACAATTTTCTTACACCATACACAAAAAATAGATTCAAAATGGATAAAAGGCCTAAATGTGAGACAAGAATCTATCAAAATCCTAGAGAACACAAATAGCAACTTCTATGACCTCAGCTGGAGCAATGCTTGCTAGATGTAACTCCAAAGGCAAGAGAAACAAAGGTAAAAATAAACTATTGGGACTTCATCAAGATAAAAAGGTTTTGCATAGCAAAGGAAACAATCCACATAACCCAAAGACAACTGACAGAATGAGAGAAGATATTTGCAAATGTCTTATCAGATAAAGGGCTTGTTTCCAAAGTCAATAAAGAATTCATCAAACTCAATACCCAAAGTACAAGTAATTCAATCAAGAAATGGGCAGAATACATGAACAGTCATTTCTCCAAAGAAAACATGCAAATAACCAATAGATACATGAACAACTGCTCAATATCTCTCAGCATCAGGAAAATTCAAATCAAAACCACAATGAGATACCACCTCACACCAGTCAGAATGGCTAAAATGAACAAGTCAGGAAATGTCCAATGTTGGCAAGGATGTGGAAAAAGGGAAACCCTCTGACACTGTTGAGAATGCAAGCTGGTGCAGCCACTCTGAAAAACAGTATGGAGGTTCCTCAAAAAGTGGAAAACAGAGCTACCCTACAACCTAACAGCTGCACTACTAGTTATTCATCCCAAAGATACAAATGTAGTGATCTGAAGAGGCACCTGCACCCCAATGTTCATAGCAACAAAGTCCAAAATACCCAAATTATAGAAAGAACCTAGATGTCCATTGATGGATGAATGCATAAATAAGATGTTGCATATATACATATATATACAATGAAATATTATTCAGCCATCAAAAAAAGAAATCTTGTCATTTGCAATGACGTGGATAGAACTAGAGGAAATTATGCTAAGCGAAATAAGTCAATCAGAGAAAGACAATTATCATATGATCTCACTCATGTGAAATTTAAGAAACAAAACAGAGGATCATAGAGGAAGGGAGGAAATATAAAACAAGACAAAATCAGAGAGGGAGACAAACCATAAGAGACTCTTAATCATAGGAAACAAACTGAGGGTTGCTGGTGGGGAAAAGGGTGGAGGAACTGAATGATGGACATTAAGGAGGGCACATGAAGTAATGAGCACTGGGTGTTATACAAGACTGATCATCACTGACCTCTACCTCTCAAAGTAATAATACACTATATGTTAATTAATTGAATTTAAATTTAAAAATACATAAAAATTTTAAAAATAAATATATATTCCTAGAAAATACATTATTACAAAATTAAAATAATTAATTAATTAAAGTTTTGTTACTTTTTAAGTTAAAACCATTGAGTGACATTCACTCAATGTTTGCTCATATACAATTGTATTGAATCTATTACTTTAAACTGTCATATTTAATATTACCTTGATTTTGAAATAGAGATAGGCAGAGGGAGAAGCAGGCTTCCTGTGGGGAGCCCGATGTAGAACTCGATCCCAGGACCCCAGGATCACACCCTGAGCCAAAAGCAGATGCTCAACCACTGAGCCACACAGGCATCCCTGAAGCAGCATTTCTTTTCTGAGATAGAGCCTCAGAATTTGGAGTGAAACATTCTTTTAATTATCTATTAAATTAATTTTCTATGATTTTTATTTAGAATTGTATGTATAGGTATAATGTATGAAGTTATATGTATATCCATAAATATATGAATGTGTAGAGATAAATCTATAATTTAGTTTTATCTATTATCCTTTTCAAGTATTTTCAGAGTTTTGGAATGAAAATTTAGCATTCGTCACAAAATGAATGTCAAATATTCAGTTTTTTTAATCTCAAATATTTTTCACAATTACACACACACGTGCACAAATCATGGCTAACATAGTCTCTGATGTTTTTTGGAACAATTAAAATCGTGTTTAAAAATCAGCTATGGGACACCTGGGTGGCTCAACAGTTAAGCGTCTGCCTTCTGCCCCAGGCGTGGTCCTGGAGCCCCAGATGGGAGTCCCACATCGGGCTCCCTGCATGGAGCCTACTTCTCCCTCTGCCTGTATCTCTGCCATTCTCTCTCTCTCTGGGTCTCTCATGGATAAATAAATAAAATCTTTTTAAAAATCAGCTAGATGGGACCCCTGGGTGGCGCAGCGGTTTGGCGCCTGCCTTTGGCCCAGGGCGCGATCCTGGAGACCCGGGATCGAATCCCACATCAGGCTCCCGGTGCATGGAGCCTGCTTCTCCCTCTGCCTATGTCTCTGCCTCTCTCTCTCTCTGTGTGACTATCATAAATAAATAAAAATTAAAAAAAAATTAAAAAAAAATAAAAAATAAAAATAAAAATCAGCTAGATTGTTGGTGTACTGGCATAGATTGTACTTTGTATTATTTTTTTTTATAGTTTTTCTTCATCATATCACTTGGTATACTGCATTTCTCATTCCAAGTTCTGTTTTCATTTGTAGCTTTGCATTTTTTGTTTATTAGATTGTCAAACACTTATCTATTTTATCTAAAGAAACAAACAAGCTGCTGTATTTTCTTATCAAATCCTATCAAGTTGAGGTTCATATTCATCACTGCTGTGTTGTCAGAGGAAAGAATATGAATCACACACAGAGGACTTTGTGTTGTTTATTTTGTGAGGCTATATGGCACCGGGATAGAAGTCCATGAATACTAGGTAGCATAGACTCTCAACAGATAGAAATGTGCCTCTTTTTGATCCTTATAGAAAGAAATTACAGACGTATTATACAAAAGGTAGGCACTTTTGCAAGGATGCAAAAGACTGGAGAGCTGTGGAAGTATAGCAGAGTAATCTCTTGAGAATGTAAATGCTTTTAAGGTTATTTTGAGTGTTTAGATAAATTTTCAAATAACCACCCTTTCCTGAAGGGTGATGAGGAGGAAGGGAGCTGGATTGTGTTGGATATAACACTGTTATCTGTAGACTATAATTTTTTAGTTTCATTAAACACAATGCTTATAGAATATTTGAACAGAATCCAACGATGTTTCTATAAAGGACTCATTAAGATATAGGTTGGGGCAGGGAGTGGAGGAGAGTAAAATGAAACCAAGATCTATATAGGTCATTCAGGGCACAAAGTAATGTCATTTTGATGTCAATATGATAAGGAGGTGAGTTATGCTTTTTCCATATACAGAACACAAAATAATCTGGTAACTCAAGGAATTGAGAATCAGTAGTAAAGGGTCTAATAATGAACAGCATTGGCAGAGAATTAAGAAAACCCCTTGAATTGATGTAAGAGCAAAGAGTTACTATAAGCAATCTCTAGAGGCAGGATAAAAGCTGGGCAGCACATAGTGACCTTAGGTGAGTGCTATATTACCATACAAGGTAGTAGCAGCAGCAACAGAAACAACTTTCTGGCCACTTTTCCCATAGAAAGTTGGAGTCTTTGTCAGCTCCTCTTGAAGTAGACCTCTGATTTTGGTTAATATAGTGTAGCAGGAGTAGTGCTAGGTGACATCCAAAGCTTCATGTTGGTCTTCTGGCAAACTTGCATGATTAGAATTATCTTTCTGAATGGGCCGCCTCAGATGCTCCTTTTTCTGGCACCTGTTTCAGGCTGTGAGAATTACAAACCACATAAAAATGGCACAAGGTACTTTGATCAACAGTCCCAGCTGAGTCCAGCCTAAGAACAATGCCAGTCCAATCATCAGACATTTTAAAGAAACAAATTTTTAGTTAATTCCATCTCTCATCATTGTGTCACCATCAGGTATTCGAATCCTCTCAGATGAGAACCTATTCACTGAGGAGCAAGAACAAACTATCCCTACTGTGTCCTCCCTGAATTCCAATGCATAGAAACCATAACAGTAATCAAACAAGGTTTCATACCTTAAATCAGGGTCATTTGTTATGTAACAAAAGATAACCAGAACAAAAATCACAAATGTGTATGAGGTTGACAGGCTGGGAGGTTTTGCAATGGGCTGAGAACAGAAAGTACATGTGAGGTAAGAATAGGAAACTGCATTATTAATATATGTATTTATTTACCCTTTTATATTTAGTTTGTAATTTTGTGACAGACACATATATGCATCCATTCACACATAAACATGTAGTGAATACCACCTCTATGCACACTTAAGTTAAAAATAAAATTTGTGATCTAGTAATATATGCCAAATGTTGCCGTAGTTTCTTTTAACAGATATTCTTATTATATTTTCTTGACAAGACTAGAAACCTAGTGAAATATTTCTGTTTAGAAAAAATATGCTATGGTAAAAGTATGTTTCAGCAGAAAAGTTGATAGGTACTTCTTGCAGAAAATCCAATGGGATACATTGAGATTTTGCTATCCTTTAAATAATTTTATCAGTTGTATAATATTCAAATTGTTCAAATATTTAATTTTATTGTTTTTGTTTTCATAAGTTTATGAAAGCATGACAAAAGAAAATATATGTTTCAGTATAAATGACAAAAGGTATTATATACATATTATGTTTCAGTTTCACCAATGTATTAAATTTTAAAGGTTGCAAATACCCTACTACCACCACCAAGATGGAGATCATTTCCATAACCCAGAAAGAGTTCCTTCATTCTTTCCAGTTAAATTTCACCTGCCATTCATTGAACATTGCCACTTACTAATCTTAGCATAACTAAGTTTGCTTGTCCTTTTATTTTATATAAATGGAATCATAGGAGTGATAGATGGTCTCTAACATGACCATTAACAATTCCCACTTCCTAATATCCATGCCCTGATGCATTTCCCCCCGCCCCTTGGTATATGCTGGAGCTAGTTACTGGAATAAGCCAAAAGAAGGTCTCTTCTAACATTAGATTATGAAGAGACTGTGTCTTCTACATTGTGAACTCTTGCTACTTCCCTAGAAGGCCAGCCTTGATGTTCTGAAAGCTCCACACAGCAAAGAACTGAGGGAAGAGTATTGTCCAACAGTCCACGAGGAAACAACTCCTCCCAACATCCGCATGAGTGAGTTTGAAAACAGATCTTCCCACTATTGGGCTGTCAAATACCTCATCCCCAGTCAATATTGACTGCAAAGTTTGAAACTTTAGGTCAGAGGTACCAGTTAAGTTGTGCTCACATTCCTGATGCGCACGGACACTTAAACAGGAAATTGTTGTTTTAACCCATTAGGTTTTCATTTAAATAGAAAAGCAATGACAGATAACTAATATATAGATGACTCATGATTTTTGCCTGTTTTGTTCAACATGATGTTTTCAAGATAGCTTATATTTGAAATTCATTCATGTAACAGCATGTATCAGTAGTTGACATTTATTTATATTGAGGTAGTAGTATATGAAAATATCAGAATTTTTTAATCATCCCCAGTTGTTGGAATGTTTTTTGGTTTATTATGAATAAGGCTGAGTGATATCCTATAGACATGTTTTCATTTCTCCGTGAAAACTGTTCCTTTGTCATGACATATAACTATGTTTCCTTTTTTTTTTTTTTTTTTTTATTTATTTATGATAGTCACAGAGAGAGAGAGAGAGAGAGGCAGAGACATAGGCAGAGGGAGAAGCAGGCTCCATGCACCGGGAGCCCGACGTGGGATTCGATCCCGGGTCTCCAGGATCACTCCCTGGGCCAAAGGCAGGCGCCAAACCGCTGCGCCACCCAGGGATCCCTATGTTTCCTTTTTAAACACAAAAGTTTTAACATTTCACACACCCATTACCAATATATAAGAAGTTAACCTGTTCTACATCCTCTCCAACATTTTCCATTGTAAGTCTATTGAATCGTAGTTGTTCTAGTGGTATTAAAGCATAATCCATTGTGGTTCAGTATGCATATCCTTGATAACTAATGAGGTTCATAATTTTTCATGTGATAATTCAACATTTGTATATGTTCTTTGGTGAAATTATGTTCAAATTTTGTACTGTTTATGTATTTATTTATTTATTAAATTCAGTGGGTATCTTCTAAATACTGATTTATACAAGTTTTTATATATCTTGGCAATAAGTGTTTTTCTCATATATACCTATAATGAATATGTTCTCCCAATGTGTGTCTTATGCATTTATTTTTCTTATGGTGTCTTTCAATGAGCAGATTAGTCATACTTATTCAAGTATTTACCTTTTATTTTTATCTTCATTCCTTCCTATATATTTGGACTTCTGTCTGGTATCATTTAACTTCAGAATAAAGAAATATGGGGATCCCTGGGTGGCGCAGCGGTTTGGCGCCTGCCCTTGGCCCAGGGCGTGATCCTGGAGACACGGGATCGAATCCCACATCAGGCTCCCGGTGCATGGAGCCTGCTTCTCCCTCTGCCTGTGTCTCTGCGCCTCTCTCTTTCTCTCTGTGACTATCATAAATAAAAAAAAAAAAACAAAAAGAAATATGCATCATTAATTCTGCAGTTCTCCTGAGACAAATTAGAGTTCTTCAAATTAATTTTAATATATTTATTTTGCCTCATTTTAAAAATTATTTTCTGCAACTTCTTGCAAGATACATCCTTGAAGGCAAGAGAAACAAAAGCAAATATGAATTATTGGGACTTCATCAAGATAAGAAGCTTCTGCACAGCAAAAGAAACAGTCAACAAAACTAAAAGACAACCTACAGCATGGGAGAAGATATTTGCAAATGATGTATCAGATAAAGGGCTAATATCCAAGACCTATAAAAATTTTTTTAAACTCAACAGCAAAGAAACAAACAATCCAATCATGAAATGGGCAAAAGACATGAACAGAAATTTCACAGAGGAAGACATAGACATGGCCAACAAGCACATGAGAAAATGCTCCGCATCACTGGCCATCAGAGAAATACAAATCAAAACCACAATGAGATACCACCTCACACCAGTGAGAATGGGGAAAATTAACAAGACAGGAAACCACAAATGTTGGAGAGGATGTGGAGAAAGGGGAACCCTCTTGCACTGTTGGTGGGAATGTGAACTGGTGCAGCCACTCTGGAAACTGTGTGGAGGTTCCTCAAAGAGTTAAAAATAGACCTGCCCTAGACCCAGCAATTGCACTGTTGGGGATTTACCCCAAAGATACAGATGCAATGAAATGCCGGGACACCTGCCCCCGATGTTTATAGCAGCAATGGCCACAATAGCCAAACTTTGGAAGGAGCCTCGGTGTCCATCGGAAGATGAATGGATAAAGAAGATGTGGTTTATGTATACAATGGAATATTACTCAGCTATTAGAAACGACAAATACCCACTATTTGCTTCGACGTGGAGGGACCTGGAGGGTATTATGCTGAGTGAAATAAGTCAATCGGAAAAGGACAAACACTATATGGTCTCCTTCATTTGGGGAATATAAAAATTAGTGAAAGGAAATAAAGGGAAAGGAGAGAAAATGAGTGAAAATATCAGTGAGGGTGACAAAACATGAGAGACACCTAACTCTGGGAAATGAACAAGGGGTAGTGGAAAGGGAGGTGGGCGGGGGATTGGGGTGACTGGGTGATGGGCACTGAGGGGGGCATTTGGCGGGATAAGCACTGGGTGTTATGCTATATGTTGGCAAATTGAACTCCAATAAAAAAATAAAACCCCATAAAAAAAGAAAATTATTTTCTAACATCAAGAATTTTGGGTTTACTTGTACCCTGTTAGTGGGAATGAAAACTGCTCCATGTTCTGTGAGAACTCTGTGACCCAGGAATCACACTACTATATATCCAAAGAATACAAAAACACTAATCCGAAGGGACACATTCAGCATCATTTATAGCAGCATTATTTATAATAGCCAAGCTATGGAAGCAGCCCAAGTGTCCACTGGACAGCCCATTCACTGTCCAGCCCAAGTGAATGAATAAGGAAAATGCTATATATATATATATATATATATATATATATATATATATACTCAACAACAACAAATATATATATATATGAAATCTTGACATTTGCAATGACATCAGTGGAGCTAGAGAGAATAATACTAAGTGAAATAAGTCAGAGAAAGACAAATACCGTATAATTTCACTCACATGTGGAATTTAAGAAACAAAACAAATGAGCAAAGGGAAAAGAGAGAGAGAGAGACGAACCAACAAACAGACTCTTAACTGTAGAGAACAAACTGATTTTGGTTACCAGAGTGGAAGTGGGTGAGGAGGGGATGCATGAAATAAGTGATTGGGATTAAGAAGTGCGCTTATCCTCATGAGTACCAGGTGTTGTATGGAACTACCGAATCAGTATATTGTCCACCTGAAACTAATATAACACTGTATATTAACTGTAATTAAAATTTTAAAAAAAGAATTCTAGGTTTATATAATAGGTTATTTTGCCCCTAGCACTTTAAAGATGTAATTCCAATGTCTTCTTTCTCGGATTTCTTTTTTTTTTTTTTTTTTTTTTTCCTGATGAAACTTTAGGCATTAGTTTTCTTTTCTTTTCTTTTTTTTTTTTTTTTATTTGGATTGTGTCCTTCCCCACTTACTAAAGCATTTGTCTTGATTTCCTTTTTATATTTAGTTCACAGCCCTTTGATTGTGATGTGCCTATTTTGATTTCTTTGTATTTATCCTGCTTTGGACAAAGTTCCTTGGATTTCTGAGTTGAGTCACTATGACACTTTGGTAAAATTCTTGGCCTCTGTTTTCTTAAATAGGTCTTGAACCCTGGGACTCCAATTAAAATGTATGCTAGAACATTTGATGTTTTCTACAGATCTCTGTATTCTTTTATAATTTGTATTATTTTTATTCCTCATCTTTGATATTTTATAGATTGGCTTTAAGTTGACCGATTCCTTTTCTTCTATTGCATCTAATTCACTGTGAATTTCAGTAATGATTTTCTAACATTATTATTATATATATATAATATATATGTTATATATTATATATATATATATTCTCCCATTTTCCTTTGTGGTTTTAATAGTTTCCATTTCTGCATTGAAAATTGCCATCTGTTTAAGTATGTAGCAATATTTTCCAAATTTTTTAAAAATATTTTATTTATTTATTCATAGAGACAGAGAAAGAGAGAGAGGCAGAGACACAGGCAGAGGGAGAAGCAGGCTCCATGCAGGGAGCCCGACATGGGACTTGATCTTGGGTCTCCAGGATCATGCCCTGGGCTGAAGGCGGCACTAAACCGCTGAGCCACCCGGGCTGCCAAATTTTCCAAAAATTTTAACTAATATTTTTTCATACTTAATTTTAAGATCTTGTCTGGTTATTTCTAAATCTTCTATTGATTCTTTTCTCTCTTGATTATGGGTATATGTTTGTGCTGTTTTGGAATTTCTTAATCTTACTTATATGTAGGTCATGGTCTATATGAGACAAACCATGGTGGGGGCACCTGAGTGGCTCAGCAGTTGAGTGTCTCCCTTTGGCTGAGGTCATGATCCTGGGATCCTGGGATGGAGTGCCCCATCAGCATCCCCGCAGGGAGCTTGCTTCCCCCTCTGCCTGTGTCTCTGCCTCTCTCATGAATAAATAAATAAAATCTTAAAAAATAAATAGGATGTTTAAAAACTTTAATACTTTCAAAACAATAAATATATAATTTAAGTTCTCAACTATGTTAAGTTTCACCTTGAAGCAATATTTCATTCCCATATTTTCTTCCATGAGATTTAGCCTGTATATAAATCTAGAACTCATATATTAACTTCAGATGGGTAGAGATATCAAAATGCTAAGCCAATTAATTATTATGTTTATAAGGAACTAACTCCAAGGAATAATAATGTAAGAAAAAAGTGAAGTCTTGGTAAAGAAACCAAATATAAGGCCTGGAAGCATATTATGCTTTTTTTTTTTCTTTTTTGCGACCATCATTTACATTTTTATCAACAGGCTAAAATTAGCAAAAAGGACTAATGTAGTTTTACATCTTATCTCTAGTTTTTAATTCTGCATGTTAATTTTCTTTTTTATGTGAGAAATTTTGTATTTACCAGTGAAGTATGTGTGTGTGTGTGTGTGTGTGTGTGTGTGTTTTAGGGATTTTTAAAGTGTGAAATTGTTAGGAAGTTTGTGATGGCAAAATATTGGTTTTAAAGGTTTTTTTTTTTTTTTTTTATTGAATACTTTTCTATCCTTACTACACCTGAAATGAAAAAGCTCTGAAGGGAAAAAATAAGTGTGTGTATGTGTGTGTGTGTACTTTTAATTAAATAATTTATTTTTATTTTATTAAATTTCAAATGCATAGTAAATGCCTATGCAAACGCCCATCCATTTGGCTTCAAACAGATACATAAAATGTTAATTATCTTGCCACACTTGTCCCTCTTCTATCTCTCCTTTTCCCAAATAACTGCGGATGTGAGGACCTTCTACCCCTGAGTCTGTCACCATATAGGTCTCAGGATGAAGGCCATTAGCTTCTATGTAATCTATAAATTACCTATGAAAATCAAGTGATGTTATAATATAACCAAACAAAATATCCTCCTAGTTTTCCTTGGCTGGCTCTGCAATTCCCTTCATTCTTCTAATTTATTAGTCTAGGTTCATTCATTGCATGTTTCTGTGAAGTCTCATTTATCTCCACCAACCTACCTCATTTACATTGCTGCCTCTGTTCTTCATGACAGCAAACTTTTGAAAAGTACCGAGCAGTAGGTACTCTGAGAATAGTGTCCTGCATTGTGAGTCGATCTATTTCCTTTTGACTCAATTCAGTCAATAATTTCTGGAAAGAGCATTAAATGGGTGATGCTGTTTAACACTTGCATACACCATGCATAGCAGATGGCCCCACATTGGTGATGGGAAAATGTAATGTTTAGTTAAGGAGGAGACTGATAGATTTCATTATTATGAGGGTATATTTTTCATTTGTAATTAAGAAGTAAACTATGGGATTATTTCTTGAGACCATGTAAACAATCTGTTCCTTAACATTCATTCACACAATGATTTTTAATAGCTCTAGATTATCTTTGCCTAAATCTTTAAAAAATGGTGATTTTAAAAGGCCACCAATTGTCCATTTGTAAACAGGCCTATCACTACAAAAATAACCCTTCTCCACATTTTCTCTTTCTTCTTATGGTTTCATGTAATTTTTTAGTTAATTCAGGTTGCTATAAACCATTACTGTCATGATTCTTCTTTATACTCAAATTGTCAGCTTTTTCATCCCTCTTCATTTCAGTCTTACATCTTATTTTTTTTGGAAATGTTATTGAAATATGAAACACATAAAGAAAAGAGCATAAGCAATTTTACTCCTTGATACATTTTCACAAAGGGCATGAATATTTTTATCTGCTAATCGGATTAAGGAAATGAACTATATAAAAATCTGAACAACTCTCATGATATTGTTTCCCAATTACAGTCCTCCAGACAGCCACTGTATTGACTTCTAAGCTTTCCAGAAGGGTCAGAAAAAGCCATCCTGTTGGCCCACAGCCCTGGTCCTCATTATTCTTACCATAATAGGCAGGTGCATCAGTACTTGGATCATCCAGACTCTTGCCTCATAATTAATTATTCATAATGCTACCATATGTCACTAGTTGCTAATATCCCATTTCTCATTGGCTGTTACTGATATCAAGTCCAAGTATACCTGGAAATGAATTCCTAAATCTCATTTTTAAGGGTCGTTTTCTGGGACCACTGTTTGAACCTATGCTGAGCGAGCCAGGCCCCATCCGGAAAGCAAAATCTGAGTTAGGTATGTCAAAACAGAGAGGTTAATATGTGGATTTAATGAGCTATTAGAGAAATGGACATGTAACAGGGATATGAGAGAACAATGAAGTAGTAACTTCGGGAAGAAGTTACTGCTTGGAGTAACAAAGAAGAAAGCTTTCGGTTGTTAGTATCTACAACTTGAAGAACGGATATAGTGCTTAATTGTATATGCCAACTTTAGTATGCCAGATATTTACTTCAATAATTTTTGGATGTTTTTGTGAGGATGTTTTTTAATGTGTTTAAGGTTTACATGGTAAGTTGAGTAAATTGGATTGCCTTTCCTAGTGTGGGAGGGACTCATAGAATTAATTAAATATCTGAATAGAACAAAAAAGCTGAATGAGAGGGAACCCCTGTCTGACTGCCTTGAGATGAAGCATTGGTCTTTTCTTGCATTCTGACTCAAACTGAAACACCAATTTTTCCTGGGTGTCTAGTCTATAGGCTTTTGAACTGGAACTACAATTCTGAGTCTTAGGCCTTTGGACTCATTTCTGAGTTTTAGACTCATTTCTGAGTCTCTCTTAGGCCTTTGGACTCATTTCTGAGTTTTAGACTCATTTCTGAGTCTCTCTTAGGCCTTTGGACTCATTTCTGAGTTTTATATTTTATTTTTTTTTTTCATTTCTGAGTTTTAGACTCATTTCTGAGTCTCTCTTAGGCCTTTGGACTCATTTCTGAGTTTTAGACTCATACTGGAAATAGCCCAATAGGTTTTCCCAGGTCTCCAGCTTGTTGAATGCAGATCTTGGGATGTGTTGGACTCTATAATCACATGCATACACAACGTAATGATGCGATTTCTGGAAGTGCCAGAAAAATAACCTGAGGTTATTCAAGTGGTTATTCAATCACTGCTCGGGTAAAGAGCCATTTCTATGGTAAGTCTGTTAGGAAAGCAAAGAAAAAAATTGGAGCAAATAATTTCTCCTTCTTCCTGCTTTCCAGTCTTCCTCTGGTGCCACCATCCTGTACTAAAATCTCACAATAGAGTCAACTGATAAAAGAAAAATACCTTTCGCAAAGATCCAAAACTAGTATCAAAGAGTAGCTTAATAACCCTGACTTCTGAATTGTAGATTAGATTTATGAAAATTTGAACTTCATATAAATGAAATAATTTAGAACAAATAGTATGTACTATTTTACAAACTATCCATGTGTCATTTACAGATAACTCCATCCTATTTAATGTTAGTCAATACCTATATTTTCTTTAACAATATTTATATTTAACTCTTTTAATCAACTTGCTTTTAATTTGCTATCTGTAATTTCTGCAATGGTCAACAAAACTCCAATTTATGCTATCTAACATCATTCTATATGAAAAAGCTTCAAGATCACGCAGCCCAAGGATCAGACTGTGGGTCTTCAGAGTATGAAATGTAGTGGCTGGAATCATAGCAGGACATGTGTTTAGAAGGTTTCTTCCCCTGTTTGACCGAGTTTTAGTTGCAAAGAGTATAGCCTCTACTGTAGCCAAAGAAGGGATTATGCTTCTAGAAAAATCTCAAGGAAAAGTATTGCAAGCAACAGTAGTAGCTGTTGGATTGGGCTTTAAGAGAAAAGAGGAAGAGATTCAACCAGTTAGCATCAAAGTTAGAAATAAAGTACTTCTCCCAAAATATGGAGGCACCAAAGCAATTCTAGATGACAAGGGATATTACTTATTTAGAGATAAGTAGTGGTGACATTCTCAGAAAGTATGTAGACTGAAATAAATCATTATTGAAAGAGCATACATGAAGCTGAGTATTCCACTGAAACAGTGAAATCTTTCATCATGTAGATAATCTCCATGTCTCTCTTTTATAATAAATTAATGGTATTCCCCCCTGCCAAATAAACAAATAAATAAATAACTTCAAATTTCAGTTTTCTGTGGTATGTTATCCTTTTTTTATGAATATATTCCTATTTCGGCAATATTTATTTCAATCTCAAATTGAATTAAAATGACTCAGATTTTAACATTTCAGATTTTACACTGTACTGTAAAGATGGTAAAATTATCCACAGTAAACTTTAATGGACAAATTTTTCATTTGTCAATTTCAAAAGTTTTGATAGATAAAAATAAAAAGTATCAAAAAACATATAAACAATTGTATGTCATTCACAAAAGATAGTGAAATTCATTCTAGATTAACTGCTTAAGATGTTTTATTATCCATGATTGCTTTATATATAATTATATACAGAAAGATAAGATGAATTTCTAATTTTATGTACTTATTAAGTTTATTTATTTTTTTTAGTAATCTCTACACTTAACATGGGGCTACACCCAAGATCAAGAGTCACATGCTCTTCCAATTGAGCCAGCCAGGCACCCCTACACTGTCACCCTAAAGAATGAATCATTAAAAAGTAAATTTCACAATTTCAAGGTAAATTTGCATATCTGATATTCATTATATGGTCATTCAACATGTTTCTGGTACAAAGTAAAGGTATTTTAATTTTCAGAACTAAGTAATATTAATTTAATATCTTAAACACAGGTTACCTAATTTTGTATAATTATAAAATAAAATGACAAAATTTATATATAATATATTCATCAAAACTTTAAGCTATTCAGAAGCTTTATTTAGAAAATACATTTTAAATATTTACTTAATTATTTTAGAGATAGAGGGAGTACACATGGGGGTGGGAAGAGGGAGAGGGAGTGGGAAGGAGTGTCCTAAGCAGACTCCATATGGAGCGTGAACATTGCTTGGGGCTCGATCTCACAACCCTAAAATATAACCTTGAGATCATGACCTGAGCCAAAACCAAGAATCAGATGCATAATCGACTGTGCCACCCAGGTGCCCCTAGAAAATACATTTTAAAAACAAATGGCAATTTCCCCATTATGAGATAGCAAGTATCTTTCATCAATATTTCCATAGTTTTTTCTACATTCATAATCAGGGTATTAATCTGATAATTTGGTAATATAAACAATAAAGCCAGAAAGTGATATTTCTCACTATATATCATCCATTCTATACTAAATTTCCATTGCTTATTAGAGCTAAGAAATTATTTTACCTGAGAGAAAGTTGGTAATTTTATTTGCTTGATTGAAAACCTTTTTATTATTCCTTATTGCCAATAGATTAATGTTAAACTAAAAATCCAGGAATTTTTGTAATAAAAAATTAAAAATAAATTATAGTGTGTTGGTTGCTTATTATCTATTAGAAATTTGAAAGCTATTCCTAGTGTTATTCTACACTTTAGTTAGTAGCTATGATTATTACTTCCATTATATAAATGAGAAAGGAGAAGATTTAAAATGTTTAATGACTTTCCCAAAGACATAGCTGTATCCAGAAATTCACCCATGCTTACCAAATCCAGAGTCCAGGTTGTCCATTTTCAGGACTGCTATATTCAAGGTAAATGTTCTTCCCAAAGCATCCAAGAGTATTTATTTATCTTTTACATTTTATGCCTATTCTCCTTAAAAAATATAAAATCATAAATTCATTCCTGTAGAGACGGCTGTGACCTTTTTTCTACCAATCCAAAATGTTGGTTACCCACCCATTTCAGGTTCTATTACTTTCTAAAACCTTTCTTGCAATTCACTAGCCAAAAGGTTGCTTTCTTTCTTCTTAACACCTAAGAATTTCTTATGCTCACATAATTCAGGTTCAGAAGATTTCCTGTTTCATCAAGTCTGTACTTTGTATACGGAAAATATTTTAAAATGGCTCTTTGTGTCTAGATTTATCTCATTGCCTTCTATTTTCTTTTCCACTGCTTGAGAAAGGAAAGGTTTTCTCTACTTTCAAATTTCATAGCCTTTTCTCTCCCCTCTCTCCTATCCTGCCCAGGCAGACATCTATTTTCTGTCTGGGAATATGTTTCTCCTGTCTAGTGTTTGAGCAGTATGTTTTCCGTGAATTTTCTCCTGCCATGTGAAAATGTTACATAAGGCTGTGTTTGGCATCAAAGTTGTATTTGCCTTCTGCCCATTTACTTTGTGAACTGTGCACACAGGAAACTAAATGTCTCCATGGAAGAGGGAGAAGAAGGAGCCAATGGGAAAGTATTAAAATAACAATGTCTTATGCTAGACACAGTCCCTCAAAACAACCCTATCTAATAAATAAAGTTTAATTACTTTTTATTGTGTCTTCCTTCTGTAGAGAATCTTAATGTATCTTTCCAAACAGTAGTGCTTATCTGCAAAGCACCAGCATGGTAGGAAGGTATTATTCTCCTTCTGGTCCCCAAGTGTTTGAAGAATGGATTTAGATATTGGCTAAATATCTACAATTTTCTATATTTATGTTATTTTCTTTCTCACTGAGATTTCCCTTAGCACAGGTGTAACCACTCCCCAAAACATATGAGCTCCATAGCAAGTACTAGTAGGTGAACAACAGGAAAATGCTTGAAAAGCTGACTAGTTTGGTTTTTAGATATTGCATATAGTCATCTGGTTCTCCAACCGTTATTCTAGCCATACACAATTTCTCTTCTGAGACATTATTCTCCATCTAGTCTCTGGACTTAACAAACAAGATGTTCCCCGCTGATGTATTTCCACAGTGGTTGATTAGACCATGTAGAAAGCTACTATGTGAGCAGTACCTATCTAGTGTAGTCACAAGATGAAATTTCTTGTTCCTCTCTCTTCTCTTCTAGACTGTGCATACCTGGCTGGGGAATGGAGATGGGTGCTGATTGATTACACGTGTTTGCCTGGCCGGAATGGCACCAAACAATTCTACTTGTCTGATTTCCAGGGCTCCTAAGCCTTGTCCCTACTCAGTGCAGTTTTCCTTATCTCCGATCTCCGCAGAACTAGGGGCTCCTTAATGGGCCTCACTTACCATGAACTCTAAAAAAAAAAGAGGGAAATGTTCTTTCCTTGACATACAACAGATAACTTAGAATTCAAACCCATCATTTTCCCGACTAACCAAAGGCTGGACACGCATCTCTTTGAACTGTTTACTCTTCTACAGAGTTTAGTCTTCTTCTCTAAAGCATAGTCTACTTTCACAGTTGTCTATGCTACAGATGATTAATAGACATATGTTCCTGGTGAAATGCCATGGCCCATTCGTGTTGTAATATTGCTCTTGAAATATTGTGTTGTGACATAGCTGGAGAAAGGATGCCAGCATTATTACATCACATAGATCGTTAGCTTGAATACACAAAAGAACCAGTCTAGATTTATAAATTGCATGTGCACTTGTCATGCTTGAGCTTGAGCTGTGCCCTATACTTCTAGGGAGATTTTTACTCAACTGTAAAATTCGGACTCCAAAGTTGGGGTCTTAGAAAACTAATTCTGGGCCTTCAGATAATTTTCCAAGATAACCAGAAAATGTGTTCGTACTAACAAATCTAAACAATTTGCTTTTTCTTGCCTTCACTTTCTCTCCCTCCCTCCCTTCTTTCCTTCCTTCTCTCTCTCCTTTCTTTCCTTGTCTCTTTCTTTCTTTTTTCTTTCTTTCTTTCTCTCTTTCTTTCTTTCTCTCTTTCTTTCTCTCTTTCTTTCTTCTTCTTTCTTCTTTTTCTTTTTTCTTTCTTTCTTTTTTCTTTCTTTCTTTCTTTCTTTTTCTTTCTTTCTTTCTTTCTTTCCTTTCTTTCTTTCTTTCTCTTTCTTTCTCTCTTTCTTTCTCTTTCTTTCTTCTTCTTTCTTCTTTCTTTCTTTTTTCTTTTTTCTTTCTTTCTTTCTTTCTTTCTCTCTCTTTCTTTCTTTCTCTTTCTTTCTTTCTCTCTTTCTTTCTCTCTTTCTTTCTTCTTCTTTCTTCTTTCTTTCTTTTTTTCTTCTTTCTTTCTTTCTTTCTTTCTTTCTTCTTTCTTTCTTTCTTTCTTTCTTTTCTTTCTTTCTTTCTTTCTTTCTTTCTTTCTTTCTTTCTTTCTCTCTTTCTTTCTTCTTTCTTCTTTCTTTCTTTTTCCTTCTTTCTTTCTTTTTCTTTCTTTCTTTCTTTCTTTCTTTCTTTCTTTCTTTCTTTCTTTCTTCTTTCTTTCTTTTTCTTTCTTTCTTTCTTTCTTTCCTTTCTTTTTTTCTTTCTTTTTTTCTTTCCTTTCCTTTCTCTTTTTCTTTTCAAGTCACACTGTACTTATTCAGGGATTTTTAAAACATGATTCATTAGCTCACAACATTGTAAACTCAGTCCCAAAGTGGTTCACTGGTCTCTCCACAATGGCTATAACTTATAATGACCTTATTACAATACATCTGCTATCAAAAAGGCCCTTGACTGTTACATCAAAAGTTATTAGTTGTAATTCTAGATGTTAATATGCTCTTTGTGTATATATGTGATCCTAGAAATTTTTGTCTGTGATGTGCCAAGTCTCCACATGAATTGGGAGTGGAACCCTGATTTCAAATTTAGAATCGCAAGAAGTAAGCTTATATAACATGTGTGTGCAGACGTGCGCGCACACACACATATACATATATATAACAATTGGATTTCTTACTGCATCACCATTCTGATGGAATGGCAGGAAAAACATTAAACCAGTTTTTTCTGTGAACCATCCCTCCCACAGAGGATTTGGAGCCTCTGATGGATGGGTTAGTAATTACCAAGAAAATGAGAATTGATAATCTAGAATGTTTCCTAATACACGTATTCTTATTCAATACATTCTTTAATATCTGTCTCTTCAAATATCTGTTAGATCTTTGAGAATCATACTGTATAATATTTATTTTTAGGATATCTCAGGAAATTTTGGTTGAATGGATTATATCCTTTATTCTGTATTTCTTATCTTTTAAAAAAGAGCATATAATGAGCTATTTGAGGCAAATTATAAAACTGTGCACAGTTTTATAATTTGCCTCAAATAGCTCATTATATAAACATGCAAAATCAGTTATACAGAATGATTTTAATTGTTCTGTCTGAACCAATATATAAATTCTTTAATAATATTTATATAGGATATATTTTTAAACACATTTTGAGGCTAAATTTTGATTAAATTTAGTTTGCTCTATCAAGTTAATTATCCCATTTCAACTTCTCACACTCCTACACATACACATAAACATACATGTGCATATGCAAACATAATTTCAGAAAATTATTTGATGGGTATTAGAGTTGATCAGTTGATGCCCCATATCATGTCCCGTGGGAAATAATATATATTATGTGTGCGAAACTGTGTTTATGTATGTCTGAATTTGTTATTGGTATAGAAAATAGATAAAAATATTTGAAGGAAAATAAGGGTATTACTAATTTGGCTAGTTTTTGCTAACTAAAGTAAATATTTGGATTGTATGAAACTTTGAGATTAATTAGATCAATCTGTGTTTTATGTTATCCACATAAATATATTTGAAAAAACAAAATTGCATATATTCCTATTATAATCAATTACATTTTAACCTCTTTGTTTATACATTTTATGATATCCAAGTGAGTATGCATGTAAACTACTCCTACAAAAAAGAAAACATTGGCTCTGCTTTTAGGAAGATAGAGTGAACTAGCTAATTGAGATATTGCAAAATGCCCAAGACTGTTTTATATATTTTAGAACTAAATTAAAAACAAAAACAAAAAAAAAAGAACTAAACTTAGGCTAATTACCAGGTATAGAAAAAAATAAAAGACAAATAGGAAAAGTCATTAATATATTTATATATTTTGCTTGTGGTTCTTAATATTGAACTGTTAAATAATTTCACATGAAATTGACAATATTAATATTGGTTTCTACCAGAAATAAAACAGTAGATAAAATTTAAAAATGTGTTTCACTCAACATTTTCACACTTGGCCATTCTCATTCATTTAAATTAACATATGGGTATTCTTTAAAATTAAATAAAAATAGTTCTTGCTAATGTCTCAGAATTCCCTCTTGGATGGTATAACCTAGACTTTAAATGACACATAAATCTAACCTTAATCAATAATGAACTAACAGGTATATTTTACAATATAGCTGAAAACATTTTTCCGCTGCTTCACTAATGGTAAAGATAAGAACAGTTGCATTCTTGATTAAGCTAAAAATGTGTCAAGATATCACACTTTATTCATCATTTACATAGAGACTATTGACAGTTCACAACTAAAGAATCATGCGCAAAGATAGTAACATCATGATTCAGTGCTAATTAACTGTTTCTGCTGGAAGTCTTCCTGTTAATATTATCATGTCATGCTTGAATATTCTGAATTATATTTTACAGGGTATGTTTCATATAGTTGCAATTAATCCATCATTTTTGCTTATTATTGGTACTAGATAAACAACCATGAGCCTTTAGCATCTTTCAATTCAAATGTATTTAAGTACAATGTAATATCAATCTAAACATATATGAAATATTCAGATTAATCACTATTATTTAAAATAAACTGTATATTTTTATAGAGAGCAAGATATTCAAATTAGAATTGACCCCTTCTTGGGGACATTATTTCTTTCAGTAAAAAAATAAAAATATAAAAATGCTTCATTTATATACCCAGAATTGGCACCAACATAATAAATACAGTGTTTAAGTTCACCTACCTACCCATAATAGTTGACGTATTTTTCCTTTTAAAATTAAAGGCATTAGCTTTTAAAGTTAAGATGCTGTAAACAATTTCTAAGAATTCTTTGCCTAGAATTCCATACCACTGTTACAATAAGTGTGTGGCCCAGTGTGTGTTATATATGTGGTGGTGTGTGTATTCACATATTACCCATTTATTCCATCATGCATGCTTGCTGAAAAGCCCATTGTGGTGAAGAAAAATAGGTCTTTGATGTTCTTAGCTCATCTCCTGTTTTCATTTCAGTGTGGTGTGTTGATCAGCTTTAGTGTTCTGTTGATAACCTCTTGGTTTCACAGCAGGTGCACTGATAACACAATGTTAGAGCTCTCAATGGCAAATTTGAGTCTCCAGAGTAGGAAATTTCCTCAACTGCATTAAATGTCATATACTTCTAAGCTACTCATAAACCCTTAAAATTAAGTAAACATATATCTCTGCCCCCAAATTATTCTAGTGTGAAGGATCCCAGCATCCTGAGACTTTTCAGGTTCCCAGTATCCTGAGACTTTGAAAGTCCTCTGAATGATAGGATATATAGGAATAATTTTTGTCATTCCACATTACAAGGAAGACAGTCCTTAGTCCACTGCCAGCAATATTTAAGGGCCCCACACTTTATTATTATTTCCAATATCCCAGAGACACAAAATATTAAGTGGATGAATCTATTTGCTACTTAAACACAGTTTAAGTCTTAGCTATTGATGCCAAAATATAGTTAGTAACAGCTATAGCAAAGACTGTAATAAAATTCAGGTCACCTAAGAATTTAAAAATGAAAAAAAAAAAGCATAAAATTAAACATATGCTTACTACACGATTTAGCAATTTAACTCTCACATATATGTCCTAACTAAATGGAAACACATATGCACACAAATACTCACATCAAAGTTCATAGTAGCATTCTTCATGTTAGCTAAAACTTGGTAATAACCCAAATGCTAATCAATAGGTTAATAATGGACAGACACATTGTAATAAATCCAATACATTGGAATACTAATCAGCAATAGAAAATAGTGAACTGCTGATAAATTGAAAAACATTTAAGACTATATAGTATGTGGGGCAAAACAAGCCAGGGACAAAAGCATGTAATGTTCAATGACATTTATGTGATACTGTTGAAGAAGAAATTAATCTACAGTGTCAGAAAGCCTATCAGTTATTACCTGGGACTAGGGAAAAAGAGCATAAGGACACTTTTAGAAGTTAAAAAAATGCTTTCTATTTTAATTAGGGTGGTGAAAACCATGGTATGTGCATTTATCAAATTCTTTAAAAGGATACACTTAAAATGGATGTGGTTTACATGTAAATTATACCTCAATAAAGCAGACTTAAAATTTCAAAAGTACTAGTGTTCATTGCATATGCTTCACTATTTCATAGCTTTGCAAAAGAATGCATATTCTTTTACTTTCATTTGGTGATTCAGAATGGTATTAAAAGTTATTTTAATGTTGCAAATTTTGGTATAATGTTTTTTTAAGGATTTATTTATTTGAGACAAAGAGAGACAGAGAGAATGAGCAGGGCTAAGGGGCAGAGGAAGAAGCAGGCTCCCTCTGAGCAGGCATCTCTATGTGGGGCTTGATTCCAGAACTCCAGCATCATGACCTGAGTCAAAGGCAGATGCTGGCACCTCTGGCATCTTATTTTCAACACGAGTTTTAATTGTTATAAAATGGATGAAGAAAATCACGTAAGTAGGAGTAAAAATGTTCCGGTCAATCCTGTATTCCCACTTTATATTATAGAGTATAAATTTGAAAACTAGGGTAGCCCGGGTGGCTCAGCGATTTAGTGCCACCTTCAGCCCAGGGCGTGACCCTGGAGACACAGGATCGAGTCCCACCTCGGGCTCCCTGCGTGGTGCCTGTGTCTCCCTTTGCCTGTGTCTCTGCCTCTCTCTCTCTCTGTGTCTCTCATGAATAAATAAATAAAATCCTTAAAAAAAGATAAATTTGAAAACTAGTATTTTATTTAATAATGCAATAGTTGGAATAAAGCCCACTCTATTCTATTTCCACCCTGTAGTGTAGTCTTTTTGATATATTTTACAGGTTATTTAATTTGACTGCTATAAGTCTTTGATGAAGGTTCCTGCCTATAAAGTGGAATTTGACCAATTCAAAAGATTTTTAGAATTATTTCAATTAGAATGTTTTCAATATCTGTTTAGCAATTGCATTCTCATGAGAAAGGGTGTATTTCATTTTAGTCAGCAAGTCAACAAGTATTTATTGAGCTCTCACAGGATGTCTTCTATTGCACTAAGCAAATTTATTACTTCCTTACAAGTACCTATGAAACATGGGGATGTTTTCCCAGAGTTGCTGTAAAACATATTTCACAGTATTGATTAAATAAGGATGAAAGAAAAGGGAAGAAATTGGCATTTCCATGTAAGCTTTTTTCTTTTTATGGCATAGTATATGCTTTCAGAGAAATGTCTCCCATTTGAGTATAAAAGACAAATTGTATTGTATTATCATACATACATCAGAAATTGACATGAACTTTAAATACAAAACTCTTTGAGAAAGATTTTTGCTGTCCCTGTGTGTATCCCTATGAACAAAGGGGTGGAAAATGAGATATGGAGATAAATAAAAACTCCCTTGGGCCTATTTATTTCAAATAAGTTGCTGACGTGCAAGATCCTTTCCAATGCTAAATTCTACATTATAATTTTCAAATTATGAACTGGCAACTCCCCTGAGCCTTGATCCTGTGCTTCTTTCCTGTAACAACAGTTGATTCCACATCCGTCAATCACATGCCCACACCAAAACTTAATTTTAGACTGCGCCAGAGAATATCTTCAACCTTAGTTACTTTATAAATTAATGTAATTAGGGCAGCCCGGGTGGCGCAGCGGTTTAGTGCTGCCTTCAGCCCACGACGTGATTCTGGAGACCCGAATTGAGTCCCATATCGGGCTCCCTGCGTGGAGCCTGCTTCTCCCTCTGCCTGTGTCTCTGCCCCTCTCTGTGTGTGTGTATTTCTCATGAATGAATAAATAAAATCTTTTAAAAAATAAATTAATGTAATGAGACATATAACAATGTTTTTTGGAAGATCACATGCTGGTTTGGGAACCAGAAGTGCAATCATTCAGATGTGTGCTAACATATGCACGCAAATCTCAGTGAGATTTTACAAGCATTTTTTTCTTAAATCAGAAATCATTGGCTATTTTCTGAAATCCTAAATACAGTTTTCCCCAAATTATAGGTTTTTTTGTTTTCTTCCTAGTATCCATTCAGAAAGTGATATAAATGTATTCTTGAAAATGTCTCCCCTCCAAAAGTGGACTGGTATAGTTGTCCTTCTCTAAAGTATTCAATTGTTAAACTCTATAAAATGATCTTAGTGAGAAGATGCAATGACTAGCCAGTGGGTATTATTTTAAAAGATATGAACTTTTATATTTTTTATGAATGTTGTGAATAAAAAGATTACAAATACCTATCTTGTTGATCCATATTATACTTAGTCTACCTGTAGAATGAGTACAAAATAACAATTAAAATGAAAACAGCATGCCCACTACTTTTTCTTTTACTTTACACTGGTTTAAATGAAATAATATAGCAAAAAAAAAAGGATACTTAAATGAAAACAATACACATGCTATTTATATAAGATGTTCAGCCCCTTTAGCTCAAAAGAAGGAATAGAACAATGTGATTATTCCTATTAGAAGGAGGACTCCATTCATTTCTATGAGTGGTTGACTTCAGGGTAAGTTACAATTTAAAATTTCCTACTGGGTTAATAGCAAGTACCAAAAGTTCAGAAGAGCATTAGTAATTACTTCTCCTAAAAGCCAAGATTTATTGGGAATATCATGCAGTTTAGCATTACGCATATCCTTTTCTTTTCATTGTGGCTTAAAATACATGCAATTTAATGTTTCTGTTCCTAAGACATTCAAAGACTATGTAATAATCAGAGTAGCTTATTTGACTATTTAAAGTTATTATGTATATATATATATATATATATATATATAATTGTGATTCTTTGTGAAATGCATTAAAACAGTAAAAAGATGATCAATTCTCAACATCTCTGATTTATGATGAATAGGTCATATATTTGAGAGATTTCTCTGAAATGAACTGGTTTGGCTGTAGTAAGGATCATAGGGTGATTCAAATGCTGTCTAAGTTTTTAAGGACCACCATTAAAGGTTCTCTTCCTTTCCTGGAGACCAGGTCCTTAATAACATAAATGGCCTCTTCAACTTCTGAGATCACTTGTGGATTCAATCCACTGACATGCCAGCAAATTCTATATTAGCTTTTTTTGTTTGTTTGTTTTCTTCTTCTTCTTCTTCTTCTTCTTCTTCTTCTTCTTCTTCTTCTTCTTCTCTCTGCTCCTGAGAGCATCTACTTGCCTTGCTGCTCAGATCATTGTCAGTGGTATTGTGGCTTCCGAGTCCACTGTGTCCTCCATCCTTCTCATTGCCCAGCACTCTGCTCCTCTAACATCCTCATTCTGTTCCTACAGTCACTTCACTGAACTAGAGCAAACCCTTTTCTTCCTGGCTTTTATTTCACTCTGTTACAGTGACAACAATTTGGAAATTGCTCTAAGCGCTCATTATCTCACAGTTATTTTAATGATCTATTTATTTATTTCTTGTTAGAGATTTCTCAGGCTTCCTCACAGGACTCAGGAGGTAGGGAGCAAAAGAGAAGCCAAGAGAGAGGATTGCCTCAGCAATTAGCCATGGCGTCCTAAAAGCCAGCCAGTTTGACACGAAGCTCAAGTGCCTCTGTTCTCTCTTCCTAAGACATTAATTCCTCACTTTGAGGTTCCTAGGTTTTCTGTGTGAAGAGATATAAGTGACTTGCTGGCTTTCCACATTATATTGAATAAAATGGCCTTAACAGTCCCCTCAGCTTGACTGAATTTTAGACAGATTTCCTTCCGGTTACAGGCCCCTGACCTCCCTTGTCTTAGAGCACTTACTTTAAAAACAAACAAACAAAAAAACCCAAAAACTCTCAATTGCAATCTTTTCCTCTGCCCCTTTGAAATGTAAATCTTCTCCCAGCCTTTTGGCAGTTTTACAACTGAGGGTTTTTTTGTTTTTGGTTTTTTAAGGACATAGGCACTGTCTCTGTGAAGCCTAATCATCAAGTTAGGGGCCTTACCTCCTCTAAGTCTCTGTCACAAGGCAGGACCCTCACTTTGATCAGCATCAATTAACAAAACACAAAGTAAACTGTAAGATTCAATAACTGCTGACTAATTTCTTTCAGGGAGGATTCCTATTCTGTTTTGTACTAGAAATCAAAATTATATTAATTATAAGGATATACATAATTATATATTCTAATAATTGATAATGTACTGTTATATTAGTATATAATTATTAGTAGCATATTAGAATTATATAAATATAGTATATACTCTACTAGATATATATTATAGTTTTATACTCAAAATTGAGTGTGGTGTTCTTTTAATGTGGCAAACCGAGATAGCATGAGCTGATAGGGAATCAATCTCCAGCACTGAAATAATACATTTGGAAGTTGGGCTGAGAAAAGAACCTACTAATATGGGCAGTGAGAATTTTGTATAAGAAGATTAAATCCTATGTACAGACCTGAGCTGCTTCGAGTGATATCTTCCTTATTTAGAAGACACTAGGGGATCCCTGGGTGGCACAGCGGTTTAGCGCCTGCCTTTGGCCCAGGGCGCGATCCTGGAGACCTGGGATCGAATCCCATGTCGGGCTCCCGGTGCATGGAGCCTGCTTCTGTCTCTGCCTGTGTCTCTGCCTCTCTCTCTCTCTCTCTCTGTGACTATCATAAATAAATAAAAATTAAAAAAATTAATCTTAGAAGACACTAAAACATACCTGGGCTCAAAACAACAACAAAAAAACATATCGTCGCTCTGAATTCTCTGCAGCATCCTAACTCCCCAACATAAATGACCAAAGTGGAGTTTGAGCTAGATTAATCAGAGTTAAAGTAAATGGCCAAACTAAAAAATCCATTATATGAGTGGATGAGTGGCACTATTTATGAATTAATGCACTGTTTCCCCAATAAACGAGTATCTGCCTTAAGAGATTAAAAAATAAGGTGCTTATTTCTCTCAGGTCCTGTACTTTCTTATTAGAGTGTGGGATAAGCCTCCGTTACAAGACATGAACTCAGAACAAGTGAGAATCTTGAGAATCTTATAACTCTCGAGGATTTCAGATGACTTTTGAGAATAATTACCGTATTTGGGGAAATGTTACTTTTGGGATGGAGAAGAGAATAAAATTGAGAATCACAGAAAGAGTTTGGTCTTTACATTTCCTAAGTAATAAAGATAAATGTGGGAAAATGCAATAGAAATAATTTTTGCAGTAAAACCAGAATGAGGCTAAATTATTTCATTTTTTAGAGACTATTAATGAGATGAAGGAGGGAAATGGTGATATAGTTAAGAGAAATATAGACTCCAGGCCATACTCTGGTTCTGATCATGGCTTCTCCATGTACTGTCTGTGGGATTTGGGTAAGTTACCTTTCTTTCATCTCAATGTAGATATTTGGAAAATGGGATAAAATATTACCTAACTCATTATAGTTGTATAAATTTTAAATAAGTTGATATTAATAAGGTCCTTAGAAAAAACACAGCTCTGGCATATAGTAAACATTGTTAAAATTGTTAAACATTGTTAAAATGTTAAATAACATAAAATCTTTTAAAAAAATCACAAAATAAGTTCACCATGAATAACTACAGAAGAAATGATGCTCATTTCTATGTAATATAATTCAGAGACTGGAGATTAAAAGAAAGAAGATGGAACCATCATACTAAGGATCCTAAAAGTGCCTCATATGGAAGTGGCCCTGTGACAAAACCATTAATAATCTTGAATGTAGTGAGAAGCATACTGAGTGGTAAAATGTATACTTTCTCTTCCTTTCCTGGAGACCAGGGGAAAGGTCACTGAAAAGACTGAGATGTGAGCTGGGTGGGTACCTTGGTGGAAACAAGGGTGACCTAGAGAGATAATGTGTAATGCGAAGGAGCAGATTCAAAGCGGACAGTTTCCATTTGGAGATGGGATCAAATACCGTAAATTTAGATTCTCTCACTCACACCCTCAAGTGGGGATCTCAATGGGGGCGGGGGGGGGGACCACTTTCATACAAGGGAAAGAGTAGGAGTTTTCTTACTCTAAATATGTTGTATCAGTTCTTGATTACTAAATAATCAAAAGCACTCTATCTACTTTAAGTGGAAAAAGAAGTCATTAATGATTGTAGGGAACCTGCAGATTTGTTTAGAGGAACAGAGAAATTCTGATTCTGTTTCCCTTCCAGATACCTCACCAGAAGCACTCAGCAAGAACTCACCTGGGGATAAAATGTTACCTCTGCTTTTATGGAGCGTAAAACAGGTGTTCATTAGATGGCAGGCAGTAGCTACCGTCACTAGACAGATAGTATTCTGAAACTTGGTAACCATTAGGAACCTGTGCTGCAGCAGACTCAAAAGCTAACATCATTGCTCACATCTGAAAAAAAAAAAAAAAAAAAAAAGGAGAGAAAGAAAATCCTGTCCTGAGTTTCTTTCTTTATTCATGCTGTTCCTTTCAGGGGAGAAGTCTCACGTGGACACATCTGAGTGATTGAGGACTTAGTTCTAGCTGTAGATGCAACTGAAAATGTTTTCTTGATTCCCTTTGCCAGGATGGTGAGATTCATAGCATAAAGATATAGAAAAAGAGTATTCAAAAGACATCATTTTCCATCCCTTCATTTGCATTAAGCTTCCAATAATCAACATAAATCAACAACAAAATGTGTAACAAAACCTCATTTCATCCAAACAAAAAGACACTTTGATTGATGGCAGGCTGACTGTCCTGGGCCAAGTTACTTTAATTCAATTTTTGAACTTTCAATTCAAAGATCCTTATTGGTAAGGATATCTACTGGGGAGTTTTTGGAGATCAGAAACGGATAATATATGTGAAAGGCTTCTGGGGATAAGTTGATAAGTACATTCAACTTTTAATTTTTTTATTGTATCAGTCTGCAAGAATAAAATCCTATATTCCTCACCTGCTCTTTTTATTTTTTCATTCCAATTTTTAAAAATATAACATAGTTGATTTATTAATTGTACTTAACTTTATTGTCAATTTCCCCTGCTGAAATTTTAGGACTTAGGGACAAAAATTTTTATTTTAGTTGAATGATATTTGGCAAGAGCTTACATGAAAGCATGCAATAAGTGGTATACCCTTAATAAATATTTATTTATGAATACGTTTCTTTCATTTTCTTTTCTCAATGGTTCTTTCTCTTTCATATAAACATAATAACAATTTGTAAAGTATCCAGGACACTCTGAAAGGTTAACTTAACATATAAATGGGTAAATAAAGAAACAAATTATGCACAGAATTAGCTCCCCCTCAAAAAAGAAGAAGAATAATACTTAGCAAATAAATGACCTTCAGTGTGGCTTTCTAGAATAAGCTACAATTTTTTACTTAAAAAAATTCCTGTTATGAAATAAAAGATGGAATATAAAAGATATTGAAACAAGTACCCTCCAGAAGTAGTCTGTAAATATTTTTATAAATTTTTATAATTTTATAAATTTGAATATATTTATTCAGAGAGATATGATTAAGTAGAAAATAAATGGGGTGTCCCAGGCAGTTTTCAAATGTTGCTTTTCACGAATATTATTTGAAGCACAAAATTGTGTTCTTTAGTCCAGTTATATCTGTTCTGAGGGTTTATCCCATTATGAAAAATGGGGTGTAATAGAGCTTGAAACTGAATGAGACTTTGACAACTTGATCTGATATTTTTCATGTTCCTCATTTCTGGAAAAAAAATATTCTCCCGGAGTAAAATGTATATTTAGGCAAAGGTAAGATGAACAGCTTACCTCCTCAAATGAAAGATGGAATTCAACTTGAAATTCTTACCATCATTTATGCTCAACTTTCTTAGAATATTTTATTAAATCTCAAGCAGTTATACACCTTAAAAGTCAGCCAACTGAGGCTTATTTTTCTTAACTATATATATCATTTTTATTGTGTCTCTCAATATAGTAGTAGGCACTGTCGGGATACAGAAGTAAATGGATCAAACATTTTGATGTGTGTGTTATGTATCAGGTTAATCATTTTATTTTATATTTTTCTCTTTCTCTCTCTCTCTTTAAAGATTTATTTAATTATTTGAGAAAGACAAGGTGAGAGATTCTCAAGCAGACTCTGTGCTGAGCATGGAGACCAACATGGTACCTGATCTCATGACCCTGAGGTCATGACCTGAAACCAAACCAAGAGTCTGATACTTAACTGACTGCAGCACTAGGCACCCCTATTTTATATTATCACTTTATCTTCACATTTAACTTTGACATTGATGTTATCATTCTTATTTTACAGATGGAAAAGCAGAAGCTGATTAAGGGTGGAAGCTGATTATTCAAGAGCAAAACATTCATCCTAATTCACCATTCTCGAAAAAGCAGCTAGAAATTAGCTAGAATCTAGTCTTTCAAGCACACTATTTTTTAAAAGCTCTCTGAAATCTATCCATGACTATTCCTTTTTATTCAAAAGGACTCAAATGTCAGTCCAAGATTTCACTAATACACACCCTGTAAACCCCAATAGGTAGTTGGCTTGTCCGTTTCCTTCTACTGTGTGAACTTAGAAAACATGGCTTTCTCTCAAAAATCTTTCCTGCATACAGGCAGATGCTTGATTAAATAATAATAATAATAATAATAATAATATAAAATAAACAATATGACAATATTGTATAGTTTCTTCTCCCAGCTTTCTAGGATTTTTGCTCCCTAATCGACCTGGACTTCAATTGAGAAAGTCCCATCATAGAATAGTAAGTCAGATTATCATCTTCCATATTGAGAAGTATTCTCTAAGAACACTGTATAAATACAAATCAAAGTGTACTATATACTATTTAGTATGTATGTGTATATAAAGCTACAACCATACATCCCCAGATATTATGTAGCTATTTTTTCTGTAGCACATTATAAAAGCAAAGAGATTTCAAGTTATGTAAATATTATATTTTATAGTTCTGGAGGCCAGAAGCCCAAAATGGGTTTTACTGGGGCAAAATCAAGGTGTTTGCAGGACTATGCTCCTTCTGGAAGCTCTAGGGAAGAATCTATTTACTTGCCTGTTCATGCTCACAATCCTCAACTTTATCTTCCATCTTCAAAGTTGGCAGTCACTTTTTTTTTTTTAAAGATTTTATTCATTTATTCATGAGAGAGAGATAGGCAGAGGGAGAAGCAGGCTCCATGCAGGGAGCCTGACATGGGATTCAATCCCAGGTCTCCAGAATCACTCCCTGGGCCGAAGGCAGGTGCCAAACCACTGAGATACCCAGGGATCCCCAAGTCATTTTCTCACATCACATTACTCTGACATTGACTCTTCTGTATCTTACTTCCATTTTTAAGAAGTTTTGTGATTTCATTGGGCCAGCCTGGATAACCCAGGATAATCCCCCTACCTCAAAATTCTTATAATGATCACATTTGTAGTGTAAAGTAATACTGAAGTGGGAGAGCTTGGTTCTTCTCATGGAGTTGAAGAATGAATCTCACAGACAAAGGAGAGCAAATAAAGCGATAGAATTTTATTAAGTGAGAATATAGAAAAGCTCTCAAGAGTGAGAGGGATCCCATCTGGGGTACCATATGATTTAGGAAAGATGTTAGGGTTCAAAGCCAATGGCCAAGAAAGAATTCTTGAGAAATCATTGGTGCAAAAAGGTGACTTTATTAAAGCACGAAGACAGGACCTGTGGGCAGAAAGAGTCACACTGAGGTCATGATGAGTGGCCCATTATAGGTTATAGATTATATTATTATATAGTGGGCCATTATTCAAGTTGGGAGGGGTTTAAATATACAGTAAGCCTCTCAGTCAATTTTGGAAGGAAAGTTTCTAGGACCTTGAGGGGGCTAGCTATTGTTGGGAAAAAGTCATTTATTACTGTCTAATAAAACCTAAGTCATGATGTATGTTGGTGGGCCATGTGCTTGGAAGATGATTGCCAAAATGAATCCTGGGGGTGTAGAGATAAAGGAAATGTCTAAAGGAATTCTTATATGTTAAAGTAGGCTTACAGGATCCAGGGGTAGGGGAGAAAGAAGTCTGGCTAGGACTACCTTTTGCCCTCAGCAAAGTGTCAACATCAAGGCAATTGAGTCCCTAGAGAAATGTTACTCTGCCTGTTTCAAGGACTTGTCAATGGGCTATAGGTAGAAATAATTTTTCTTATGACTTTGTTTCCCACACCAATATATTCACAGATTACAGGTATTAAGGAATCCTACGGTCCTGGAAAACATTTTTCCAAAATTTCTTAGGGCCTTACGCCATCCCTAACTCCCTCCCAACTCGACGCATATAATCACTACCCCTCACAACCCCAATGTAGCTGTTTTTGCCCACAGGTCCTGTCCCCATGCTTTAATAAAACCATCTTTTTGCACCAAAGACGTCTCAAGAATTCTTTCTTGGCCATAGGCTTTGAACCCTAACGTCTTTCCTACATCATTATGATGTGGACATTTTATAAGGCAATATTCTATATGTGTGTGTTTATCTATAATACATTTTAAAAATACAAACCTGCAAATTGGTGGCATTTAATGGGCTACAGTTGTTGTGTGGAGAATCTAATTCTTGCCTGAAAGTAAAAAATTTGGAAGAAGAAGTGTGTTTGGTTTTTAAGTCCACAGGGTGCTATTTTATAAATGACTGCTCCAGTAAACTGGAAGGTCCACCTTTAAATAAGTATTAGTTCTTTCAAACTATTAGAATATTAGAAGATAATTTTAAGAAAAAGTGGTGCTCTGGGGTTGAACATTTGAATAAAATACATATAAAAATATGGCAGTATAAATACTATATTAACCTTAAAGAAAATGTTATACATAAACAAATATTTCATTCACAAATGTTTTTCTACTACAATTTAAACAGATAATCAGATTACTCTTCTAAATTGCTAAGTAAACAAAAGCATCTTGTGTGTATGTGTGTATATTTTTTCCCCAAGAATACTTCAAAGAGCAGATGTACAATGTTCTCTTTTTTAAAAATTTTACTCCTGTGTATGAGAACATATTGTATAATTTTCCCAATGTCTTTAGTAATTCATTATTTCTTTGACAAAATCATACATGAAAAATTTGTAGTCAAGGGCATTTTTATTTCATAAAGGCTATTAAAAACACACCTGGATCAAAAAACAAAAAACAAAAAACAAAAAACAAACAAAAAAAAAACCACACCTGGATCCACCTGGAACAGATAAATACTGAATTAAAATCAGTTTTTAAATCATCAAGACAAATATAGGTGAATAACTTTAGAACATTTTAAAAGGTTAAAAAAAAAAAGGAACCTAAAACTCTACAGGCAGAGAAAGTAACTTAGCTAACCTTCTAATTAAACAATAGAAAATTATAGTTTGCATGCAAAATTACCCATTTTGCATATGTAATTACATGGTGAGTTTTGGGGGGTTTTTTGTTTTGTTTTTGGGGTTTCTTTTTGCATCATTAGACATAACTGGAAATTTAACCTTAGGATTTGCCTTTCTTTTCATCAAAAATATATAAATATATTGGAAGGATTGCACTAATACTTATCATGCCTCAATTTTCCTTCAAAACACACTGCTTCTTGACTATTATTTTCCTTTCAAATATAAGCAATGGAATCGTTTTATTTTCTCTCATTTTTGAAGTTTTATTCTGCCTTTCTTCCCAAGCAGCCTCTTTTCCTCCATTTGTTAAGTATAAAGGTCTTTTTGTGGATGTTGTTGACCTTGTTAAGGGTCATTAGTACTGAATTTGGTATAGTTCTAACTGAAGGGGAGCAGCACATATTTCCCCCAAAATGCCTCTTGGGCGTATTTTTTAAAAATATTTATTTATTCATGAGAGACACACCGAGAGGGACGCAGAGACACAGGCAGAGGGAAAAGCAGGCTCCCTGCAGGAGCCGGATGTGGGACTCGATCCCAAGTCTCCAGGATCACGCCCAGGGCTGAAAGCAGGCGCTAAACTGCTGAGCCACCCAGGGATCCCTCTTGGGCATATTTTGGGTTGGTTGTTTTTTAAGAAACAGCAGACAGTGGAGAAGTTCTGAAGACTGAGTAGATGTTACCCTTTTGTAATAGACATTTACATTTACAAGGGAAATTTCCATTCATAAGGATGTCCTCCTCTACATACCAGGAAGAGAAGGATGACTCTCACTTTCTAGAAACCCAATGAAAAAGAATAACAAATCTGCATGACAACCATACTCTTGTTTACAGTGGTTTTCCCTGGAAACCTTCCCAAACTAGCCTCTTCCCAACCTCAACATCCCTTTTGTCTTTAGCTGGAGATGTTATTTAAGATGGTATCTTGGGCTATTTCACAGAGTTACTCAGCTTTTCTGAGCAATGTATCTCCCATGGATATGGGAGGTATACATGTTATTAAATTTGTATTTGTTTTTCTCCTGTTAATCTTTCTTTTATTAGGTAGGTGTCTCAGCCGAGAATCTAGAAAGGTAGAGGGAAAATTATTTTCTGTTCTTTTACATAACTAAGAAATGACTAGTGCAATGAAGCAACAATACCAATTTGCTTTGCATTAAGTCAGTGATTTTCAAATCTGACTGTAATTTATAATTATTTGAGAACTTTTAAATAGATACCAGTGCTTTAGCTCCTCCCACAGAGATTCTAATTTAATTAGTTTAGGGAATGACATGCTATTTCAACATTTTAAGAGCTCTCAGGTGCTTCTAGTATGCTGCCCAGATATAAAACCATTGAAGGAAGCAGTGACTATCTCAATGCCTAGACATTTTTTAATTCCCTTCTATATCAAGTATATTGTCACTTGTTTAAAATAAATTCTCTTCAATTCTCAAAGTGGCTCAAAAAGAAAGATGTTATTATCCTCACATTACAGATGAAACATATTAAGAAAATCAAAGTGTTCAAAGTCACACATCTAGTACTTTTAAAAACCAGAGTTTAAAAAAGGTGTGTCAGATTATAAAACTCATTCTTTGCAATCTTCTATCCTCTAGAAGCTAGCACAATCTCAGAGATTTAAAAATGCAAGTTAATTATTGCCTGCAAACCTGCTTATGCTAGTATTTTTTTTTAAGTACAGGCAATACATACTTATCACTAAATTCTATACAAAAGGAAAATATTTAAGTTTGGAATAGCATTAAAAATTTAGAATAAAGCTCAGAAGATATTAACTGATTTTCATATATTTAAAGCATGTATATTTATATTTAAAGAGATTGACAAACATTTCTTCAAGAATAAAAACATTACAGAATATACACTTCTACCTTTTGTATGCTTTCCTAACTGAAACATAATCTCCCAGAATCTTTAACGCAAAATATTCTTTTAAAGAGACATGCCGTCTACCATTTCTAATTTATATTTGTAATATTCAATATAAAAATATAACTCCAAAATCATCTCCAATTTTTATTTGAATGCAAAGTTAAAATTTGATGTGCTTCATTTTAAAGAAATATTTGAAAGATTATTGAAAAGAAATATTTTTCTGGAACAATTCCCTGTATTCTCCCCTCTAATTGTTTACAGACTGAAGTCATGGGATGTAAACCTTGAAAATATTTGGTAAGTTAATTTATCATGTTGTATTTCTTTCTTTTTTTTTTTAATTTTTTTTGTTGTATTTATTTCAAGAGAGCCTGAGGATTACCTTCCTAAAATTTTTTCAAAGACATAGTCCAAAATAAATCACAATCACTAAGGTAGTCTGATAAAGGAGCAAACAAAATTCATGACCTGCAGACAGCAAGTTTTAAAATCTGACACGGACACTGTGTTTATGACACCCATGATGTGTCTTTTCATCATTCAAATTCTGCCTTCTTTTTTTCCTGAAGCTAGTGACTCTGCCATAGTTGTATAGACAGAGATTTGTTTTTGTTTTTTTGTTTTTTTTCTTTTCTAACTAAAACCTTTGGAATACTTACAGGCAAATTCATTTAAGCATAACTGGAATAATATTTATTTCAATGCTGAGTACGTGTGGCATGTTAGCTCTTTTGTTAAATTTGATATCCCACTGCACATTCTTTTTTATTTTTATTTTTTGTTCTTCTTGATTTCAATCTCCAAACACAAGAAGTTGGGTCTATATCTTAGACCCAACTATATCTTCTTAGGTTCCCCCCTCCCCCTAATTAAAAAAAAAAAAAAAAAGGAATGGGTATTGTAAAAAAAAAAAAAAAAGGACTGAGGTGTTAAAGAAAATTAGACGATTATCAATAATACTTGGGAGAGAATAACAAAATGAAAAACGTGTCTGATTGTAGGATCGAATTAAAGTTAGTAGCAGTTCAGCTTTTGCTAAGATCATATTTTAAAAGAACACTAAATAGGCATTTTTACTACATGTGGTTTTAATCAGTGTGATATAATTTTCAGTTCCTTTGATTAATGAGTACATTCTCAGCTCTTAGGTGTTACCTATTTGTTCAGAAGCCATAGAAACACTTCGATTTAACTGGCTTAACCACAATTTTTGACTTACTTAATTAGCTTCTCTAGAGTTGCTAATAACCATACAGCCTTGACTGTGAACCATGTAATTATTTTGACATTAATTCTCTCCCTGGGATATCTTATGCTTGATGTCATCATTTCTCCACTTCAATTCCTGGCTAGTAATTTTACGACTGTAATGAAACTACTACTGGAAGATGTGTGTGAATATTGTACCTTAAAATTTCGTGGGATAAATAGGTGTCAATTTTAATCTCACTCTAATAGCAACTGTATGCTCCTTCATACCTGAGAAAACTAGTTATATGCCATGCCTTAAAGGAAGAAGAATCAGTATCAAGTTTACCAAAACATTTTTTAAACATTTGATTCTTTATATTAAATAACCAAGAAGTTGACATAGCAAAATTACAGGTTTAGGCATTTTATCAACCACGAAAAGTTCTCTTTTAAATTATGTTCTTTTTGAATATTGTGAACGCTTGAGAGGGAGAAGAAAGAAAGAGAAAAAAGCGATGGAGCTGAGAAAAAGAAAGAGGAGATAGCTAGTGGTCAAACAAAAGAATGGTAAAAAATGTTAGGTTATCATGTCAGATTGATCCTGCATCACATATTTTGCCTACTCTAAGATATGATAATATGGTAATTTTAAATTAAGAAAAAATAAAATTATTAACACCAACCACACGCACAAAGAAATGAAGCTAGTCAAATGCCAATGAATAAAGATAGACCTACTGGATTTGGAAGTAAATATGCACAACAAAGGTGGTGCTCACTCCCTCTTTTACCACAGTCCTCAGGATCTTTCTATACCCTTGGAATCTCCACTACACTGAGAAACCCAACTTTTTCTCTTCCACAGTTCTGTGGGATCATCTTGTCCCTCCTTATCCCAATCAAAATCTGTGGTCAATCATTACGATTATTTTTCCTTGCTCCTTTTGCTCTATCCCACTTGCTCGGAAAATCACACCATGGGAATATATCACTTCCACTTTTTCTGAACCTCCATTAGTGCAGCTCTTTGGAATGCTGGAAAATACACTTCAAATGTAAAATCTGGTTCCCAGGCATCTTGACTGTATTTTTTATTCCATTAATTTCCTTCTATCTTAGACAACTTTTCCACTCTTTTTTTTTCTCCTCCAGTGATCAATACCACCTTCTCTGCCCTTTGTCTAAATTGATAACCTTACTTTTATTAAGGCAGGTGAAGCACTTGAAAGAGAACTCCAGATTCCTCTGCATATTCGCATATTTCCTACCTCCCAAGTCATGTAATCTGTTTCACGCAGGTTGTTATACATGAACCATTCATGATCCTCCATACAGGTAATGTCCTAACTCAAGCATTAATTTGTGTCTCTTTTTGCCTAATCCAGTATATAGTTCCAGTAATCTCCTATTCTTGCAATGCAGACTGTTTTTCTAAATTTTTTTTTAATTTTTATTTATTTATGATAGTCACAGAGAGAGAGAGAGGCGCAGAGACACAGGCAGAGGGAGAAGCAGGCTCCATGCACCAGGAGCCCGATGTGGGATTCGATCCCGGGTCTCCAGGATCGCGTCCTGGGCCAAAGGCAGGCGCCAAACCGCTGCGCCACCCAGGGATCCCCAGACTGTTTTTCTATCAGATCATTTTCACTGCTATCAAATAAAATATTCTCCTTCCAAATTAAAAGAAGAGGAGGAGGAAAAGAAGAAACAAGAGGAAGCAGTGGAGGGAGGTGGGGGGAGAAGAATTTCCCAGCTGGTACATTTTGTTTTCTTCCTTTCAAACAAAACTTCTCAAATGAATAAACTAAACACATTTTCTCCAGTTTCGTTTTGTTTCTCTCTTCCAACCCTTTTTTCTCACCAAGCCATATGACTTGGTTTTGTCAAGGTTACCAAAACGGTATGTCGCTATTTCCAAAGACCACTTCTCAGTTCTCAGCATCTTTAACCTAAGGGCAATAGTTGTTAGTTACTCACACGCTCCTTAATGAAATTTAATCACTAGGATAATACATAACATCAGTTTTTGTCCTGTTTTTGGCTGCCCTCTTAAAGTCTTCTTTATTGGCTATTCTTCATCTTCCAGATATCTTAAGTTTGGAGTATTTCATGACTTTGTGATGTTCTTTTTCTTATCTATCCACAGTGAGGCCATACATCAGGTGACTGATGTGCTCTTATACTGAAACACCTCTTTATGGAATGCCTCCAAATTTATACCTTCAGTGCAAATTTCTCTCCCAACTTCCACACATATACTCAGCTTCTTTACCTGAATTCTTCTCCTACGTATCAAGTAATTGCTTTTCTAATGTAACACGTCCAAGACAGGGGAACCTGAGTGGTTCAGTTCAGTTGAGCATCTGCCTCTTGATTTCAGCTCAGGTCATGATCTTGGGGTCATGGGACAGAGATTTGTGTTGGGCTCTGTGCTTAGCATGGAGCCTGCTTGAGATTCTCTCCCTCTTCCTCTGCCCCTGCCCACATCCCCTTCCGCTTGCATACACACACTCTTTCTCTGATAAATAAATCTTAAAAAAAAAAAAAGTCCATGATAGAACTCTGATCTTCTGCTCCAAATCTTTTCCACTTATAGATTTTCCTATTACATTAGATGGCAACTCTATTTTTCCAGTTAGAATTCTCCTTGAATCCTTTATTTTTTACATATGAAACTCCATTTTTTAAAACCCCATTTAGCCACTTCCCTTTGTGTTTCGTACCACCCGGCCGGTGTTTGTCACCCTAACCACTCAGATATATAGTTATAGTTGTCTTCTATCTGGTCTTTCTGCTTTTATCTTTGCCCAACTCCCCAAAACTGTTCTCAAAACATCGAGAGTGGTCCTTCTAAATATCTAAGTCTGATGCCATTCACACTTGTATTTAGAATCCTCCTCAGAATCCTCACTTCAGAGTAAAATTACAAATACTTATAGTCACCTAAAAAGGCCTTCCTGATTTTAAAACATGATCCATTTCTGATCGTATCTCCTATCATGTCCCTCCCTTAATCCTTGCTCCAAATCATCCCAGCCTCTTCTTCTCCAACCATGCTTGGCAAATTCCTATTGGGAGCCTTTCCGGCGCCTGTTCCTTCAGCTTGGGATCATCTTCACGAAGGTATCTGCACAGATATCTCCCTCATTTCCCTCATGATATATTTTTTCAATGTCACTTACTCAAAGCAGATCACCCTAACTGCTGCCTTGCCCTGGGTCCCTCCAATCTTACCTGACTTACTCAGTCCCTGACCCACCATCACCTTCCATTAACGGTATCATGTACTTATTATCTCCAAGGACTGTACTCTTTCTTCTTCCCATAGATTAAAGGGTTGGCAGGGAGTAGCCACCTTTCTCTCTACCATTTATATGTCCTACACATTTAGCGAAGTGCCTGACATCGTAAGATTCAACGTTTGCTAGCAACAAGCAAAACTGATTCCCATTTGTTGTATGTAATACACTCTTTATCTTGTAACTCTTAGAGTTTTATGTTTATCCCTAAGATATTGAACTTTCATTACAATACCTAAATATTGTTGCTGGAATTTTCATGTATTATTTTATTGATGTTGCTGTAGCTATTGTGTGTAGTAGTATATAATTCTGAAGACTCCTCCATTTATTATGTAAAACTTGAGACCTTTATTTTTTTATAGGTTGCCTCCCTTCCATACTATTTTTTTCTTTTAAAATTTGAATTAAAAGTATTTTGATGCTTTGGGGTTGACTTTTTGCTGTAGTGTTTTCATAGTCCCCTTCCTTATTTCTTTTGGACTATACCATGATACAAGTCAACACGATTTGGTGTCTACTGTGTCATTTCTACTCCTCCTCTTAATGATTTGTGGCTGCTTTAGTCATTTTCATATTTATTTTTTAATTTCCCAGATCTCTGACTTTTTGTGTTTTATAACAGATGTTCATTTTACACATCTCATATCCTTTTACATTACATTTTAATTCTCTAAGAATTTTAATGATTTATTTATTGGAGAGAGAGGGAGAGAGAGTACATGCTCACAAGAAGGTGGTGGGGAAGGCAGAGGGAGAGAGAGTACATGCTCACAAGAAGGTGGTGGGGAAGGCAAGAGGGAGTACATGCTCACAAGAGGTGGTGGGGAAGGCATGTTATTTTGTTTTTCACCTTCAAGCAAACATCTCACTGAACAGAGTTCTAATGTAAGGCTTGATCTCACAACCCATGATAGTGAGCAGCTGAAACCAAGAGTCAGTCACTTAACTGAATGATCCACCCATCGCCCCTTTCTAAGAGTTTTAAATATAGGAGTTTTACAATTTTCTTTGTAAATATTATCTCTTTTTGCTGGTATTAACCATTTTCTATTTGTTTATATTTAGAAGTAGAACTTCCTTGGATGAATGCTAATTATTCATTGATTTTATATCATTTTTGGTGGGTGGGAGAAATTTCTTCTGCATCAGTTCTGGATTATTTGTGCCTCCTTCCAAGGCGTCAAATAGAACTACATCCAATTCTATATTCATTGTAACCTTAAGTACAGAGTTTCAATTTTCTTATCTGTAACAGAAATATGTACCTACCAGTTTGTGAAATGGATTTAAATGATTTAAATGAGATAATATAAAAAAAATATAAAAAAAAAAAATAAATGAGATAATATATGAACTTTCATATATAGTGAATAATATGTGATTAGTAAGTATTATTAGTAGACTGTGAAATTCTTGAGAACATATTCTGAATCCTGTTTCTTTTTATTCTCAGGAAGTACCTTAATAACGGTCATGCCATATATGAAGTTCCTATTTGTGGAGTGAGTAGATGATGGAGAGGAGGAAAAGTTGCATGTTATTTTGTTTTTCACATTTATTTAGGAGTGTCAGTCTTTCTAACTTCTTGAATTATGATTTTTTTTCCTGCTGTATTTTAAAGGATACTTAAATATCATAGTTGAAAGTATTGATAATTGGTTGTCAACTCCATGTATTAGAATCATGAAAAAAGACAGAAAAACTATTAAATTCTGGTCCTTGACAGTTTTTGATTTAGTTGCTTTCAGGTATATTTAGTTGATTGTATCTAATTCGAGTGGGCAACATTCTTTAAAATAATAAAAAAGATAGGATTAAAAAATTAAAACAAGGGCCACCTAGATGGCTCAGTAGTTGAGCATCTCCTTTTGACTCGGGTCATGATCCTGGGGTCCTGGGATTGAGTCCTGCATCAAGCTCCCATCGAGGAGCTTGCTTCTCCTTTTTGCCTATGTCTTTGCCTCTCTCTCTCTCTCTCTCTCTGTCTCTCAGCAATAAATAAAATCTTAAAAGAAATTAAAACAAGAAAAATACAAAAAGTCTACATATTGATTGTTAATACACATGACCAACATTTATCTGATTATTTCACAGATACATCAGCATAATTTGATCAATATTTAATAGGCTATAGAGCTTAGACTAATTAGATTTTATTTACAATAAGTATAACAAATATACAGCAGTTGTAATATAAAGTTGTTAAACTTACAAATATAAAGTTGTTAAAATGATGAGATAAGAAATACTATGTTAATTATATTGCAGATTTTAGATGGGAAAAATTGTTCTGAAGACGTTTAAATTGGCAATTTATTCTAAAATGTTACATATACCTGCATTTAGAACTTTAATCATTTGAATTTATAATTCTTTATAGTTATCTATTCAATTTTTTTACTTGAAACTTTGTTATTGGACAACTGATAATATAGTACTACAGGCACTATATTATGTGTACTGGTGGCCCGTACTTGAGACTGACACTCCTCTCATACACTTACATACTAAAAGTAATGATAAATGTTCCACACAATTGTAATCAGTCTTACTAATTTTAGGGTTCATGTTTTATCAGTTGTCAATTCTGATAATTATTTGAAAGATACCATAATAAAAGATATAATTATTTGAAGGAACAGAGAAATGATGACAAATTAATTTTCCCTTAATAATAGAAACATCTTATTCAGCGTATGAAATGAAGGGATTAAAGTGGGTTCATTGTTGGTGTGCAACACAGTACATAATTATATATTGTTTTTTATGATAGAGTAAATTTTGTACAATTCAGAAAAAGAGAACTCTGAGAGAATAATCTTACAGTTTCCGATGACATATTTGGATCTTAAATCTGGAGCCAAAAACCAACTAATTTGGGTAACTGGATAGCATTCTCAAAGTGTAAGAGAAAATGATATTTGGAGCAAAGTAAACCTGTGAAATCAGGGATAATTCTGTTTTAATCTAGTTGTATATTCAATTTAACAGATTCTCCTATCATGATTCTTCTATTATGAATCTATATGCCTATGTCTTCAAACAGACCTTAGGATCACCATGGATATAGTTCCACATTATTACACAGTATTTAAGAAATGCTCTCTGATTTCCTAGACTTGGGTGCTGGGATAGAATTCTTTTTTCTTTTTAAAGATTTTATTTATTTATTCATGGGGCGGGAGGGGTGGGGCACAGGCAGAGGGAGAAGCAGGCTCCATGCAGGGAGCCCGACATGGGACTCGATCCCGGGTCTCCAGGATCACACTCTGGGCTGAAAGCAGCGCTAAACCACTGAGCCACCCAGGCTGCATCATAGAGAGAATTCTATGAAACTCCCCCCTTGGCTCTTTCCTTGTATAATTGCCCTTTACCTGTGGGTGGAGGTTATGAATATAACTAGATGTTACTCCATGATCATGTTACGTTCCACGGCAAAAGCAATTGTGCAGATGTGATAAACATGGTTAGTCGACTTTAAAATAGTGAGATTATTTGGGTTGCCCTAATCAAATCACAGAGTCCTTTTTTTTTTTTTTAAGATTTTATTTATTTATTCTTGAGAGAGAGAGAGAGACAGAGACACAGGCAGAGGGAGAAGGAGGCTCCACGCAGGGAGCCCAAAGTGGGAATCCATCCTGGATCTCCAGGATCACTCCCTGGGCTGAAGGCAGGCGCTAAATCACTGAGCCACCCGGGCTGCCCAGGGCCCCTTAAACACAGGGTTTTCTCTGGCTGGTGGCAGAATGAAAATCAGATCGTAGGTATGAGAAGTCTGCTCCACTGCTGCCCTTGAAGGTGGTGAGGGCTGTGTGAGAAGCCTCTAGGAGAGGAGAATGGCCTCTGCAGGCAGCTGGCAAAACAAAATGGGTACTGTGGATTTATAGCCACAAAAAACTGTATTGTCAACGATCTTACTAAGGGTGGAGGCAGACTGCTCTCCAGAGCCTCTAAGCAAGCGCCTGGCATCGCCAATACATAGGTTTTAACCTGACCGTAGGAGAACTCAGTCCCTCTGATCCCATCCCGACCGCACTGCGAGACCATAAACGGGTATCGTGTTTATCCTTTCAATATGTGATAACCAGTTATAGACCAATAGATACCTGATGCAGGTGTCAGTCCAGCGTCTGCCACCACTTGGATGCACAAATAGGGTCACTTAAGGAGGAGAATTCATGACGTCTTGCTAATATATTAGGCAAGAGGGAGGGGGGTGGAATGCAGAGAGGGGACATGCATATGGTGGAGATGCACAGCATAATGTCTGCAACACGATGCTAAATAAAAGGAGCTAAAGAGAAAAACAGGGACCTTTAGTTTGGATGAATCCTTTTTTACTCTTAAGAAGAAATTATTTTAAACTAATGAATCTTGAAACTTGTTTTAATGCCAAACATTTCCTCTTTTTAGCAGTTTATGTATATTTTGAGAGAGCCAGTGCACATGCATCAGAGCTGGGGACAGGGTGGGGAGAGAGTCTAGAGCAGGTTCTGCTCTGCAGGTGGCCGGGCAGGGGCTTTCACCTCAGACTCGACATCATGACCCGAGCTAAAAGCAAGCGGAGGTTTAACCAGCTGAGCTACTCAGGCTCCCCAACATGTCTGCCCCCCACCCTTATTATTATTTTTTTTTTTGGAAACGAAGCAGAGTTTAATGTATGTGAAGGAGTCACATGGAAATGAACTGTAATAGCCAGGAACAAAGAAAATACCCATTTTGCATATTTCCCGTCCTGCTCCAGAAGAGGCTCACCACTCACTCTTGGCTCTCATGGACCACCATCCTGCTGGAGGTGAAGTCGCGGGTCTTGGCGCGAAGCTTACGGACCGGAGATTCTGCAGTATCAGCACATTCTTCTGCCTCTTCCGGCTCATGCTGAGCTTTACCGGGCGGGGATTCGGTGAGGTGAGCGTTGGGTTGTTCACAAGCCTCCTCCGCCTGCCTCGGGTAGGACTTGACTTTCACTCGGAGTTTATCCACCAGGTCCTGCAACCTGGGCACGTTCTGTCCTCTCCACTCTGGTAGGTTAACGCCTTCAGCCGCCGCTCGTCTTTCCTCAGGCCCTTGACAGACTCTGTGCTCTTCTGCTCCCCTTCGAGCTCCAACTCCAGCTCCCGGATCCGCGTCTCTAGTTTCTGGATCTGCTTCTCCCCGCCCTTCAGGGCCCGCTGCTCAGCCTCGTCCAGACTATGCTGCAGGTCCTTCACGGTCCGGTCCAGGTGGGCGCTGGTGTCCTGCTCCTTCTTAGCTCCTTGGCCATGGCGGCCGCGTCTGCGATGACCTTTGCCTTGTCCTCCGCATCCCTCGCATCCCTGCCGGCGTCTTCAACCTCGCTCTGGAGCTGTGTCCAGTCGGCCTCCAGCCAACACTTCCTAGGCCATCGCTAAGCTCATCTACCGTGTGTCAACTTTGACCTCCCATTTAGCCCATCTAACGTGTGTCAACTTTGACCTCCCGTTTAGCCCATCTAACGTGTGTCAACTTTGACCTCCCGTTTACCTCATCTAACGTGTGTCAACTTTGACCTCCCGTTTACCTCATCTAACGTGTGTCAACTTTGACCTCCCGTTTACCTCATCTAACGTGTGTCAACTTTGACCTCCCGTTTACCTCATCTAACGTGTGTCAACTTTGACCTCCCGTTTACCTCATCTAACGTGTGTCACTTTGACCTCCCATTTAGCCCATCTAACGTGTGTCAACTTTGACCTCCCGTTTAGCTCATCTAACGTGTGTCACTTTGACCTCCCGTTTAGCCCATCTACCGTGTGTCAACTTTGACCTCCCGTTTACCTCATCTAACGTGTGTCAACTTTGACCTCCCGTTTAGCTCATCTAACGTGTGTCAACTTTGACCTCCCGTTTAGCGTGGCGATCACAACTTGCTTCAAAATCTCCGAGGAGCCCCTGATTTGGAAAAGTGCACATGGTAATAATACACACAAATAAAACCCACATTAAGAAAAGAGAAAAAACAAACAAAAAAACAAAACAACAAAAAAAAACAGAAGCACGCTTACACCTGCACAGTCAACTTACCTATGTCTTTGCTCCATTATTCGCGCCCTCCACTCATTTCGCGCTTTCTGCGGATCAACAGCTAACAGCTTGCTGGGGTGGTCAACGGTAAACGGCGGCATATTAAACATTTTACTTTTTATTTATTTTTTTAATTTTTTTATATTAAACATTTTAAAGACTCTGGTTACCTATTATTTAAAACTGGCGGTCACCTCCCGGGTCTGACCTCGGGTGGCGGGTACTCGCCCCGGCTGGAGGCGAGATGCCTTCTGAGAGAAAAGGCACGACCGCAGCAAGGACATCGCTGATTGGCTACGGCTTGAAGCCTAGATGGTGGGCTGTGATTGGCCGCCCTCAAGTTCCGGGGGCGTGTCTTTGAGGCGCATGCGTGCAGGGTTGGTTTCTTTACGTCAGCCGCCGAGGTGCCTCAGGTAATGGTCCTGTTTTGTTACCTTGACGGCGGTGAGCGCGCTGAGGCGTGATTTAAGGCGGAGGAACCGAGGCGCTGAGAGCCTTGAGGACGTGAGGCCTGCGCACAGGTGAGGTGCGGGCAGCCCCTGGCGGTTGACCTTTCCAAGGCTTCGTCTCCTCACCTTAAGTTGGGTCTTGGATTGTTTTCCCGGGGCTGAGAGGCACCTACTGGGTTGGAACCGAGTTAAGTCGTTGTAGGCCGCCCAGCTGGGTTTGCAGAATTGCTTGGTTTGGGGGAAAAAAAAATAAATAAATAAATAATAAATAAATAAATAAATAAATAAATAAATAAATAAATATCATCACACATTTGGCCCGAGCAGGGAATTGCTTGGTTTGGGGGAAAAATAAATAAATAAATAAATAATAAATAAATAAATAAATAAATAAATAATAGATAAATAAATAAATAAATAAATAATAAATAAATATCATCACACATTTGGCCCGAGCAGGGACGTGTTGAGCGTGGTCGTGGAGGAGAAGCAAAGAAGGGCATTTTTTCCTCTGTGGTATGTTTGATATTGACCTCGGTGCCTAACAAAGTGTTGGTGCCTTCTAGGTTCCGGTCGGTCATCGAGGCGTTTTAAGGTACGAAGTAGGTGATGTAGTGATTACTATAAAATCACTCTAAAATCGGATGCTTCTACATCGATAGACACTTGATAACACGTATTTCAAATAATGAGATTCTACCTCTGTATATGAACATACACGCTCTGTGTCAAATTTGAAATGGCTTATCCCATTAAAATTCATATTTAAATACAGGAACACGTAAAACACAACAATAATTAAATAGTGACATAGCTTAGAGACCGCCTTTGGCTCTATTTTCACAAGTCCAGAAAAAAAATAAATAAATACTGCACGAGCTGCTTTTTCAGTACTAGTCTTAAAATATAGTACAGGGTGAAATAGTAATGAGAAAGACATTTTCAAGATGAAAATATTTTTTAGCTGACAGACATTGACAGTTTGTAACTGCAGTGTCTGTTTTTTTTTTTTTTTTTTTTAAGAGTTTATTTTTTCTTGAGAGACGCAGAGAGAGGCAGAGACACAGGTAGAGGGAGAAGCAGGCTCCATGCAGGGAGCCCGACGCGGGACTCAGTCCCGGGGTCTCCAGGGTCACGCCCTGGGCCGAAGGCGCCGCTTAACCGCTGAGCTACCTGGGCTGCCCTGCAGTGCCTGCCTATTCTAACTTGGGAAAGAACACCCTGAAATGGTTGGCGTGATGGCGTCACGTGTATGTGCAGGTTAGGCACCATGCGGCCGCTCAACTAGAGGGGTTTCTGATCCTACCTAAAATCTTAGGTCGTATTTTATATTACATGATAGTAATAGATGTTGTAATCCACCTGACTTTTCTAATTATTGCATCTCAAGATAAAACACTCGTGATGTAGTAGTTTTGCTATATGTTGTCATAAATGCTGTTAATACAGAAATCGTTCTAGAGAAAATGTCTAATAGGCTACTTGATGTTTTTTCCTATTATAAGGCATTATGCTTTCCAGATTTGTGATTATGTACTCAGCATGTTTCATAAATGAATTTTGGTGAGCATTTGTGCCAAGTACTGAAGTTCTTCCAAAGCACTTTTTTTTCCTCCCCACATACAGTTTGGAAATCTCTTCATTATTGTTTTCAGTTGCTAAGCAACACCCCCCCTCTTTGCTTGTTGCCATGGTTGCTCATGAATCAGGGATGACACAAAGCCATCTGTTTGAACCAACATCCCAACGTTCTCTAAAGTATGACCCGCTCTGTTCATCTAGAGGCAAGATGGAGCAAGTTAAAAATGACTTAGGGTCTGGGTAGTTGTAGGGGTGAAACTCCTGGAAGGTAATTTTTGTCCTTGTTTGTTTGTTTGTTTGTTTGTTTGAAAAGTAATCATTTCTTAATAGAACATAAAATCAGTATGCTGCCAAAATGCTATATTCACAATAGATTGAAAGTACGCTCTGAAATAATAAAGAAGAAACAAACAGCAAAGCCAAACCAAACAAAATAGCTTCAGGTATTTTAAAGTATTGGTTTTATTTCCTTTAATTTACTGTGATGTTTACTGTCTATAAATGTACTTCCTAGAATAACATTTAAAGAACGTTTGAATATGGAACTAGGACAGCCAACTTGTTTAATCCCATGGAATCTTTGAGAGAGAAATGAACAAATTGTCACTAGGATTATCCTGAATAAAAATTGGAATTTGTCTTTGTTTTTATTTTCCCAAAGCAAAACTAATACTATTGCTTGGACTCCTAAGTAGGTGGTTTCGGAAGGTGCCTGGGGATATGGCTTCATAGAATTTGAAAGTTTTACCAAGTACCCTTTATAGATATATGAACATTTGTAAACAGAATGCTATTCTCAATTATTTGTTCAAAGTCTGTTAAACTAAGTAAAGAAATTAACCCTTCACTTATTTGGGATGTTAATAGTTTTGGAGTTTACCAGAGTATTTTTGAGCACTGTAAATGTAAACAATGCCCTTCATAATATTCTATTAACATATTGCCATAATTATGATACCTTTGTTTTTCAGTTTTGTCTTGTTACTTTTCATTTTAAAATCATTTCAGAAGCTCATTCTTAAAAACAGACTGTTAAAGTGAGGTCTGGTGATTCACCTTTGCATGACTCTCTTTTGAACACTTGGCAAAGTGGGTCAGAAACTCCACTGACTTGGCGCTTGGGGCTACACCTGAAAATGCCTTTCTTCCCTCTAAAAATATTGTAACGTTCAGAACCAAGCAATTTTTGGTTACTAATACCCAACTTGATTATACGAGCATTTTTGGGTGCTTGCAAGAGTAGTAATACTTGCTTTTACTTGGACTTCAAGTGGAGTGTGTCAGTTACTATGCTGCCTTATTAATCCTGAGACAAAAAGTTAAGGTCAGTATTACAATGTTAGAGTTGTATGATGCACAGATGTTTTTAACCTGGTACGCATTTATCAAGGATAAAGAAAGGCATGTATTTCAAGTGAATTAGATAACAACTAAATCTGTAGCATTAGTCCTCTTAACACCTTATGACTTTCCTCATACTTTTTGTAATGCTTTCATGTACTAGTTCTCACAATTAAATTTCCTTAAGCACTTGCAAGTAAGGTAAAATAAAACACTATCTACTGTAAGATCATTTTGATTACACATAATGCTTTAATTAGATAAATTTCCAGTGTTTTAGTGAATATTTCAGATTAATGCTCTGGCCTTTTGAACTATATATTGTATTATTCATTATACAACACGCAATTCCAAATATCTTAAAAAATATTTTTTCTCTGGACTTGAAACCCATTTTAATGTGGGCTTTTCTGCTTGTAGAGGACAATGCAGAGTATGTACCTTTTCAGATTTAGAGATTGTGTTTTCCTCCGTGTTCTGTCACCATTTTGTGGTGAGTATATTATGTGTTTTGTTGACTCTTTATGTATACTTAAATGTTTATGTAAGCCTTTGCATCTTCAGTATAGCCTTTTTTTTTTTTTTGAAAACTCATTACAGATGGGTTTTGGGTATTTTATATGCAAAAGGAATCTGTGGCTAAATATGTCGTTACCTTCATCCTTCAAATGAAAGTGTGCCTTTTTTTTTCTTAAGATTTTATTTATTTATTCATGAGAGACACAGAGCGAGAGAAGAGAAGCAGAGACACAGGCAGAGGGAGAAGTAGGTTCTATGCAGGGAGCCCGATTTGGGACTCGATCCTTGGTCTCCAGGTTCACGCCCTGGGCTGAAGACGGGTGCTAAACCGTGGAGCCACCCGGGCTGCCCCAAAAGTGTACCTAATGAAGAATATAATAATACATAGTATTTCTTCAAGTATTGAAATGAAATGTTTTGACATATGTGATCCCTATGAAATCATCACCAAAATCAGAATAATAAGCATATTCATTAGCTCCCCTAAGTTTCTTCAAACCTGTTGGTACTCCCTTTCTTTTACCTCTCCCTGGCCCAAACTGCTCCTTTGCCTAGCTAACCACTGTTTTCTGTCAATTATACATTAGTTTGCATTTCCTGTAATTTTATACTGAAGTTACAGAGAACATCCTCTTTTTGTTTGGCCTCCTTAACTCACCATAATTATTTTTGGACATTCCTCCATGTTTCCATGTGCATACTTCATTCATTTGTATTGTTGAGCAGCATTCCACTGTATACCACAGTTGTATTCATTGGCCTATGGATGAAGATTTGGGTTATTTTCAATGTGCGCTGTTACAAGCAAAATTTCTATGAACATTTATTTATAAGCCTTGTATGCACATATGCTTTTAAAAAAAAAAAATAAATACCTAGGAGTGGGATGGCTATATTATATAGTAGTCCATGCTTAACTTCTTAGGAACATGACAAAATGTTTTCCAAAGTAGTTGTACTATTTTCATTTCTGTTTCCACCAGAATTATATAAGAGTTTTAGTTCTTATATATCCTCACCAGCTGTAGAATTGTCTTTTTAATTTTAATCATTTCAGTGACTTTGGAGGGGCTTTTTTTTTTTATTTTATTTATTCATAGAGACACACAGAGAGAGAGAGAGTGAGGCAGAGACACAGGCAGAGGGAGAAGCAGGCACCACACAGAGTGCCTTACGTGGGACTTGATCCCGGGTCTCCAGGATCATGACCTGGGCTGCAGGCGGCGCTAAACCGCTGCGCCACCGGGGCTGCCCTGGAGGGGCTTTTGACTTAGTTTTCCTTTTATGTCATTGATGACAAATGATGTGTAGCACCTTTGTGTGTGCTCCCTTGTCATCTATATGTTTTCTTTGATAATCATGTCTAGAATACATATTTTGTCTATTTCATTTGGTTATTTTTTTATTGAGTTTTTAGAATTCTTTTTTTAAGATTTTATTTATTAATTTTAGAGAGAGCAAGAGAGTGAGAGAACACATTCACAAGTGGTGGGGAGGGGAAGATGGAGAGGGAGAGAAGCAGACCCTGTACATTGAGTGCAGAGCCTAGTGGGGCTTAATCTCATGACCCTGAGATCATGACCTGAGCTGAAATCAAGAGTCAGATGCTTAGCTGATGAGCCACCCAGGCACCTCTGAGAATACTTTATATAGTATGGATACAAGTCTTCTATCATGTATGATTTGTAAATATTTTCCTCAAATCTGTGGGTTTGTTCTTTTCATTTTGTTTTTAATTATGATCAGCCCAGTAATCAAATTGGTCTTTTGGGGGCCATTTTTCTTGGTGTTTTGTCTGAGAAATCATTGTTTACTCAAATGTACAAGAGTTTTCTCCTAAAGGTATCTTCTAAAAGTTTTACAGTTTTAGATTTTACATTTAAGTCTATGATACATTTGAGTTCAATTTTGTATATAGTGTTAGGCTAAGTATGGAACACAGTTAATCTTATTACATATGAGTATCCTGAAAGTTGCAGCTCTCTTTGATGAAAATATTTTCTATCCATTTTACACTGAATTGACTTTATGTATTTGTTGAAAATCAATTCTCTATCCATTTCTGTTTCTGAAATCCATATTTTGTTGATGAATTTGGATACGTACTCCAGTACCAGCCTTAAATATTTCTGTTTCATAATGTCTTAAGATCAAGTAGTGTAGTTCATCTTTTTCAAAGTTGTTTGTAGTTTTGTGTCTTTTGTATTTTCATATGCCTTTTAGAGTCAGCTTGTCAATTTCTACAAAGAAAGCAGCTGGGATTTTGGCTGGTTTTATCAAATCCATATAGATAAGTTATGGGAGAATTAACAACACTCTTGAGTGTTCTGATCCATTATGATAAGACACATCTCCATTTATTTTGGTCTTCTTTAAGTTTCTGAGCAGTATTTTGTAGTTTTCCCTGAAAGACTGTCAGAAAAATTTTCACATTTTTGTCAGATATATCTCTTATATATTTTGAATTTCTTAGGTAATATATAAAAATACGGTTGCTCTCCATATATTGATCTTGTTTTCTGCAACCATACTAAATTCTTGTATTACTTCAAATTTTTGTTAATTTTATCAGATTTTTCTACATTCATGGTTTTTCCTCTATAAATAGAAACAATTTTTCTCCTTTCTTTCCAATCTGGTTGTAATAGTCTTTCTTTTTCTTACTCATTTGCACTATTTTGTTCAGTATAGTGTTAACGGGGATGCTAACAACACACATTCTTGTCTTATTCCTGATATTGGGAGAAAGATGCAATCTTCAATCATTAAAAAATAGATAAGCTGTAGATTTTTTAGGAACCCTTTATTGGATTAAGGAAGTTTCCTTCTATTCCTACTGTGCTTAGAATATTTATCAGAAATGGATGTTTGATTTTGTTAATTTTTTTCCTGAATCTGTGAGGATGATTGTATCTTTTTCCCTTTTAAAAACATTTTAATATGGCAAAATATATTGATGGCGTTTTATTTTTTTTTTTTTTTTTTTTTTTTTTTTTTTTTTGATGGCGTTTTAAATGTTGGACCAAACTTATATTTATGACATAAACTCCACTTGGTCATAATATATTTACTACCATTTTTATATGTTGCTGGATTTGACTACCTAAATTTTTGTTTAGAATTTTTGCTTACATGTTCATGAAGGATATAATATATATATATATTTTTTCTTATAATGTCTTTGTCTGGTTTATGGCTATGCTCATAGAATAAGTTAGGAAATAGATGGCCTCCTCACATTTGTGAAAGATTTCTGTAGAATTTTTATTACTCCTTCTGTAAATATTTGCTAGCATTCACTGTGAAGCCATTTGAATCAGAAATTCTCTTTGAAACATAGTTTTTAACTACAAATTCAATTTATTTCATAAATATAGGGCGATTTTCCCCCTATGCTGTTCATATTCTTAAATATGTTCTTAGAAGTTCTCCTCATACCCATTCTCTACTATCTATTCTAGAATTCCCACACCTTAACAAACATCTTTCCTGGTGTCAGTACCTTCACTGGTAGTGTGACCCTGAACTTCTGCTTAGGGTTCTAACCATTGCTAGGCTAAGATTACTGTACTTATCTTTTGACATCAAAGTGGGACAACTGAATATTAACATCCAGGTAACCAGAATGGTACCAAACATATTTCCCCCTGCCTGCAATGTGTAACAGCAGCCTTAAATCTAGTTAATGATCTCTATCAGTTAACCCTTCCTAAATGATGCTTTACTTTCTTGTCTGCTGGTTCCTTGGCACAAGTTGTCCAAAGTATCCCATGATCACCTGTTAGCTTTTGATGAAGATGGGCTGGTCAAGATGCTAGACTTTAAGAATGCTTGTATATTTCCATTTGTATTTTAATGTCTTGGTCTTTGACAGAACTTTCCACGGAGATGTTCCCTGGACCCCAGTCTGAGCCTCACATTATACACATTTGGAGTACACTTGCATCCAGAATCAAAGAAGAGACAAACCCAGGTAATCCGTAGCTTGAAGCAGAGTCTCCATCCTAGGCTGATCCTAGATCATCTGACCCCAGCCAACCCAAAGTTTCATAAGTAGTAAATGTGTTTAATGCTATAGAATTTTGACTTGGCTTGGTAAACAGATAAAGCTAACTTATCCAAAAATTGATATCTGGCAGTGGGGTGCTGAGGTAGCAGAAACCTAAAGTTTGTGGCAATATTTTTGTTTTTTTTGGAGCTGTGTGGAAAAGAGTGGGAAACAAATAGAAGTCCAGAAAACGACCATGAAATTGTTATAAGTGCTTGGAAAAATGGCTAACCAAAACATATGGAAAATTGTCATTATATTTTTAAAAAATTATCATTTTATTATTATTTTTTCCATCATGGTAAGTGTACTCTTTAAGTGTAAGTGTTCCCTCTGGGAACCATCAGTTTGTTCTCTATAGTTAAGAGTCTATTTCTTGATTTTTCTCTTTTTTTCCCACTTGCTTGCTTGTTTTGTTTCTTAAATTCCATGTATGAGTGAAATCATATGGTATTTGTCTTTCTCTGGCTGACTTCTTTTGCTCAGCATTATACTCTAGTTCTATCCATGTCATTGTAAATAGCAAGATTTCATTCTTTTTATGGCTGAGCTATATTTCAATAAATAAGTAAGTAAGTAAGTACACACACACACACACACACACACACACGTACACACCCCACATCTTTATTCATTTATTGATGAACACTCAGGATGCTTTGGTAATTTGGCTATGGTACGTAATGCTGCTATAAACGTAAATATGTATGTGTCCCTTTAAGTTCATGTCTTTGCATTTTTTTGGGGGGGGGGTAAATACCCAGTAGTGTGATTCCTGGATCATAGGGTAGTTCTGTTTTTCAATTTTTGAGGAACCTCCATACTGTTTTCCACAGTGGTTGCCCCAGTTTGCGTTCCTACCACCTGTTGTTGATTTCTAATGTTTTTCCATAGGGATCAGAAAACATAGTTTATCTTCCTAAATTATTTTAAATTTATCAAAGTCTATTTTATGGGTTGCAATATGGTCTTCTCGGTAAGTGCTTTATGTGTGTTTGAGTGTGTATTCCAAACTCCTTTGGGGTGGTGTTTTACAAATGTCTATTAGATTAACTTGAATGTTGACTGTATCCTTTGCTGTGAAAAGCTTCTTATCTTTATGAAGTCCCAATAGTTCATTTTTGCTTTTGTTTCTTTTGGCTTCGTGGATGTATCCTGCAAGAAGTTACTGTGGCCGAGTTCAAAAAGGGTGTTGCCTGTGTTCTCCTCTAGGATTTTGATGGAATCTTGTCTCACATTTAGATCTTTCATCCATTTTGAGTTTATCTTTGTGTATGGTGCAAGAGAGTGGTCTAGTTTCTTTCTTCTGCATGTGGATGTCCAATTTTCCCAGCACCATTTATTGAAGAGACTGTCTTTCTTCTAATGGATAGTCTTTCCTCCTTTATCGAATATTAGTTGACCATAAAGTTGAGAGTCCACTTCTGGATTCTCTGTTCTGTTCCATTCATCTATATGTCTGTTTTTGTGCCAGTACCACACTGTCTTGATGACCACAGCTTTGTAGTACAACCTGAAATCTGGCATTGTGATTCCCCCAGGTATGGTTTTCTTTTTAAAAATTCCCCTGGCTATCCAAGGTCTTTTCAGATTCCACACAAATCTTAAAATAATTTGTTCTAACTCTCTGAAGAAAGTCCATGGTATTTTGATAGGGATTGCATTAAACGTGTATATTGCCCTGGGTAACATTGACATTTTCACAATATTAATTCTGCCAATCCATGAGCATGGAATATTTTTCCATCTCTTTGTGTCTTCCTCAATTTCTTTCAGAAGTGTTCTATAGTTTTTAGGGTATAGATCCTTTACCTCTTTGGTGAGGTTTATTCCTAGGTATCTTATGCTTTTGGGTACAATTGTAAATGGGATTGACTCCTTAATTTCTCTTTCTTCAGTCTCATTGTTAGTGTATAGAAATGCCACTGACTTCTGGGCATTGATTTTGTATCCTGCCACACTGCCAAATTGCTGTATGAGTTCTAGCAATCTTGGGGTGGAGTCTTTTGGGTTTTCTATTTAGAGTATCATGTCATCGGCGAAGAGGGAGAGTTTGACTTCTTCTTTGCCAATTTGAATGCCTTTAATGTCTTTTTGTTGTCTGATTATTGAGGCTAGGACTTCTAGTACTATGTACAACAAAACTAAAAGACAACCTACAGAATGGGAGAAGATATTTGCAAATGACGTATCAGATAAAGGGCTAGTTTCCAAGATCTATAAAGAACTTATTAAACTCAACACCAAAGAAACAAACAATCCAATCGTGAAATGGGCAAAAGACATGAACAGAAATCTCACAGAGGAAGACATAGACATGGCCAACACGCACATGAGAAAATGCTCTGCATCCCTTGTCATCAAGGAAATACAAATCAAAACCACAATGAGATACCACCTCACCCCAGTGAGAATAGGGAAAATTAACAAGACAGGAAACCACAAATGTTGGAGAGGATGTGGAGAAAAGGGAACCCTCTTACACTGTTGGTGGGAATGTGAACTGGTGCAGCCACTCTGGAAAACTGTGTGGAGGTTCCTCAAAGAGTTAAAAATAGAGCTGCCCTACGACCCAACAATTGCACTGCTGAGGATTTACCCCAAAGATGCAGATGCAATGAAACGCCGGGACACCTGCACCCCGATGTTTCTAGCAGCGATGTCCACAATAGCCAAACTTTGGAAGGAGCCTCGGTGTCCATCGAAAGATGAATGGATAAAGAAGATGTGGTTTATGTATACAATGGAATATTACTCAAGCATTAGAAACGACAAATACCCACCATTTGCTTCGACGTGGATGGAACTGGAGGGGATTATGCTGAGTGAATTAAGTCAATCGGAGAAGGACAAACATTATATGGTCTCATTCATTTGGGGGAATATAAATTATAGTGAAAGGGAATAGAAGGGAAGGGAGAATAAATGGGTGGGGAATATCAGAAAGGGAGACAGAACATGAAGACTCCTAACTCTGGGAAACGAACTAGGGATGGTGGAAGGGGAGGAGGGCGGGGGGTGGGGGTGAATGGGTGACGGGCACTGAGGGGGGCACTTGACAGGATGAGCACTGGGTGTTATTCTGTATGTTGGCAAATTGAACACCAATAAAAAATAAATTTATTATTAAAAAAAGATTAACTTGAATGATAGATTTGTTTAAAATAAAAGTTTTCTTTTCTGATTTCCTGTCAATGATTCGAGAACTTTATTTTGAATATAAGTATTCAGTGCTGTAGGACACCCCAAGGACTGTTTTAGTGCATCTCACACATTTTGGTATGTTGTGCTTTCATTTTAGTTACTTTCCAAAACATCCTTCTCTTTTGATTGATTTTTTTGCCCATTGATTTGGTTAAAAGTGTGTATTTACTGTCCACGTGTTAGGGCATTTTGAGATATGTTTATGTTATTGATTTCTAAGTTAATTCCATTAGTCTCAAGGATCATATCTCATATTACATGAAATCTGTTAAATTCATTAAGACATGCTTTGTGGCTCAGAGCATGATCAGTGTTGATTAATATTCAGTGGCCTTTGGAAAAATATGTATTCTTTTATGGAGTATTTTATATATGCCTGCTAGGTCATACTGGTTGATGGTGCTATTCAGGTCTACTCTTCCTTTGCTGACTTAATGGAATATCTGTGGTTGTATTAAGCATGAGAGAAGGATGTTAAAATTCCTCAGTATTATTGTTGATTTGTCTATTTTTTTTTCAGTTTGTTCAACTTTTGGTTCTCTGTTTAGTTCATTTTGAAACTGTGTTATTATGTACATACATATTTTGGGTATGTTAGATGGGGCCTATGGTTAAACATTGAGTCTGGCTAATTCCTCACCACTGTGAATACTCAGTGACATAGGAAATTTGAAGTCTGCTAGTAAGGTTGTGGGGAATCAGCACTATCCTTAGCCCTATTCTCATTCTTCTATATAGTTCCAGCTCTTTAAGATAGTTATTTACCCAGCCTTCAGTCATTTCCACATTTGCTGATCAGAATTTGAACACCCTTTGCATGTCTTTAGGGGTTCTCTTTGTGCACCTTTGTTTCTCTTATTTTGTGAGACTAGTTTCCCTGGTGTTCCAGCGCTCGCGCGCTCTCTCTCTCTCTCTTTAGTTTATCAGATTGACTCCTCTTGTTCCACCTTTATTGAGGCATTATTGATATACAGAAAATTTCACATATATCATATGGGTTTTGATGAGACAGATATATGTACACACCTGTGATTCTTATGTGAGGTATATCAAATAGTCGAACTTATAGAGGCAGATAACATAATGATGGTTGCTGGGGGATGGAGGTTGGGGATACAATAAAAGGCGAACAAGTTACAGAAATTGGCTGTGCAACACAGTGCCATTCTTAATTTCATCTCTTCAGCTGTGGGAGTCTGCTGTTGTCTATGCTGGTTCCCTTCTGTACTGAATTCTAGAAGCCCTCAAGGTATGAGGCTAGACCACTCGTAGGGCTTATCCCATGCATTTCTCATCTTTCAGGAATGTCTTTTGCCTGTTGTCCAATGCACTGAAAAATGTAGTTTTGTATGTATTTCTTCTGTTCCTGTTTGTTTAAGGTAGGAAGGAATATCCAGTCAATATCATCTACTTGCTAAAAGCTTCTCTATTCATTTTGAATTTTTTTGTTTTCCTCTTTGTTTCCCCCTCTTATTTCTATTTGCTCTTTTGTTACTTTTAGTTCATCTTCATTTTTAAAATGATTTTCTTTGTATCTACTTCTTTTTGTCATTTCATTCTGAGCTTAACTAATTCTGATTTGTGTTGTACTTTAATGTTTTTGCTGTTTTCTTATTTTTACTAATTTTGAGAGACTGCTAATCTTTGAAATCATTTTTGTGTGACCATCTTTCTGGCATACTTTTATTGTTTGTAGGGAGGTAATTCTTTTACTCCTTTTCTAGTACTTTAAGATTTTACATCGGTATTATGTTCCTGATTTCCATTTGAAATTAGATTTTCCAACTTTTAGAATGGATAAGGTTCAGGACATTTTTCTGATGTCACAGAGTTTCCTACTTATAGTTTGTGTAGTTTTCAAAAATATTTTTGCTTGTGTGCTCAGATTTTTCTGGGTTTGTTACTTGACCCCATTTGGTCTGGATCTCCTCTTTCCTTCTGTATAGAGAGGAGCCTAGTGGGGTCAGATTTAAGACTTCTAAGGTGTCACAAGTGTCTACTTCCTTCAGTTCTTTTGTGATTCTCTTGGATTCACATAGCATTGGAAAAGGTAAACCTCCTCGTTTTCACCTGCTTTTTAGTGAATATTTACTGGCTATCCTAACATTTTCCTTTTCTCAAGTTCACCAGATTCCATCTGTATGTTTTCTTCTTTAGTCCACAAATGTCGTTGTAATGCACATCTTGTGTGTGTTGACAGTTTATCAACATGTTCTCATTCTTTAGGGAGAGGGCAGAAGGCTGTAATAATATTTCACTTAGTTTTGTTGTAAATGTTGTATAGGCATTTTGGATTTTCCCTTTTTGTTCTGTAAAAAATTCATTGTTTGAAAAAAAATGCTTCTGTGTGGTCTCAGTGTCATCTTTCCCAAATTCCTCTCCAGCAACTTTTAATTTCTGCCTTTACATTTATCTTAGACTTTTCTCCTCCAAAATTTTCCATCTGGAAATAAGTGAGGAAACTTATTCTGCTGACTTCCATGTGCTTTTATATAATTTATGTCATAATTGTGGATATTATCTGGCTTAAAATGCAAGGTTTATTATATTTTATTCCTTTGTCTGTTGTGATCATCTACTTCTGAAGAAGATTGGTGTGTACTTCCTCACAGTGTCAGTAAAGTAAGTCAATAAGCAGAGTGGAGTGTTGAGACAAGGAGGGTCCATCTGTTGTTAGATTTCATATCCTCTCACATCATTAAAGCAATCATATTTGCTTCAGTGTTTTCCTGGTTGCATGAGAAATTGCTCTCAGATTTTTGTGTTTACTTCTTACCCACATTCAATAGAGCCTCCAATCTCATGCTTTCATAGATGTCTGGAGGGTATTCTAACTCCTGTAAACCTTTTTATCCCTCTCATCTTAAATCATTTTGCCTATAAAACCTGATATCAGTTGTTGTAACAATGAAAGTATTAGATTTTAAGGTAAGTGAAATAAAAGTCTGTTCTTATCCTCAAGTAGAACATACTCTACAAGGAAATGAGTCAGGATAGGAACTTAATAGAATGGAATTGAGAATTTTAATGAGAGGTTGAAGCACAGGGTACTATGGGAACAGAGGAATCTTACACAAAACTCCCAATTCCACATAATGCACGAGTCTAGGATAATGGCTTTATCAAAGAACAGAATGGAGAATTCACTTTATATATTTTATATATACTATATATTGATACACAGAGAAGCTGTTACTTAGATCTATCTATGTTACTTTGTAGAAAATACATATAAAGATCAATTAACTAAAATTAAATCTGAAAACGATTTCATCAGAATATTTCATAAGTTTATAGCAATGTAATATACTATTTACATATTGTATTTTTATTTCTTTTAGATAAAGCTCTAGTCTTAAGTAGAGTCAATGTGTTTAAAATTAATTTCCGGGACACCTCGGTGCTCAGTGGTTGAGTATCTGGGTGCTCAGGGCGTGATCCTGAGATCCCGGGATCGAGTCCCACATTGGGTTCCTTGAGGAGCCTGCTTCTCCCTCTGCCTATGTCTCTGCCTCTCCCTCTCTCTCCCTCACATTGTGTCTCTCATGAATAAATAAATAAAATCTTAAAAAAATAAAATTAATTTCCTATAACATACTTGAAAATTTGATAACTTTTTAAAAAATGTGATACTGAAATAAAAATGATCTTATTCTCCCAAATTTACTGATAAATTAAACCAGCCTTATTTTACTTAAATTATACTTAAGTAATTATTTAATTTTGCCCTAAGTTTCTATAGAAGTAGAATGTTAAAATATGAGAGTATAGAATACACCCCAAACCTTTATTTTATTTCAGTGTCTTTCAGGGGAAAGGTAGCCAGAAGGATAGCTTTGATAAGTCATTTTACCCAAAGTTCTTTAAGTGCATTAATGTATTAAAAGTAATGTTGAAATATAAAACCAAACCATATGTAATGATTAAGCAAATTAGCACATGAAGTAAAATCATGTAGTCTTATTTAAGATTCAATCATTCATTCATTTCACAAATATTTATTATGCTTTTACTAAGTAAGAGCAACTACATATAATAAATACATTCCTTGCAGTGATTGACCATACCTAAATGTAAATATAAGGGGTTAGCTAAAAAACCAAACAAGTTTGAGGAAAAACTGTAAAGTGCTGTGAAGGAAATTTTGAATGGATCCTAATCTGAATGGGAGAACAATGTTGACTTTTCTGAGGAAAAGACATTTCAACAAAGCAGTTAGGTGGAGAAGAAAGGTGAAGGCATTCTTATAAATTGAACTACATACACGAAAGCCTCAGACAGAGAGATAGAAGGAGATTACAAGAAGGCAGAAGGCCAGCATAAATGAATCATGTTGAGAAATTCAGGGGGGAAGCAAAAGCCTCTGCTGTATTAGAATTATTAAGAATCAGGCAAATCTAATACTTCGAGCTTTAGTTTAAGAACAATGTGTCTTTTAAGAATGATCACATTTACATTTTAAGAAGAGATCGGTGGAACTTCTATCCCCAGTGAGGGCTGAGTAAGGTCTTATCAGATAGACCTTGCAGATAACAACTATAAATTCTGAATATAGCATAAAAAGCAAACTCCCTGAAGGCTCTGGATAGTGAATAAACCAGATTGTAGTGGGGAGTGCATGCTGTGAGGAGATGAGCTATATTTGGTGATTTGCTGTTTTTCCTGATTTTATTCCATATAGCTACTCGTAAGATAGTATTATTAACACAGGTAAGATTGTCTGGCATAGATATTCTTATAGCTTTTAAGGTTATTGAGATAGAATTTCTTAATCCAAACCAAATAATTTCATTTTATAAGGGTTCAGTCTTCAGGGAGCCTCTATACATTCAGGACCCAGATAATTAATTTTTGTAATCATTTATAACATAAATTCTATTCTGATATTTCATGTACAATACTGCGGTCTTCTGAGTACCTGTAAAATGTATTCCTTCTTTTCTCTAGTTTAGAGATAAAATCCTAAGTCTCAGAAGGGTAAGCTGTTCAGTATAATACATTGACAGACAAGTAGCAAAGCTGTGGTTTAAACACACATTTCCATAGTCCCAGGTGCATGCTCTTTCAATGGTGGACTTGTTGAGGAGAAACATTTAAAGTTTCTAAACACATTCCATTATGACAGAGATTTCATATGATCCATATTCGGTTCAGCAAACTCAATTCAATATAGATTTTTTAAATGACTTTTATGTTGATTAAAAACATATGAGGATGAATTATACAAACAGTTTTCTAGAAAACTAAAACTATCATCTGGGAAAGATTCTTGGACATAATTTGGATCAACAGCCTCAATTATAAAAGCGTAAGTGAGAACATGGAGGACTCCTTTAGAAATTAGCTTCAGCTACTTCTAGGAAACAGGTGGCCTTGTTCAATTTTTATTCTGTAACTTTAGGAAACAGGTGGCCTTGTTCAATTTTTATTCTGTAACTTTAACTTCCTCAGGATTGGCCTAATTTCCATACTGCTGCTCCTTTCTGAAACACACCTTAATTGATTAACTGGTATTTCAGTGTGATTTATATTTTAGCAAATGTGAAATTTAGGATAAGTACTTATGTTTGGTGGTACCAAAAACCACTAACTGCTAAAACCATATTCTTTCATAAATTTTAATGGATAACATTCTGTCTTTGTTCTGGGCTAGGCATGGATGACTTCTGTTGTTAGGAAGAGAATACTTTACATGAGATATACTCTCTTGACAAATTTTAACTGTACAGTACAGTATTGTTGACTGTATACATAGTGTTGTACAGCAGACACTTATAACTTACTCATTTTGCATATCTAGATACCTGTTGAACAGCATCTGCCCATTCCCTCCTTCCCCACCTGTTGCAAACCATTGCTCTAACTCTGTTTTTGTGAGTTGGAAAATTTTAGATCACTTATGGTAAGAGCAGTTTTTCCGAATTTGTCTTGTGAGTGGCTTATTTCACTTGGCATAATAATCCTCCAAATTCATTCATGTTATCATATATGGCAGGATTTCCTTCTTTTTAAAGTCTGATTTATATTCCATGGTATGTGTGTATCGCTTTTTCTTTATTCATCTGCTGATGGCATTTAGTGTTTCAGTATTTTGGCTACTGTGAATAATACTTTAATGAATGTGAGAGTGCAGATAACTCTTAGAGATTCTGATTACAATTTTTTTTGGAATATATCCCAGAAATGGGTGCTAGATAATATGATAGTTTTATTTTTTATTTTTGAGGAACCTCCATACTAATTTTCACCATAGCTGTACCATTTTTCATTCCTACCAACAGTGTAAAAATGTTCCATTTTCTTTATTCCCTCACCAACTCTGTCTTTCTTCCTTTCTTTTGCCATTTTAACAAGTGGGAAGTGGTGTTTCATTGTTAAGATTTGCACTTCTCTGATGACTAGCCATATTTAGTACATTTCACACACTGTGGTCATTTATATGCATTCTTTGGTTAAATGTCTCTTTATGTCCTTAGCACATTTTAAAAATAGAGCTACTGTTTTTTATGATATTAAGTTGTAGATGTTAATTATGTATTTTGGAGATTAATTTCTTTTTTTTTAAGATTTTATTTATTTGAGAAAGAAAGAAAGAGAGAGAGAGAGAGACAGCATGAGAGAGAGAGAGAACACAACAAGGGTGGAGGGGCAGAGGGAGAGGGAGAAGCAGATGCTCCACTGAGCAGGGAGCCCGATGTGGGACTTGATCCCAGGACCCTGAGATCATGACCTGAGCTGAAGGTAGATGCTTTATTGACTAAACCACCCAGGTGCCCCTGGAGATTAATCTCTTGTCAGATATATAGTTTGCAGATATTTTCTTCTATTTTGTAGGGTTTTCTTTTTTACTCTTGATTGTTTCTTGTGCTGTGCAGTAGCTTTTTAGTTGACATACTTTCAGTTGTCTATTTTTGCTTTTGGTCTTTTGCCTTTGATGTTGTATCCAAGAAATCTTTGCCAGGACCCATGTCATGAAGTTTTCTTGATAAATTTTAACGGATAACATTCTAGGAATTTTATAGTTTCAGGTCTTAATTTAAATCTTTAATCCATTTTCAGTTGATTTTTGGGTATGGTGTAATATAAGGACCCAATTACATTCTTTTGCATGTGGATGTGGAGTTTTTCCAACAGCAGTAGGGAAGACACTCCTTTTCCTCATTATGTATTCTTGGTATTCTTGTCAACAATTGGTAAGCCATATATTCATGAGTTTTTTCTATATTCTATTCTGTTCATTGGTTTATATGTTTGTTTTTATTCCACTGCCATGCTGTTTTAATTATTGTAGCTTTATGATATATTTTGAAATCAGAAAATATGATAGCTCTAGCTTTGTTCTTTTTTTCCTCAAGCTTGCTTCACCTTTCTTTTGTGATTCCAAATTAGCAAATCAAATTCACCAGTGCATTAAAGGACCATACATCATGACAAAGTGATGTTTACCCCTGGGATACAAGGATGGTTCAACATAGGCAAATCAAATAATACAATATGCCATGTAATAGAATATAGGATAAAAGACACAGTCATCTCAATAGATGTAGAAAAAGCATTTGACAAAATTTAGCACTCTTTTGTGAGAAAAACTGTCAACATATATATATATATGAGACAGTACACAGTTGATGTCATACTCAATTGCTGAAAAACTGAAAGCTTGTTTTCTAAGATCAAGAACAAGGCTAGGATGCCCACTCTCACCACTTCTATTCAGTGTAGTCCTGGAAGTCCTAGCCAGAGCAACTAAATTAGAAAGAGAAATAAAAGGCATCCATATTAGGAAGGAAGAAGTAAAATTGCATGTTTACAGGTAACATGATGTTATATGTAGAAAGCATTAAAAATTCCACAAAAATATTATTTGAACTAATAAACAAATTCAATAAATTTGTAAGATGCAAAAATCAACATACAGAAATCAGTTACATTTCCATATACTATGACCTTAACCTAAAAATTATTAAGAAAACAATTCCATTTACAATAGCATCCAAAAAAATAAAATACTTAGGAATAAACTTAACCAAGGAACTGAAAGACTTGTATACTGAAAATTACAAAATTTCGATGAAAGAAATTGAAGAGGACACGAATAGGAAGACATCCATGTTCATAGATGGGAGGACTTAATATTATTAAAATGTCCATACTACCAAAAATTATCTACAGATACAGTACTATCCCTATCAAAATCCCAATAGCATTTTTGACAGAAATAGAACAAAAATCCTAGGGAAAGAAGATAATGAGCACAATAAATATCCTTAATACAATGAAATAAAAACTGAAATTGTAAACAAATGTAGGCTTAACACATAAAATGATTCACTTTTAATGTGTTGAGGTGCCTCAGACAAGATTTCAAAATATTATTGTTTCCCTTACAAATATATGTATACAGTTGTGAATAATATTAGATGATTACTTACTGAATAATTATTCAGAGAATATTACTATTTAAAGATTATGCCATCATTTCCTTGCAAAAATAGGTGCATGAATGTTCAAAGCCCTAAGAACTGAGAGCAAAAGATGGACATTAGAGAGGAGTATCAGTCCAGAAAAACTTACTTCTCACATATACTGACAAGTGAGGGATAAAGAGAAACTAGAACTAACTCAATCTAAATCTGACATCTTCAAAATAATGAATCGTCTCTCATGGGAAATTTACAGAACCTATCTTTATGTTCTTTTGGCATTACACTAACTCATTGGTTTCTAGACTCCAATTTGACTCTTAGTATAGAGCACAGTCATACTAAAGTTAAAAGGATTTCCCTAACTTATTTCCCAAGATTCTGTAACCGTTGAGGAATTTGACATGATCTAGTGTTGTTAAATCTCTAAATAATTAGCACCTTATGTAGCTATAAAAGTGGACACTTATTAAGTTACAGACTTCAGTGGTTTGGTTTCAGAATTAACGTGAGTTATCTTTTAATTACTCCCAAAGTGATGTCCCTTAATTACTTGGATTGGACTTTAACCTAGTTAAACTTTTCATATTGACAAAGATTACCAAAAAATCTATTATCATTTAAAAGAAAACAAAGAAGCCATCATTCATACTTAATATCTTGATGAAAAGATTTAGCAAAATAAGTGATCAAAATATTCAAAGGAATACGTGAGTTATTATATTAGATTCACACATTATTATAAGAGTAAAGAAATGCCTTAAAAATAAGTATGTGTTTGGAAGTAGGTACTTTTAAAAAGTAAGATTTTTTCTTTTGCAGAATACAGATAGGAATAATAATCTTCATTTCTGTGGAGGTGAAACAAAATGATAATGTGAAAGGAGGTTGAAAGCTGTAAGGTGAGAATATTACCTTTGGATCCTCTTCATGGAAATATCTGCCCTATTGCTTAGGCACAATGCATGTTAATGGGAGAGTGATAAGTATAATCCAAGAGATTTATTAGAGGTTTATTTATGTGGCCTTGGAGAAAATTAAATAATGCATGGTAGGTTGGGGATGCCATAAGACAGGAATGAAGATTAGCTCTTGTGGAAAGATGAATAATTAACTGAAAATTTTAATCATGCTAACTCAAAAAGATGGATAAAGTAGTTAGTCACTATTCAATCAGTATTTGTTTAGTGTAAGGACATAGCTAGCTTCTACTAAATAGATGATTTTACAAGCTAGGGAGGGGAATATGACAGTCATCTGAAATTAATTAATAGTGAAAAGTATAGATACAAATGTGAGGATAATTTGGAGAGGCCTCCTAGAACTACAAGTTAACGGTATGGCTTCTTTGGAGGTGAAGAATTGGAAAACAGTATGGACTCTAAATGAAAGCTTAGGTACCATATGTTTAATGCTGGCATATTTTCAGTCAGGATCAGTACTGCAGACTCCCATGGTGAATTTAATTTGTGTTTTCCTGGTTATTAATAAAGTTAAGTGCCTTTTCAGATGTTAAATGATCTTGTAAAATGATATTTACTCTTTAATAGCAAATAAGCAAAATTATTTTGTTGTGGACTATTGGTCTTCTCGCTCTTGTAAATAAGAAAAAAAATTCAGTATCAACTTTTATGTGCTGGATTTTATACTACTGTGAAATGTTAAATATTCTTGTAGATTTTATTTTGAAATACTTGTAGTATAAATAAGTCTAATAATCATTCCAATCTGATCAAATGCAGCACTTGATTTTTCAAATACATAGGGACAAGATTCTTTGAGGAATTGCAGTATACCAAGAGGTGGTTTCACCATAATACTCTCTTACTTCTTTAATTACTATGCATGCTAAAGCTCTTAAGTTGTTTCTCAGTAACATGGAAAATAGGAAGAAAGTACAAGAAGAAGACAAAAATTAAAGTTGAATATGTAAGTACATAAGCAAAGGAAAATGAAAAGAAAAATATTTTATACAAAGACGTAGTACGAGGGACGCCTGGATGGCTCAGTGGTTGAGCATCTGCCTTCGGCTTGGGTCGTGATCCCGCAGTCCCAGGATTGAGTCCCACATCGGGCTCCCTGCATGGAGCCTGCTTCTCCCTCTGCCTGTCGGCCTCTCTCTCTGTGTCGCTCATGAATAAATAAAATCTTTAGAAAAACAAAAAAGAACTAGTACTAGTCATTCTTAGAAAACCTTAAAGGCAAAATGAAGAATGCAATAAAGAATAAGAGGATATGTAAAACAATAATAAGGATGATGTGGGTTAGTGATGGGGAAAAGGTAAGGATGATAGTGTTCTGTTGTTGATTTTCTTATATTATCTCCATCTATCCATCATTATCCTTTATCCTCTACCTTACTGCATTATGACTATAAACCTTGTAAAGTGAGGACTTTTCACATAAGAGTTGGGGTAGTGCTTCAATTATTTTGCAGCTTTACATTATATACTTCATATTGTTCCTTTTCTCTGTTCTCCCATCCATCATTGATTGGTGTCTTGATCGCCTCAGATACAAAAGAATCAAAACTAGTTGTCTATTTTTATAGATGATGAAACTAGGATTCATTGAGGTAAAAGCCTTACTCAAACCCCTATAGTTAGTTGCTGTGCTGAAATTCAAAATCAAGGCAGTGTTAATCCAAAGGTAGCAATATAGAATTTACTGATAAAAAGATGCAATGACTTCACTTAGACCAATGTGATTGAGGCAGAATGTTTTATCATTCAACAAATATTTACCAAATACCAATCTGCCAAATGTACCTTATGCAGATAATGTAAGAATTAGTATAGTTCATTTTCCATACTATCTCAGTCTAGTGATATAAATAAGCAAAAAAAAAAATAAGGAATCCATACAACGTTTTATCACTATTCTGGTATAAGTATGGAAAGGACATTTAATCAAAATTTATGAATGCAAAGTGAAGGAAGAGTAAAAGTTAGCCCATTAAAGCACTAGTCAAGAAATAGACAAAATACATATTCTGGGTGAAATCAGTGACTAGAAAGATGAGCTAATTTTGGCACAGGTAGGATTCATATTAGTGAAAAAAGACAGGTATACAGTATCAGGAAGATAATACGGTGTTCTTAACTTACTTTATGGAGAACATATATCCTAATAGTAATCTGATAACATTAAATAATACTGTAGTCAGGAATTGCTTGGTTATAAGGCAACAATTTTTAAAAAATTAAATAAATAGTTCTTTGTTAGGCTGATGATCTCTGATGACCAAGCTTTACTAACTTTTAATGAAGATGTATTTGATTTCATAAGGTCCGGTATCCCTGTCTATGGGATCCTAAATGTCTCTATGTCTCATTGCTATAACTCTCTAATATTCTCTTATGGCTAATTAGTTACACTAAATGTTTGCACCTGAAAAGAGGAGGCAGGTTGCCAAAAAACAATATTTTAAGAGGAAAATGTAGCTCTTAAGCCTTGGCGTTTATGGCATGAGGCTGGCTGGTTAGGCAGCACATTGTGAGACATAAATCAAATCTGGCTACAAAATAACATATTCATAATAGAGTGGACATCCAAAAGCCTCAAAGTCAAAAAGCTATTCAGCTATATCCCCTCACTGGCTGTAGCAATACTGATATACAGCAGGGGAAACATCAATGTAAGTGAAACTGGGAACATCTTGCATATCCTCAGATGGGTAAGTGGACAATCGGCTCATTTGTGAAATGGAATTCTGGCGTTTCACCAATAACATGAAGGAAACAGCTTAAGCCAGACTTAATGACAGATTGGTACACGAAACTGGAAAGCAACCAGAAACTAGAGAACCAGCTACGATTTTTCACCTGCTTAGCAAAACTCTCACTCTTCCTTCTTTCTTAGTCGTTACTACATTGTTTTTACAGTCTGAGGATTGGGTGTTGGCACAAGATTAAAAAGGGAGATACTGTTCTGAGGGTACTACTGTATTAGTACCGTTTAATATGATGTTTGGCACATTTTGGCTGCTCAATAAATATAGTTTAATGGTCTAGTGTTTCTCTATACAATAAATGCAAAGTGCTTACTCCAGGTTGCTGTATGCCCTCTGAATATTCATGAGACAGACTCGAATTGCTGTGACCAAATTACTAATTACTGGTAGAGAAACACTAGCCCTGTTGGAATCCCTTTGTTCGGTAACTCAATAACATAGTGAGATGGATTCTTGAGAAGCAGATTTGGCAGAAAGGATTATGGAGGCATAGAAAGTAGGCAGTGCCTTTATATGCAACTCTGTTTTGCACTAGAGTTGATGAAGAGAGGATTTTTTTTCTTTAATAGTATATAAAAAACCCACTAAATGTTTCTGAGAGATGAAATAATTCAATACAATCATTATGTCTTTAGAAATGATCACTGGAGGCATCAGGATTACTTAATGTTAGGGAAGATAGGATCCTGAGAAATCCGGAAGAGGGAGTTAGTGTAAGGTAAAACGAAAACTATCTGGTGCCATTATAATTGGAAGGGAATCTTGCTTTTAATGGAGGAACTTCAGAAGGTTATAATAATATCTTGTTAGTTTATACTACATTTTTTTTCTGATCATGATTTAAATTTTTTAGTCAAATACTTTGGCTTTATCTTTGATAATCTAGGTATCCTATGTACCACATTGTAAATACAAGTTTACAGAAAATAGTTATTCTTTGGCAAATTTAGGCAACATTATAAATTCTATTCAATATTTCATTTCTTCCTAGTTTTATTTTTGTGTATTTCTTTTAATTTTGATGAACAATAGACAAATCTTGGCTCATAGGAATACCTTCTTTCCCAAAACCCTTCTGAGAATTTTACGTATTCCAGGATGCCTGGGTGGCTTAGTGGTTGAGCGTCTACCTTCGGCTCAGGGCATGATCCTAGAATCTGGGATCTAGTCCCACATCGGGCTCCCTGTGGGGAGACTGCTTCTCCCTCTGCCTGTGTCTCTGGCTCTCTCCCTGTGTCTCTCATGAATAAATAAATAAAATATTTTAAAAAAATTTTACATTTTCCTTGGATGATTCTGTGGGAATAAAAAATATGAAAGATTTTTTTTTTCTAAATGGTAGAGCTTTTTTTCTTATGGAATTATGTACTGTTAGGGTGTTCAAAATATATTTTGATTCAAACCAAAATTAATATTAGGCTAAATTGGGATCAAAATAGAGCATAGTATTTTAGTAAAATATATCCCTGTCATAATCCACAGTGAGATATTGTAATGTCAAAACATCTAATTAGAGTAGCAGAGACATAAATCATTCTTTAACCTGTAATTACATAATAATGTATGCATGCCACCTGGTGACTAGGGTCAACTATCTACCCTACTTGAAAGTAAGACTCTGACGTAACTACAGAAAGTTAAAACCAGGAGGTCAGGTTGTATCCATTAGTATGAGTTTAGGTTTTAAAATATATAGGATTACAGAGGTTACATATTATCATTTATGTTAAAAGAAATTTAAATAACTGAAGAATAAACTATACAGATTATTTTGAAGTAAAAACCCCCTCTTATTTTATTTTTATTTTTTTAATTTATTTTTTATTGGTGTTCAATTTACCAACATACAGAATAAACCCCAGTGCCTGTCACCCATTCACTCCCACCCCCCGCCCTCTTCCCCTTCTACCACCCCTAGTTCGTTTCCCAGAGTTAGCAGTCTTTATGTTCTGTCTCCCTTTCTGATATTTCCCACACATTTCTTCTCCCTTCCCTTATATTCCCTTTCACTATTATGTATATTCCCCACATGAATGAGAACATTCATGTTTGTCCTTCTCCGACTGACTTACTTCACTCAGCATAATACCCTCCAGTTTAAAAACCCCCTCTTAAAATCATTTCTTGTTACTTGTGTTTGGATGTATTTGATCATTTGCCATTCAATCCTCATTTCTTTTCAAATTTAAATACCAAGAATCTAAAAAAAATAGTAATTAATAAATAAATACCAAGAATTTATCAAGTGGAATTATATTGTTGACTCAAACGCTTGAAATCTGATCATTTTGATCAAAAGTATAAAAAATATTTAGAATGCTACACCAAACCTCTACAGTATAACTATCATGTAAAGTGATTTTTTGTTAATATATTCAATAATAATATTCAATAATATTTACATATTGTCTTTAAATATTATTAGACTTTCTTATGCTTCTACCTTTATGTACTAAATTCTGTGATCTGGATAAATAGAATCAATCATTGTCCGCCTTCCTCCCAACTGATTTGAGTCAAGCGGTATGAAAGGACACCTAGAGAACACGATTCATCAGACACATATTTATTTGCTACCTTCATACTAACTAGAACAAAACTTACATAATTAACTCCCATAAGAAAGATTCTGATGGCTTTGTTTCTTTCAAAACCCAAAAACTGAAGATTAAGTGCTAAGAAAAAAACAAGCACAACACTGGATCCCAGATGACAAAATATCTATTTCTTACAAAGTTTCTCATGAGTTTTTCTAGAAGTCCAAAAACAACTCCAAAGTCAAAAAGGCTGAAGGATTTTTTTTTTTTTATGTGCACAAAAAGAAACAAAATTAGGAAGGGAAGGAAGTTTTATCACCCCCTAACCTGAGTTAATATGTTTTAGGTTAGTTTCAGTGTTTGTCAGTGGACAAGTACAGAATATACTGTGCTTGGCACTTTCAGAATCCAGTCATTTTTCATTTCTGTGGTGGTCTCTCTCTCTTTATTTTTAAGATTTTATTTTATCTTTTTGTTTATTTTAGAGAGAGTGAGAGAAAAAGCATGCACAAGCCAGGGAAGAGACAGAGGAAGAGAGAGAAGCAGACTCTCCGCTGAGCAGGGCGCTGATGTGTGCTCCATCCTAGGACCCTGGGCTCCCAACGTGAGCCGAAGGCAGACGCTTAACTGACTGAGCCACCCAGGTGCCCCTCACCTGTCTTTCTTAGGATGCTTATTCTTTGAACCTAGACACAGTTGTATGAGGAAACTTAAACTAGTCTGCACACACAGCACACGTGGAATAGCTATTTGTGGTTGTTAGGGTTCACAGCTTACTTGAGTTTGCAGATTCCATCACATATACAATTTATGACATATTAAAGACAATTCCATAGGATTCTGGTACTAAGGTGATAAGTCATGGTGCAGAGACACATTACTTTAAAATCCAGGCCATAGAATTCATAAGAATAATCAAATGTTGATTTGTGATGCTAAGTTTGGGGTGGTTTGTTACACATACTAGTGAGTAGAGTGCTTTAATAACAGAATGTTGTTAAGATATGTCACGATTAACAGTGATGTTACTTGATCCATAGCTCCATGCTTGATTTGGGTTGCCTGGACAATATTAGTTGAAGGGAACTTGCCTTTCACTTCTACAGTCAGAGAACATGCCCATTACTTCTATTTCCCATATGTCCTGTGACTTTCACATTCTGGGAGGAGGGCTTCAATATCCAGTGATCCCCAAGACTTTCAGGATGTGGGCAACAGCTGATGCCAGACAACTCCTGTGAACTGCTGGTACCTGAACCTATAAGAAGAAGCTGGTACCGGGTTTACTTTCTTTATATCAAATTACCTCAATCCTGACATTTCTCTTTATGGAAACAATGGGAAAGTTGGGAATATGCATCTTTTCTTTATTTAACTGACTCTATGATTTTCTCTTGCCCTAAGTGAACCAGTTTCTTAACCCATGATATGTGACAATGTGGAATTTACCAAAATGCTACTGTGTATAGATAGTGATATAGAACTGACTTTTATGATAGGAAGTCTGTTGTTTATTATAATTCAAGATACTTAAATTCAATATCACATTTTAAAATTTCTTAAATTACACGACTTCAAAGGAAAAGTAATTCAAGAATTCCAAAAGACTCAGGTCTCCTAAGTGGCTCAGTCAGTTAAATGTCTGACTCTTGATTTCAGCTCAGGTCATGATCTCAGGGGAATGAGATGGAGCCCCATGTAGAGGTGCTGCTCTGCATGTTGGAGCCTGCTTGGGATTCTCTCTCTCTCCCTTTAACCCTGTCCTCCTCTTTTTCTCCCTCTCTAAAAAAGAAAAGAGTTGAGAAGGTTTAAAGTTTAATTTTTTGAAGCCATATTCATAAATTGATTAATTAGGGGCCCCTGGGTGGCTCAGTTGGTTAAGTGTCTGCCTTTGGCTCAGGTCATGATCTCAGGGTCCTGTGATGGAACTGTGTGTTGGGGTCCCTGCTGAACAGGGAGTCTGCTTCTCCCTCTCCTTCTGCCCTTCCTCCTCCCCTTCCCACTAGTGATTTTTCTTTTTCTTTTTTTTTTTTTTTGATTTTTCTTTCTCAAATAAATAAATGAATGAATAAATTAATTAGTGAAATAAACAAATATTTAAAAAGGTAATTAAGGATTGATTAATGAGCTATTTCAGAATTAACACTTATTGAATAATCAGGAATATGTAGTACTCATGTATCAAGCTAACCTTAACCCAATTGCATTTGATTTTCCAGGTATTGCTCAATTTTCAGAATATTTTATCTGTTGTGATACAGTTTATAGTTCTTATTTGGTAGTTTTTACTCCAATATTATTTATATTTATGTGACCATTTCCCACTGAAAATTTTACTTTTTTTTTTTTAATTTTATTTATTTATGATAGTCACACAGAGAGAGAGAGAGAGAGAGGCAGAGACACAGGCAGAGGGAGAAGCAGGCTCCATGCACCGGGAGCCTGACGTGGGATTCGATCCCGGGTTTCCAGGATCGCGCCCTGGGCCAAAGGCAGGCGCCAAACCGCTGCGCCACCCAGGGATCCCGAAAATTTTACTTTTAAGCCAAAAAAAAAAAAAAAAGTCTCATGGCTCAGCTCTGTTACTTTCACTGAATTATGCATGTTGTATATATATGACACTGCCTAAATTTTTAAAATCCAGAAGTGCTCCAAAATAAGTTTTTATTTTTTTATTATTTTTTATTTTTTTATTTATTATTTTTTTAAAATTTTTATTTATTTATGGTAGTCACACAGAGAGAGAGAGGCAGAGACACAGGCAGAAGGAGAGGCAGAGACACAGGCAGAGGGAGAAGCAGGCTCCATGCACCGGGAGCCGGACGTGGGATTCGATCCCGGGTCTCCAGGATCACGCCCTGGGCCAAAGGCAGGCGCTAAACCACTGCGCCACCCAGGGATCCCCAAAATAAGTTTTTAAAAAGCAGTTCAGTTTGATGTATATAAGTACATCAAATCAACTCATTGTACACCTTAAACTTACACTGTATCTCAATAATCCTGGAAAAAATTTACAAGCTCAACACTGTGCTTTTTCATGAGCTTACAGTCTCTGTTAAATATTTTTGGTAGATAGCTCAAGAATGTTTGAGCTTCCAGTTTAATGGAAGGAAGAAATTCCTGAAGAATGTGTCCATGGATGAAAACCATGAGTGTCAAAAGTTGTAGGCCAGATACCTGTGCAGTGATTGAACTGCAAGTGATAAGATCTATTTCCAAACCTACTAGGACTTATTAGGATATATTAAGGGTCCTGGAATATTTCTACCAAGAGTTTTCAGTGATGCTATCTCTACCTTCCAATCAAACTGGGCTATGCACATATCAAGCAGATAAAAGCAAGTCCTTGATTAAGACGCAGAGTGTTTTTATTTATACATTTACCAAAAATAGTGTTATACTTCTTTCATTTCTCTCAGCATATTTGCCTATGTCATTGAGATATTTTTCTTGCTTCTTAGATACTATTGTAGAGCCTGATGTCCATTATGGAGTCCAAACTTCAAACACTTAAGACATGGCTTTTCCAGGCCTTTCTGGTTAAGGCCTGGTTATATTTGTATATATATGTATATCTGGTTATATATACATATAAACTATATCTCTATATATTTTTTCCTATATGTATTCCAGATGCAAACTGTCTTTCTTGCCAATCAAAAAGATAGTTCCTATAGGTTTATAATCATTTTAAGTTAAATGACTCACATTTATTTCACCATAATTCACATTATTTCAACACTGAGTTACAAAAAAGGCTATGTTAGGGTTTGCTTAGATTAATTAGTTTTCTTTTGACTCAGCCTCTTTTCCAAGACAGATGTACTGGAAAGCAGAAACAGAACCAACAATTGAGTGTCAAACAAGAATAGGAGGAAAAAATAGCTAGATGGGAAAATACACTATTTAATATCTACTGCACACACGGTATTCTAATTGAATGTTACCATTTTATGTAAATCTAATAAACTTTTCTTTTTCTTAAAAATACTAATTTCAGTGGTGGTTTTGCTTTTACTAACCAAAGTAAAAAGGACTCAGCCATGGACAATCACAAGAAATGAATCCATATTGAATGCTACTCTTGGTGAGAGGGATCGTCACTGCTCAGATATGTGAAAAAATTAAAGAAAGGAAGTATAATGGCCAAGTCTGAAGAAGCACTATCTTGAGTAAAACAATGAAAGGGAAAATGATTTTTTAGTACAAATCATATAAGTTATGTCTGTCTTTGAGATTTTAATCTTTGAATCATAAAATGAACCATTGAATATACTATCTGACATGGATAAGGAACTCTCTTCTGCCATTTTATAGAATTTTATAAAAATTCTAGCATGGTCAGCCTGATAAGATTGTGATAAATTCAGTACTTCAAAGTAAAAGTGTAAGGCTTCTTTTGTGAGAACATAATCATTGTGTTGATACATGGTAGGTAAAACATTTGGTCATTTTTCCCATTTCCATTTTCCCTTGTTATACTTGCTGATCTGCATGTAATTTGAAAATATGTTGTAGTTTATTATGGCATACTGAAATTCGAAGAAAAAAAGATATTTTGCATTCCAAATAGGTTAAGCAAAGAGTCTTTCCATAAAATGAGTAAGGTAAAATTCTGCCTCTATGCAGAATTACCATTCTATCAGGTAATAAAATCTGATTAACTTGTCAAGTTAAAAATAGTCTGTGGTTCTTAATTTGAACTGTATAAACGTAATATTAATCCTACAGAAGACAACGGCCCAAATTCATCATAGTGAAATGGACATGCAGCAAATGGTTGACTACTGTTTTTAAAGTTATTTTAAATCAGTAGCTACTTTTTTTTTTTTTTTCTTTTCAGGGTTTTGTTTAAATTCTAGTTAGCATCCAGTGTAATATTGGTTCGAGGTGTAGAATTTAGTGATTTATCACTTCCATATAGCACCCAGTGTTCATCACAACAAGGGCCTTTCTTAATACCCCTCACCCATTAATTCATGCTCCTGCCAACCTCCCCTCTGGTAGCCATCAGTTTGTTCTCTATAGTTAAGAGTCTGTTTCTTTTTTTTTTTTTTAATTCAATTTAATTTTATTTTTTAAAATATTTTATTTATTTTTTCATGAGAGACATAGAGAGAGACAGAAAAGCAGAGGGAGAAACAGGCTTTATGCAGGAAGCCTGATGTGGGCTGAATCCCGGGTCTCCTAGATCACTTCCTGGGCTGAAGGTGGTGCTAAACCGCTGAGCCACTGGGGCTGCCAAAGAGTCTGTTTATTGGTCTACCTCTCTGTTTTTTACCCCCATATTCATTGGTTTTGTTTCTTAAATTCTACCTATGAGTGAAATCATGTGGTATCTGTCCTTCTCTAACTGACTTAATTTGCTTACCATTATACTCTCTAGCTCCATCCATGTCATTGCAAATGGTAAGATTTCATCTTTTTATGGCTGAATAATATTCCATTCTTTATCCATTCATCATTCTTTTTTTCTCTTTTAAGATTTTATTTGTTTATTCATGAGAGACACAGAAGGCAGAGACATAGGCAGAGGGAGAGCCAGACTCCTCACAGGAGCCCGATGTGGGACTTGGTCCCGGAACTCCAGGATCACACTCTGAAGCACTGAACCACCCAGGCGTCCCTCCATTCATCATTCGATGGGCATTTGGGCTCTGTCCATAATTTGACCATTGTTGATAATGTTGCTATAAACACTGGGGTCCATGTGCCCCTTCCAATCAGTATTTTTATATTCTTTGAGTAAATACCTAGTAGTGCAATTGCCGGGTCACAGGGTAGTTGTATTTTTCACTTTTTAGGAACCCCTGTACTCTTTTCCAGAGTTGATACACCAGTTTACATTCCCACTGACTGTAAGAGGGTTCCCCTTTCTCTGCATCCTTGCCAATACCTGTGGTTTCCTGTGTTAATTGCAGCCATTCTGACTAGTGTGAGGTAATAATCTCATTGTAGTTTTGATCTGGACTTCCCTGATGATGACTAATGTTGAATACCTTACTTTTTGTTGTAGAAAAAACTTTTATGTAAAATCAAGGAAGAATTTATTATTAAACATTAAAAATCTTAGAAGAAATTTCATAAGGCATTTTCAAACAGGTGAACTTCTACAACCTTAATCAAAGCTATTTTTGTTATATGTAACTAAGTTAATATTTATACATATAAATCTATAAAAGTTTTTATATTATATATATATGCAAAAAATGTAGAGTTCAAAATCTGATATGAAGAGATCATTAATGTTCAGTACAAAAAGCCACATAAAGTTACCACATAGAATGGAGAAGGGAAGGCTACAATTTTCCAGTCTGAACTTCTGCATTTATTCTTCTCTGGACATTTGCTGTAAAGAAGAATGATTTGCAGCCACTCTGGAAATAATCTCAGGCTGTTCCTCTAATTACCAAAAAAGCTAATTAAAAGACAAATTACTGGAAAAGCTTCAATTGTAACTCACCTGTAAGATCATGATCTATCTGTAACACAAAATTCTGGAGTATTTATATACTCTTAGTCATTAAGATTGTGGGATAAACATGAAGAACAAAGCCAAGATAGATTTGAGGGTGATAAAAGACTTCAGTGAAGAGCAGTCACCATTTGTCTTTCCAAACAGGAACTGCTGGATCTCTCCCACTAAAATTAAATATAGAACTTATTGGAGGAAATTTACTGCTTTAATACAAGACTTATAGGAAGTGGAGGTAACCTTTAATAACACTGCCTCGTTTCTATTTATCTCCTTTTAACTTACACAATTATTTTTTTATTTTTCTTTTATTAAATATAATATGTTGAATCTCTCCAGTAGTTAGTTTGAATTTTTCTCTCTTCTGCATGTTTCAATAAAAACAAAAACATTCATTTTACTTTTTTCTGTCTTCACAATACAATGACAGCTTTTGGCTATATCGGTATTTATTATTTGTTTTAAGTTTAAATACCGTTTACTGCCAACTGAAGTAATATCATAACTGAAGTAATATCATTTTCTTGTACAGTTACTTGGAGTGAATCATTCCCCTATGTAGTCATATACGTATACATATTTTTTTCACGAAGTTCTCTCTAGCTCTTTGATAGAATTTTGAGACATCTATGAAATAGTCTATATCAAGTTTTCTTTTTTTTAATCTCTTCTAAATTTCTTTGTCTTTCTGTTTTCTGCATGGGTTGATCTCTATGTATTTCTCCAAAATACTCTTACATTTTTGTAGGATATTTCCCTCATTTCTTTTCCCAATTGTTTTTCCTTTTCCTGGGTATCCTATATTTATCTCTCTTTTTCTCTCTATTTTATTATAGCACACAAATACATGGAAAGGAAAGATTTCAAGAATATTCAGAGCTAAAGGCAAAAGGTTGCAAACGAGTGAGTCTAAAACGAAGTAAAAATTTTCATATTGTGGAATCTCTATAACCAATTTTGATTGACACTATTTTAATTGGAGGAACATTGGCAAATTGTTCTAAATGATTTTACCTACATCATCAGCTTCTCCCTCCCTTTAATGAGAAATAAGTCATCCTCTGTTTATAGTTTAAACTTAGTTTAAATTTTCCTAGAGGCTTTAAAACAGATGGTAGCATCTGCTTAAAGCTGATATGGTTATTAAAGTACAGAAGTACCTAACCACTGAAGTTTTAATTCAGTCAATATCAATCCTTCATGTATCAAAAAAAAAATGCTTGAAAGTTATTTGTATGCTATGAAAATTTAAATAACATAGAAGTATAAAAAAGAAAGATAAAAGCTGACAATGCAAGCTTTCTTTAACAAGACCAAAAATTTTTGACTTAATTTGATTCACTAATATAGGTACATTTTTCCCAAACTTCAAGAAATTTTCTTTTCAGCGATTTTTTTTTCTCTCCTGTTTTCTTTTTCTTTACCACAGAATTGCCTGCCATTGGTACTTTATGTCGTTCTCTGACTTACTTTTAGCAATATGACTGAAGGTTCTGTCAAAACTAGCTGTTCACCTGTAGGTTTATGTATATCCCTTAAGCTCTGCAAACTAAAGATCCAGAGAAGAAAACCCGTTATTCATTAGTCCACCTTACTTTATTATTAGGTATATGTGATAGATGATTTTATGTGTTAATTTGATTGGGCCATGGCATCTAGACATTTGGTCAAATACAGTCTGAAGGCATTTTTTTGTTTGTTTGTTTTTGTTTTTTGTTTGTTTTTTGTTTTGTTTTGTTTTTTTAACATGAGATTGGCATTTAAATCAACCAACTTTCAGTAAACCCTCCATAATGTGAATAGGCCTTATCCAATCAGTTGAAAGCCTTAACAGAGAACAGATTGAGATCCCCTAAGGAAGAGAGAATTCTGCTTCCAGATTGCCCTTGGAATCAAGCTACATCAACTTTTCCTTGCATCACTAGCCTGCCAGCCCACCTGGCAGATTTTGGACTAGTTAGCCTTTACAATCATGTTAGCCAATTCCTTAAAATAAATTTTTCTCTCTGTATGTATACATACCCTGTTGGTTCTGTTTCTCTGGAGAAGTCTGAATAATACAGGACAGCTAGAGTCATACTGCCAATTTAAAGACCAAATCTGGAGATGTAGGAAATTTTTCTAAAGAAGAGTATGTGTCAGTGTCACAGTTTAAACTTAGGCCTCTTTTCAGCATTGTCTCTGGAGGATAGTTATTCAGATAATACTACATTTGAAGAGAATTTAGTTCCTTTCCTCCTGGCTTCTAAGTTAGTTTTATTTTATGGTTTCTGTAGTTAACGTGAGTGAATTGCAATGCCCTATCAAAAGCCCTGTTTATACAGGATCAGAAATAGCTAGAGTAAATATCCCTTCACTTATTTAAGTGGTTCAGGGTAAAAGAATTGAGTCATTGCGTTTCCATGCTGTTTTCCCATTCACTGCACTAAAAGTGGAAAGTTGGAGGCCCTGTAAAGAACCAGGCCTCAGAGCTAAGGAAAGTGCATTCAATTATACTGTAAGTTGAGTATCCCAAAGAGTAAACTAATTTACTTTCCCTTATTTTAGATACACCTCCCTAGTGTCTATAATCCTTTACTTTTTATTAATACTTTACTAAATTATCAAAAGATTCTAGATATCTAGTACTGTTTAAAGGCAACTCAAAGCTTGAAGCTATAAAAAGTTTAAAGTCTTAAAAAATTAAAATTTTGATTTATTCTGATTTTTAAAGTACATGGTTGTTTTTGTACAATAATGGAAAAATTAAATTCGCATACAACAGTGGAATATTTTGGAGAAAAATGTGATTGCTGAACCATCCTTTTTGCCTGACAACAAAATCTTCCCGTTCCTCACAACTTCTACCTAGACTCAACTTCACATGGCACTAAAATTAAAATTGCTTTTTCTGGGTATTTCTAAGAACTTACTAAACATGTGGTTTCCTAAGCTCATGCTGCTTTTTTTTTTTCCTCTCTTTTTAAAAGATTTTATCTATTCATTCATGAGAGACACAGAGAGAGAGGCAGAGACACAGGCAGAGAGAGAAGCAGGCTCCATGCAGGGAGCCCGATGTGGGACTCAATGCCAGGACCAGGATCACTCCCTGAACCAAAGGCAGACGCTCAACCACTGAGCCACCGAGGTGTCCCCTAAGCTCAAACTGCTTGATGCCTTTACCCCAAACATGTATCTCCCACAACCTGATTACCACCTCTCAAGCATGTTTTATAAATGAAAGAGCCACAAAGAGATGGTTCTCTGCTGGACTCTAGAACCATAGTACACACACTTGTTTTCAAGTCGAAGGATATTTCTTCACAGGATGTTGAGAGAATGGTATCCATGTACTCGCTAACTCTTGCTGGTGAGTGACAGCCTAATTCTTTCATATGAAACTTGTCGGTGGTATTCATAGGCAACACGCAGTGACTGCTCCTATGAAGCGGAGTCTATGCCATTGTATGGATGGCTGAAGGAATTGAACGGGCCCCCATGATAATTTGTTCAGAAAAGCCAGGAATGAGATGGGTACATTGTCAGTGGGTGATTAATGCTTATTGAGAGGACAGGTTAGTGAAAATTAACAGTTCTTGTGGTTAGGTGGCTGGATTATATAGACTACAGGTTACCATTAGCAGATACAGAGTTCACAGAACCAAGGGCCAAAAAGCTCAAAGTTAGATGGTCATTTTTCAGCTAGGTGACTGTAGAGTTCATGATCACTGATGCCTGAAAATCTGAAAACTGGAGAGGTACAGAATGAGGATTGTTAATAATTCATCTAGTTAATCAAATGGGAGGAGGGAGGGGACAAACCACTATTTGCTATCTTTCTTTATATTTCTTTTAGCCATTCCAGTGAGCCATCTCATCGTGGTTTTGATTTGCATTTTCTTTAAGACCAGTGATGTTAAATCTTTTTATGTACTTTTTGGTCTTTTGTCTATCTTCTTTGGGAAATGTCTATTCAAGTTTTTTGTACATTTTTAATTTGGGTTGTCATTTTGTTGATAAGATATAATACTTTATAACTTCTTTATGTTATATTTTTACCAGATACATAGTTTATAAGTATTTTACCATTCTCTGGGTTCTTTCCTGTTTCTTGATAATAATCTTTGATGCACAAAAATTGGAATTTTTTTTTTGCCATCCACTTTATCTATGTTTTTTCTTTCTTTCTTTCTTTTTTCTTTCTTTCTTTCTTTCTTTCTTTCTTTCTTTCTTTCTTTCTTTCTTTCTTTCTTCTTTCTTTCTTCTTTCTTTCTTTCTTTTTCTTTCTTTCTTTCTTTTTCTTTCTTTCTTTCTTTCTTTTCTTTCTTTCTTTCTTTCTTTCTCTTTCTTCTTTCTTTCTCTTTCTTTCTTTCTTTCTTTCTCTTTCTTTCTTTCTTTCTTTCTCTTTCTTTCTTTCTTTCTTTCTTTTTCTTTCTTTCTTTCTTTCTTTCTTTCTTTCTTTCTTCTTTCTTTCTTTCTTTCTTTCTTTCTTTCTTCTTTCTTTCTTTCTTTCTTCTTTCTTTTCTTTCTCCTTCCTTTCTTTTTCTTTCTTTCTTTCTTTCTTTCTTTCTTTCTTTCTTTCTTTCTTTTCTTTCTTTCTTTTTCCTTCCTTCCTTCCTTCCTTCCTTCCTTCCTTCCTTCCTTCCTTCCTTCCTATAACTTGGTGTCAAATTTACCCTTATGTATTCTTATAAGAGTTTTATAGTTTTAAAACTTATATTTAGGCTTTTAATCAGTTTTAAGTTAATAATTATATATGGATTTAGATAGAGGTCCAATTTCATTATTTTGAATGTAGTTACCAAGTTTTGGCACTATTTCTTTAAGAGACTATTTTTTCCCATTGGTACCCTTAGAAAAATTCAGTTGACCATGCCTGTTTTTCTTATCTCTGCATTCTGGAATTGAGGCTTAAGATTGCAATATCAGCTTCTTCCTGAATTTCCAGCTTGCCAGGATGCACCTGCACATGTGCTAGTGCCCCCCATCCATCCCATCCTGAGAAAAATGTCCAAAAGATCTCAATATTTAGGCAGATATCATATGTTTATATCTATATCCATATCAATATCATCTCTTGTATCCTTTTTTTTTTTTCTTTCTGGATAACCTTGAGTAAAGTATCCTGTATTTATTGAATCACCTCTCTCTTGATTCTTTTTTTCTTTCTTTTTAAGATTTTATGTATTTATTCGATAGTGAGCAAGAGAGCACAAGCAAGGGGAGGAACAGTCAGAGGGAGAGGGAGAAGCAGGCTCCTTGCTGAGCCAGGGACTCCAGTGCAGGACACCATCCCAGGACTGTGGGATCATGACCTGAGCCGAAGGCAGGCACTTAGCCAAATCCCCTCTCCCTCTTGCACCCCTCTTGCTACTTTCAAGATGCACTCTGTCTTTGGCTGTTAAAGTTTCAAACCATCATTTCTTCAAATGTCCTGCACCCGCCTCACCTTTGAAACTCACATAATATGTATGTTGGTACCTTTAAAGATATCCCATGGGGTCCAGCTCAGGTCATTTTTCTCTTTTTTTCAAGATTTTATTTATTTATTCGTGAGAGAGACAGAGAGAAAGGCAGAAACACAGGCAGAGGGTGAAGCAGTCTCCATGCAGGGAGCCGGATGTGGGACTCGATCCCTGGACCCCAGGATCACACCCTAGGCTGAAGGCAGGTGCTAAACTGCTGAGCCACCCAGGGATCCCCTATTTTTCTTCATTCTTTTTCTCTTTTTTTGTTTCTTTGTGTGCTTTGTAATTTTTTGTTTTTGTTAATAACTAACATACTGAAAATTATATCTGGTAATGTTGGAAATCAGATTTTCTCAGTCCCTAGTGTTTGTTGTTGTTTTGTTGAGAGCTACAGTCATCCAACTTCCCTTGGTTTAGTGACCTTTCCAAACTATTTTTGCAATAACTATGTTCCTTGTTCTTTGTGGTCACTCAAATATCTGTTTCATTAACTTGGCAGTCACTTAATGACCTCAGAGAGATCTCCTTAAATGTCTGAATTCAATAAGAAAAGCTAAACAAAAAAAGTGCCTTTTTAAATTATTTTGATAGATGCCTTCCAACAAGTTAGTTCAGCCCAGTGTGGTTGAAACAATGTCCAGCCTGCATGCCAGTGAACCTTCAGGCTGGTCAAAACACACAACCCATATTTTTGGAGGACAAGGTCTTTAGGTTCACCATGGCAGTAGCCAACCACAGGAAGAATGCAAATTACCTTCTCCAGGACTGTCTGCCATAGGCTGGGAATCAGGAAGTGGTAGGTGATATGTGAAACACCAAAATTTGAAATATACCAGTTTCTTTCTTCATTAAGCTCTCCCCTGGACACTGCAAGTATTCAGCCAGACAACAGAGTTCTGAAATGGTTTATACTGACAGTTCTTGCTAGCTCAATAGTTATTTCAGTGGAGAAACTGATTCTTAGAACTTCTTACTCTGCCCACTTCTAGGACATCATCCCATTGTTTGTAATTTATATCTGTTAGACATAACAGATGATTATTACATATACTATATATATATATAATTATAATATGAAACATTAATGTCTGTAATTATTATATGGCTGTTTCATGATATAATTTTTGTGGGTTTTAATTTGTATCTCTTGTACTATTTTTGTTTTTTGCCCAGACTTCTACATACATACTTCCTCACTGCATGATCTCCATTTCTAGTTTGTAATTCTCATCTCTTAACACTTTTTCTTCATATATAATCTGTTAGAATTATGTATTTTCTTGCTTTATAGGATATGTGGCTTTGTTTTCTGCTTTTCCTTCATTTCTTCATTCATAGTACATTTTAGCCTGGGAGATGGGCAGAAACATCAGTTCTCTTCTATCTTAATTGAAATCCCAAATAAGTCTTCAGTACTGGGTTTTTAAAAAAAAAAAAAATTCCCTTGGCATGTTTTAATAAAACAGAAACATTATTTTGGGGAACTAAAAATGCGATACATTTAATATATAATACTTTTGTCCTTGAAAATATATAGAAATCATTATCTATTCATTGTAATAGTAATTTACCCAGTAGATAATGCTTTTCCTACATGCATATAACATAGATAAGCATACAGAAGTTACAGTAATTTACTTTAGGTATGGACTTTAAGGAATAAATTATAGTGTCAGAGTTTCATTATGATGATATAGCTGTATAAATTATCTTGTATTTTCATTACTCATATATAATTTATTTTTTCTAAATAAGACAAGGATCCACTGAAATCCTCAGACTTAATGGAAACACAACTTTACCGTAGCTACCACAGGCTTTTCTGTGGGCACTCCTAATTTAACTTCTAAATTTATGTTAATATTAATTCATGTTTCTTTGAAGGTAAGAGAAAATACCTTTTTCAATACCTTTTCTACTCAACCAGTCCAACATGGATATTGAACAAATTTGTTATAGATCCATTACCTTGAGATTAGCATTTCTTGAATTTATATGCTACCACAAATAGATTTTTTAAAGACTTATGTTACTAAAGTTATGATTCTGTATCTTAATCATTCTTCTTGTCCAGTTCTAAATCATCATGGCTTATACAGATAGTTAGTTGGTCCTTAGGACAGCAAAACGTAGTCTGAAACAAATATACAATGTTTTGGGTAGATGTATCTATATAGTCAAAGGATTTGGTAAAAATAAAAAGAAACATTACTTACTTTAGGAATTCAGACGAAACCTGTAAAATTGAGCATAATATAATGTTAAAATGCTTTGATTACATGGGGAGATTTATAAGTTCCTGCTTCCATTATTACCATAATTCCTTGATTTTAGATAAAGTAATGGTAAATTATAATGTGCTATTCTCAGCATCTTTGGAAAAATAAATGTTGAGACTAAAACTCAAATTTTAAAATAACTTTTAAAGAGGGACAGTATATTTTAAGAATAGATTATAAAAGAATAAGATAAAGTCTTTATGAATTTATAGAAAAATATAATTTCAGCACACAATCAAATGCAGTTTCAAAAGAAGAGTGTTGCCATACACCTTTCTGAAATAATCCTGTAATAGTGAAATCCCCTTGTGGTATCAGTAAATGATGTTCCTTACCTCCTAAAAACAGATAATGGTTGAGGTCAATACTTCCCTCAAGTCAGAGGATTTAGATTATCAGTGGAATTAATAATGATATTTATTTATTTATTTATTTATTTATTTATTATTTATTTATTTATTATTTATTTATTTATTCCTGAGAGACAGAGAGAGAGGAAGAGATAGGCAGAGGGTGAAGCCGGCTCCCTGTGTGGAGCCTGATATGGGACTCAATCCCAGGACCCCTGGTTCATGACCTGAGCCTGAGTTGCAAAAAATTTCTCCTGATGCTGGGGAAATTGGATATTCACATATAAAATAATGAAACTAGACCCCTGTCTTACATCACTCATAAAATTTTACTCTAAATGGATTAAAAGCAGAAATATAAGGCCTTAAACAGTGAAACTCCTGGAAGAAAACAGGGAAAAAACATCATGACATAAGTTTTAGCAATGATTTTTTTTAGATAATAACACACCTATAACACAACAAAATTTAAAATCAAGGATTACAATAAATTAAAAAGTTCCTGTACAGAGAGGGGGGAGGGGCGAGATGGCGGAAGAGTAGGGTCCCCAAATCACCTGTCTCCACCAAATTACCTAGAAAACCTTCAAATTATCCTGAAAATCTATTAATTCAGCCTGAGAATTAAAGAGAGAACACCTGGAATGCTACAGTGAGAAGAGTTCGCGCTTCTACCAAGGTAGGAAGACGGGGAAAAAGAAAGACACAAAGGCCTCCAAGGGGGAGGGGCCCCGCGAGGAGCCGGGCTGAGGCCGGGGCGAGTGTCCCCAGGACAGGAGAGCCCCGTCCCGGAGGAGCAGGAGCTGCACCGACCTTCCCGGGGGAAAGGGGCTCGCGGGGAGGTGGAGCAGGACCCGGGAGGGCGGGGAGGCCCTCGGGCTCCCCGGGACACTAACAGACACCTGCGCCCCGGGGAGAGTGCGCCGAGCTCCCTAAGGGCTGCAGCGGGCACGGGGGGACCTGGAGCAGCTCGGAGGGGCTCGGGCGGCGGCTCCGCGGAGGGGGCTGCGCGGTCCCAGGAGCAGCTCGGTCGGCTCGGCGGCGGCTCTGCGGAGGGGGCTGCGTGGCTCGGGAGCGCGAATCCACCAGCGCAGGCACCGGAGCACAGGGCGCACGGACACAGCCCAGGATCCGACCTCCCCCGGGACAGGCAGAGGCCGGGAGGGCCCAGGACAGCGAGGACGCTCCTGCCCCAGCTGAGCAGATCAGCGGCCCCGCCCCGGAGCCTCCAGGCCCTGCAGACGGAGAGCTCCGGAGTTACTGCGGGACCCATCTATTTGCTGTCTACAAGAGACTCATTTTAGACAGAAGGACACCTACAGCCTGAAAATAAAAGGTTGGAGAACCATTTACCATTCGAATGGTCCTCAAAAGAAAGCAGGAGTAGCCATCCTTATATCAGATAAACTAAAATTTACCCCAAAGACTGTAGTGAGAGATGAAGAGGGACACTATATCATACTTAAAGGATCTATTCAACAAGAGGACTTAACAATCCTCAATATATATGCCCCGGATGTGGGAGCTGCCAAATATATAAATCAATTATTAACCAAAGTGAAGAAATACTTAGATAATAATACACTTATACTTGGTGACTTCAATCTAGCTCTTTCTATACTCGATAGGTCTTCTAAGCACAACATCTCCAAAGAAACGAGAGCTGTAAATGATACACTTGACCAGATGGATTTCACAGATATCTACAGAACTTTACATCCAAACTCAACTGAATACACATTCTTCTCAAGTGCACATGGAACTTTCTCCAGAATAGACCACATATTGGATCACAAATCGGGTCTGAACCGATACCAAAAGATTGGGATCATCCCCTGCATATTTTCAGACCATAATGCCTTGAAATTAGAACTAAATCACAACAAGAAGTTTGGAAGGACCTCAAACACATGGAGCTTAAGGACCATCCTGCTAAAAGATGAAAGGGTCAACCAGGAAATTAAGGAAGAATTAAAAACATTCATGGAAACTAATGAGAATGAAGATACAACCATCCAAAATCTTTGGGATGCAGCAAAAGCAGTCCTAAGGGGGAAATACATCGCAATACAAGCATCCATTCAAAAACTGGAAAGAACTCAAATACAAAAGCTAACCTTACACATAAAGGAGCTAGAGAAAAAACAGCAAATAGATCCTACACCCAGCAGAAGAAGAGAGTTAATAAAGATTCGAGCAGAACTCAACGAAATCGAGACCAGAAGAACTGTGGAACAGATCAACAGAACCAGAAGTTGGTTCTTTGAAAGAATTAATAAGATAGATAAACCATTAGCCAGCCTTATTAAAAAGAAGAGAGAGAAGACTCAAATTAATAAAATCATGAATGAGAAAGGAGAGATCACTACCAACACCAAGGAAATACAAACGATTTTAAAAACATATTATGAACAGCTATACGCCAATAAATTAGGCAATCTAGAAGAAATGGACGCATTCCTGGAAAGCCACAAACTACCAAACTGGAACAGGAAGAAATAGAGAACCTTAACAGGCCAATAACCAGGGAGGAAATTGAAGCAGTCATCAAAAACCTCCCAAGACACAAGAGTCCAGGGCCAGATGGCTTCCCAGGGGAATTTTAACAAACGTTTAAAGAAGAAACCATACCTATTCTCCTAAAGCTGTTTGGAAAGATAGAAAGAGATGGAGTACTTCCAAATTCGTTCTATGAGGCCAGCATCACCTTAATTCCAAAACCAGACAAAGACCCCACCAAAAAGGAGAATTACAGACCAATATCCCTGATGAACATGGATGCAAAAATTCTCAAAAAGATACTGGCCAATAGGATCCAACAGTACATTAAGAAAATTACTCACCATGACCAAGTAGGATTTATCCCTGGGACACAAGGCTGGTTCAACACCCGTAAAACAATCAATGTGATTCATCATATCAGCAAGAGAAAAACCAAGAACCATATGATCCTCTCATTAGATGCAGAGAAAGCATTTGACAAAATACAGCATCCATTCCTGATCAAAACTCTTCAGAGTGTAGGGATAGAGGGAACATTCCTCGACATCTTAAAAGCCATCTATGAAAAGCCCACAGCAAATATCATTCTCAATGGGGAAGCACTGGGAGCCTTTCCCCTAAGATCAGGAACAAGACAGGGATGTCCACTCTCACCACTGCTGTTCAACATAGTACTGGAAGTCCTAGCCTCAGCAATCAGACAACAAAAAAGACATTAAAGGCATTCAAATTGGCAAAGAAGAAGTCAAACTCTCCCTCTTCGCCGATGACATGATACTCTACATAGAAAACCGAAAAGTCTCCACCCCAAGATTGCTAGAACTCATACAGCAATTCGGTAGCGTGGCAGGATACAAAATCAATGCCCAGAAATCAATGGTATTTCTATACACTAACAATGAGACTGAAGAAAGAGAAATTAAGGAGTCAATCCCATTTACAATTGCACCCAAAAGCATAAGATACCTAGGAATAAACCTAACCAAAGATGTAAAGGATCTATACCCTCAAAACTATAGAACACTTCTGAAAGAAATTGAGGAAGACACAAAGAGATGGAAAAATATTCCATGCTCATGGATTGGCAGAATTAATATTGTGAAAATGTCAATGTTACCCAGGGCAATATACACGTTTAATGCAATCCCTATCAAAA